>NC_138549.1:173679985-174109985 GCF_964273705.1 Natrix helvetica
GCAGAGGTGGAGTGGGAAGGGGGAAAATGTGGGATTTCGCCCTCCCACTCAAAAAGGGTAGGTTTTCTTGATCTGTGGGACGCAGTGGCTTGGGGGCTAAGACGCTGAGCTTGTCGATCAGAAAGGTCAGCAGTTCGGCGGTTCGAATCCCTAGTGCTGCGTAATGGAGTGAGCTCCCGTTGCTTGTCCCAGCTTCTGCCAACCTAGCAGTTCGAAAGCACGTAAAAATGCAAGTAGAAAAATAGGAACCACCGTTGGTGGGAAGGTAACAGCATTCCGTGCACCTTCGGCGTTGAGTCATGCCGGCCACGTGACCACGGAGACGTCTTTGGACTGCGCTGGCTCTTCGGCTTTGAAACGGAGATGAGCACCGCCCCCTAGAGTCGGGAATGACTGGCATGTATGTGCGAGGGGAACCTTTCCCTTTCTTTCCTGATCTGTGGATCGAAATCATAACGGCTGCAATTCTGTTTATTCGGCGATAGATACCCTATATTTTCAATTGGAGCGATTAAGAGAAAGAAGGCGGGGCCACAAGTGAATTTGGCAAACGAAAGCCTTCTTTAAATGTTTAACCGTGGATCTCGTTTTCGGGTCGCCTGTGTGAATCCAACAAAGGCTTGCATTTTTTTTTCTCTTCCCTTCTCGTTATCTTTATGTCAAGAACGCAAAAGCTTGCATCTGTTTGGCTACGGCGGCTTAGAAGAGAGAAGGGGAGAAAAGGCAGGATGGGAAGACTTTAGGGCCGAGAGACGGTGTGACCCTGCAGGTTGGTTGAATATGAGCCGCCGGGTCAGTGGGGATTCTTAGCAGCCATACGGATAGATCTGCTCTCTTCAGCGATCTCTCCCTAGTCTAGGCCTTCGGGTTTTCCAAACTTAACTTCTATCACCCAGGTAATCGATTCTGTCTATCTGTCTGTCTGTCTGTGTCTATCTATCTATCTACCCATCCTGTCTGTCTGCCTGCCTGCCTGCCTGCCTGCCTGCCTGCCTGCCTGCCTGCCTGCCTGCCTGCATCTATCTATCTATCTATCTATCTATCTATCTATCTATCTATCTATCTATCTATCTATCTATCTATCTATCTATCTCATCTATCTATCTCATCTATCTATCTATCTCATCTATCTATCTCATCTATCTATCTCATCTATCTATCTCATCTATCTATCTATCTCATCTATCTATCTCATCTATCTATCTATCTATCTATCTATCTATCTATCTATCTATCTATCTATCTATCATCTACCTACCTACCTACCTACCTATCCTGTCTGTCCATCCATCCATCCGCCTTAGGCATGAAAGCCAGCTGGGTGACAGGTGACTAGGTGACAGTGAGTTCCAGTACTGCCTGCCAAGCGCTGGGGAAATCAGGAGATTCCGGCAATCTGACCCACTGGTGGGCAAGGGACGTACTGTAGGAGATAAGAAAGGCATTCAAGGTAGGCTGGGCCTTAGATCTCTTGTAGGCATGCAGAGACTCATGACTTATGACACATTTGACTCTTCTCCCCCTTGGTTCAGCCTGGTTATCTCCTACACCGCCTTAGCAGAAGTGGGTTCCTACCGGTTCGGACCGGTTCAGCCAGTGGTGGGTTTCAAATTTTTTTTAGAACCCATTTTGTGGGTGTGTCCTATTTTGTGGGTGTGGCTTGGTTGTCATGTGACCGGGCGGGTATGGCCAACTTGTCGTCACTAATGCATGCTAAGTCACATGACATCCCCCCCAAGCCATGCCCACGTGGCAAACATTTTTGGGACTCCAATGAAAGGGGGGGGAAGAGAGGGGGGAGACTCCCCAAAACAGACAACTGGAGGATTAAGGGCTGAAATCAGGGACATCGGAGGAGGCAGGACAGAGAGGAATGCAGGAGAAAGCTATCACAGGCTGGGGCCAGTGAATGAGGCAGATGGAGAATGAAAGGAGATAGCGTAGCCGAGGGCAAAGGAGCCTGCAGCCTCCTTCATTCACATCTGGCAATGGGGGGCATGGGGGGGCTTTCTCACATGCCTTCCGGAGAAGGAAAGAAGGCGTGCGAGAAAGCCGTTTGAATGAAGGAGGCTGCAGGCTCCTTTGCCCTCGGCTACCCTATCTCCTTCCGTTCTCTGCTACCTGAACGAGTGAATGAGGCAGACGGAGAATGAAAGGAGATCGCGTAGGGTGGGGGGGAGCGAGCGAGGGGGGGGCAGCCAGGAGGCAGCGTTCCGGCACTGTGCCACCTGACAAACGGGTTCTAAAACGTACGCTGAATTTCACGGACGGGTTCTAGCGTACCAGTTAGAACAGGCTGAAACCCACCCCTGGGTTCAGCCGAACCGGTAGTGGTTTGGCACCCTGGGTGGCTGGAACTTGCCGCGACTTAGGCCTGCCACGCCCCTGAACCAGTTTTCCTATGTGGCCGCCATCTTGATTTCGGGTTCTGCGCATGCACAGCATTGTAATTGCACAAATTTATTTATTTTTTAAAATGTTTTGCACACGCGCAGACCTATTTGGGAGCAAACGCGCATGCGCGTAGAGCATGGAGCAAAATAAATAAATAAATTGCACGCACCGAACGGCAGTAATCCCGGGGGCAACCCAGCCCTACGCCTTAGGCGTGAAAGCTGGATTGGGGACTTTGGCCCAGCCACTCTCTCTGAGCCTGACCTTCCACACTGGGTTGGCCCTCGTGGGGCAAATAGAAGGTGGAAGGAGAGCGAGGAATCTCGCCATGCTGAGTTACTTCATAAAGTGATAAAGGAGGGATCAACGTAAATAAACGGATGGATTCGTTTTCACTTCCCAGAGTTTAAGAGAGGGAGTCCTCAACTTCCCGACTACAGTTGAGCCCAAAATTTATGAGAGATGTGTTCTGCGGGTTTTGCCTCATTTTATGATTGCTCTCACCCCATTCGTTAATTTGCAGTTGTTCAATTAGTGACCCGGTTGTTAAGTGAATCTGGCTTCCCCCATTGAACTTTCTTTCCGCAGAAGGTCGCAAAAGGGGATCGCCTGGCCCCAGGGCGCTGCAACCGTCAGCGATGTGAGTCAGTTGCTGAGTATCTGAGTTTTGATCCGGTGACCCTGGGGATTGCTGCAAGGGTTGTAAGCGTGAAAAAGAATCCTAAGGCACTTGTGTTCAGTACCTTCGTAACTCTGAATGTTCACTAAATGAACAGCTGTAAGTCGAGGACTATCTGTATTCCATAGTCATGGTGGCACATCACTTCGGATCCTTCAAGGGTTTTAATTCCTCCTCTTCCTCCTCCTCCTCCTCCTCTCTGATGGATTATGAAGGGTCAGACATCTTCAGCCCTACCTACCCTGCAGGAGGTTAAAGCACCCTTCCTTCCTTCCTTCTTCCCTCTCTCCCTTCTTTTCCTTCCTTCCTCCCTCTCTCCCTTTCCTCCCTTCCATCTTTCTTCCTTCCCCCCTCTACTTCCTTCCCCTCTTTCCTTGCACCCTCCCCTCTCCTCCCTCCCTCATTCCTTCCCCTCCCTTCCTGTCTCCCTTTCCTTCCTTCCTTCCTTCCTTCCTTCCTTCCTTCCTTCCTTCCTTCTTCCCTCTCTCCCTTATCTTCCTTTCTGTATTTCCTTCCTTCCCTCCCTCACCTTCCTTCCTTCTTCCCTCTCTCCCTTTCCTTCCTTCCTCTATTTCCTTCCCTCCCTCCCCTTCCTTCTCTTCCTTCCTTCCTCTCTCCCTTTCCTCCCTTCCATCTTCCTTCCTTCCACCCTCTACTTCCTTCCCCTTTCCTTCCCCCCTCCCCTCTCCTTCCCTCCTTGCTTCTCCCTTCCTGTCTCCCTTTCCTTCCTTCTTTCCTTCCTTCTTCCCTCTCTTTCCTTTCTTCCTCTTCCTCCCTCACCTTCCTTCTCTTCTGTGCTTCTTCCCTCTCTCCCTTTCCTTCCTTCCTCTATTTCCTTCCCTCGCACTGACCTTCCTCCTCTTCCTTCCTTCCTCCCTCTCTCCCTTTCCTTCCTTCCTCTACTTCCTTCCTTCCATCTTCTTTCCTTCCACCCTCTACTTCCTTCCCCTCTTTCTTTCCACCCTCCCTTCTCCTCCCTCCCTCCTCCCTTCCCCTCCCTCCCTGCCTCTCTTTCCTTTCTTCCTTCCTGTCTCCCTTTCCTTCCTTTCTCTCTCTTCTTCCTTCAGTCTCCCCCCTCCCTCCCTTCCTTTCTCTCTCTCTTTTCTCATTCTCTTAGCTATACTGCCCTTTAAGTTGCTCTATCAGCCTGAAACACAGTGTGTTTTGACTCAAACTAATAGGCAACGCGTTCAAATCTTTAGCCTGCACAGACTTTCCAATTCTGCCCCATGGATGGATTTGTTTTAAAAAGAGGCTCTTTGGCAGGGAATGCTTTTTGGGAATTGTGCTGCAATTATTAAACCAATGGACGCAAATATTCTGTAGTGAATTTCCTGCTGTTACCAATCTTCAGCATTGCAGGACATATATGCATCTTGTGATTGCCCGTGGATTTCTTTTTAACGGGCATGAATATCAAGGTCGACTCAGCCTTCCCTTCTTCCGAGGTGGGTAAAATGAGGACCCAGATTGTTGGGGGAAAGAGGCTGACCCTGTAAACCACTTAGGGAGGGCTGTAAAAGCACCCTGAAGTGGTATATAAGTCTAAGCGCTATTGATAAGTGCTGTTCTCCTCCTCCTCGGAAACCCTTCTAGCACTGATATTACCTAGTTGGGTAATGAAACATCCACAAACCAAAAGCTAAATTCAGAGAGTACCAAGGACTCCACCGTCATCAACTGCCAGCAGTTCGATTCTAACCGGCTCAAGGTTGACACAGCCTTCCAACCTTCCGAGGTGGGTCAAATGAGGACCCAGACGGTTGGAAGCCCTTTGCTGGCTCCGTAAACTGCTTGGAGAGGGCTGTGAAGCCCTGTGAAGCGGTATATACGGTATGTCTAAGAGCTATTGCTATCTATCATCTGTCCGTCCGTCCGTCCATCCATCCATCCATGTATCTGAATGCAGTGTGGCAGACTAACTCTGCCCACTGCCAGCAGCTTGATCCTAACCAGCTCAAAGTTGACTCAGCCTTTCGTCCTTCCGATGTCAGTAAAGTGAGGACCCAGATTGTTGGGGGCCATTTGCTGACTCTGTAACCTGCTTAGAGAGGGCTGTGAGCTATTGCTATTGTTATCTAACTAATCTATCTATCTATCTATCTATCTATCTATCTATCTATCTATCTATCTATCTATCTATCTATCATCTATCTATCTATCTATCTATCTATTCTAATCTACCTAATCTATCTTTCTTTCTTTCTATCTATCAATCTAATCTAATCTAATCTATCCAACTATCTATCTAATCTATCTAATCCAGCGATGGCGAACCTTTTTTGGCTCGCGAGCCATAAGTGGGAGGAGCGCAGGGGGGTCATGTGCGGGTGTGCCGCACCCATAATGCAATGCGTGACACACACACACCCAGTGTTCATGCGCACACTACAGGCGCGAGCCCCCATTTTTTTGCATGCTTTTTTCACCCTCCCCAGGCTCCAGAGGCTTTATAGGAGCCTGGGGAGGGCAAAAACAGCCTCCTCCGCCCCCCCGGAAGCCCTCCGGAGGCTTCAGGGACCTTCAGGAGGCTTCAGGAGCAGTCAAAATGACCCTCCGAGAAAACCAGAAGTCCATTCTTGAACTTCCAGTTTGCCCGTAGGGCTGGTTTTTTGCGCTCTGGAGGCTTCAGGGAAGCTCATGAAGCCTCCGTAGGGCCTCCAGGGGGGTGGGGGAGGCTCTTTTTGCCCTCCCCAGGCTCCTATAAAGCCTCTGGAGCCTGGGGAGGGTGAAAAATAGCTTTAAAAAGGGTGAACTCAGCTGGCCAGCGCGCACATGCGCGCTTGCCAGCTGACAGGGCAGCGCCTTGCGTGCTCTGACAAATGGCTCCGCGTGCCATCTGTGGCACGCGTGCCATAGGTTTGCCATCACTGATCTAATCTATCTAATCTATCTAATCTATCTAATCTATCTAGTCTATCTAATCTATCTAATCTATCTAATCTATCTAGTCTATCTAGTCTATCTAATCTATCTAATCTATCTAGTCTATCTAATCTATCTAATCTATCTAATCTATCTAATCTATCTAATCTATCTAGTCTATCTAATCTATCTAATCTATCTAATCTATCTAATCTATCTAGTCTATCTAATCTATCTAGTCTATCTAATCTATCTAATCTATCTAATCTATCTAGTCTATCTAGTCTATCTAGTCCCTTCGGGGAGAGGGGGCGGTCTATAAATCTAATAAATAAATAATAAATAAATAAATAAATAAATAAATAAATAAATAAATAAATAAATAAATAAATAAATAAATAAAATATCTAATCTATCTATCTGAATGCAGTATTGCAGGCTAACTCTTCCCACTGCCAGCAGTTCGATCCTTACCAGCTCAAGGTTGACTCAGCCTTCCATCCTTCCAAGGTCGGTAAAATGAGGACCCAGATTGTTGGGGGGCAATATGCTGACTCTGTAAACTGCTTAGAGAGGGCTGTAAAAGCACTGTGAAACGGTAGATGGGTCTAAGAGCTCTTGCTCTTGCTAATGCCGTTCTCTCTCAAATGAAAAGTGGGTCCGTGGGGAAAAGGCTCCGGTGCGTTCCAGAGGCACCCTATCAATAAGAGATGAAAGTAGCGGCGCCTTTGGCTCCGAAAAGTACAGGATCTTGCAGAAACTTTCAGAGTTTGCTTCTCCATTCCTGGGTTGGCAATATCAAATCTGGGTCAACCTGCATGCAGAGTCAGCAGTTTGAGACTGCAGCAGTTGATGGATGCAGGGTTGCAGGAATGCTGCACAGGTAGAAGGAGCATCACGTTAGAAAAACACGATTGCAAAGCAGTTTGGTAATGAAAGGATCCCACAGTAAAGAAGGAAGTAGAGTGGTTGATGACACACCCATGGATGGGCCTTGACTTCCAAACAGTTCGTTTAGCGACCCGTTCGAAGTTAATGACGGCACTGGAAAAAAAGTGACTTACGAGTGTTTTTCAAACTTGCGACTCTCGGCGTAAGTCCTGCGATCACGTGATCCAGATTCGAAGGCTTGGCAACCAGTTCCTATTTATGACGGTGGTATGCGATCCCCATTTGCGACCTTCTGACAAGCCAGTCAAAGGGGAAGTCAGATTCACTGAACAAGAGTGTTACTAACTGAACAGGTGCAGTGATTCGGTGAACAACCGTGGCAAGGAGGTCATAAAATGGGGCAGAACTCGCTTAACAACTGTCTCGCTTAGGAATGGAAATGTTGGGGTTCGATTGAGGTCCTGAGTTGAGAATTTCCTGGGTTTTAGAATAGAATAGATCAACAGAGTTGGAAGGGACCTTGGAGGTCTTCTAGTCCAACCCCCTGCTCAGGCAGGAAACCCTACACCACTTCAGACAAATGGTTCTCCAATCTCTTCTTTAAAATGTCCAGTGTTGGGGCATTCACAACTTCTGGAGGCAACTTCTGTTCCACTGATTAATTGTTCTAACTGTCAGGAAATTCCTCTTCAGTTCTAAGTTGCTTCTCTCCTCGATTAGTTTCCACCCATTGCTTCTTGTTGTACCCTCGGAGAATAGCTTGACTCCCTCTTCTTTGTGGCAACCCCTGAGATATCGGAAGACTGCTATCATGTCTCCCCTAGTCCTTCTTTTCATTAAACTAGACATTCCCAGTTCCTGCAACCGTTCTTCATATGTTTCAGCCTCCAGTCCCTAATCCTCTTTGTTGCTCTTCTCTGCACTCTTTCAAGAGTCTCCACATCTTTTCTACATCGTGGCGACCAGAACTGAATGCAGTATTCCAAGTGTGGCCTTACCAAGGCATTATAAAGTGGTATTAACACTTCACGTGATCTTGATTCTCTCCCTTTGTTGATGCAGCCTAGAACTGTGTTGGCTGTTTTGGCAGCTGCTGCACACGGCTGGCTCCTATTTAAATGGTCGTCCACCAGGACTCCAAGATCCCTTTCACAGTTACTTCTATTGAGCAAGGTACCACCTGTACTGTACCTGTGCCTTTTGTTTGTATTTAGCCATTCCATCACGCCCTTCGGCCTTGGTTTGGTCCAGCCACTGAGCTGCTGGTCCCACGTGAACCAGATTTAGTGAGAAAGCGAAGTCCTAGGATTTACAAGGAAAATTGATAGCAAGGTCAGAATGGTTTGATGCATCTATCAATCTGAACCAAAAATGAACCATCGACCGGCGGTAGCAGCTGCTTCAAGCAATAATTGGGATGTTTCCCATTTGAGGGCTGGTATTGTCCATCCGGTTTCCCCCTCATTAAGGGCTACCTTTTATTCCCATTTCCTCCCTCTGCTGGTCCTTCTCTCTCTCTCTCTCTCTCTCTCTCTCTCTCTCTCTCTCTCTCTCTCTCTCTCTCTCTCTCTCTCTCTCAATGTGCATTATTGATTTTCCGATCTATAAATCTGTACGTATATAGATCTGAAAGGAGCCCTCTGGAGCACCAGCTTTTACGCAGTTGACTTCACAATGTCCTCCAACCCTTAAGGTGGCAAGGCTACAATATAACACAACCAGGGGTGGCATTCAGCCGGTTTGGATTGGTTCGCCCCAACCGGTAGCGGAAATCGTGGGTGGGGCCGCCCATACTGGCTCTATGCCCCTGATGGCGAACCTATGGCATGCGTGCCAAAGGTGGCATATGGAGCCGCTGGCCAGCTGATTTTTGGCCTTCTGGAGGGCCTGGGGAGGCCGTTTACACCCTCCCCAGATTTCAGGAAAACCTCCGGGGGCTGTAGAGGGCGAAAAATTGCCTTGTTGGGCCAACGCAAGTTTGCAAACAATCTGGGCCCCAACAGCCCCAATGAGCCATGTGCAAGTGGGTGGGGAGGATTGAATTGGTGTGGGCATTTGTGAGCATGCAATAGCTCATGCATACACAATTTTGGCACGCCATAAGAAAAAGGTTCACCATCACTGCTCTATGCCATCCTATTTAGGCACGTTTTTGATGCCCTGCGCATGCACGGAATGCGCATGCGTGAGCAAAGAGGGCAGGCACATGTGAATCTGGCAGGCATGCAGCAAACCAGTGGTAACACAATGTGAAACTCACCGCTGAACACAACCCACAGTCTAAACGTGGCTGCTGGCCATGAGAGACAACCCTTGATCCCGATTGGTATCAAATGCACATCTCTTAAAAGAATCAAAATATTTGGGGATTTTGATGCCTTTGCTCAGAATCCTGCCGGCGTTTTAAATTTAATTGTATTTATTTATTTGTTTATTTTACTTCGAAATCTTGTCATATTTCCTGAATTATTTGAGCCATTAAAGTTACTCGTATTTCATTTTAGGCCGACCGTATGACCGCCAACTTAAAGTGGGTTTTGCCTGCTCTATAGGTAGTCCTTGACTTACAACTGTAATTGACTCAGCGTTTATGGCCATTAAGCCACCCTGGTCATTACGTGGGCCACCAAGGACCACTTAACAAGTGTGTCACTTAGCAATGGAAATTTCGGGCTCAAAGTGTGGCCATAAGTCGAGGACTATCTGTAGCCCACTGGCTGGAATTTGGAAGTCTGTATTTTGGCCTGCCAGAGGCCAGTGGATCTGGCAGCAGATTCAGACAGTGAGGAGGGTTGGGGAGGAACCTGGGCCAGTCCTGGAGTCTGGGGAAGGCTCTGATGAGGGCTCTGTGTCGGAGGCAGAGAGGGGGCCAGAGCCGTATGCCAGTTATCAGCTGCCTTCAGAGTCAGACGTCAGTGAGGCAGAAGAAAAGCTGAACCCTGTTCCAGGACAGCTGCCAGGAGAAGGGAACAGCTAAGGAACAAGAGCTGACTCTGGAGTAAAGGCCACAGGTGGATGGTGAATGGCCCCTCCCAGAGGGAATAGGAGCGAAAGGGGAGTTGAGTTTGCAGGAGAACATGAGTGCAATTCATTAAGATCTGTTCCTGGCTTCTTGCCAAGGAATTGCTGATACAGCATGGTGTTTAGAAGATATCGACCTGGCAGCTCTCCAAGCCTGATAAAGGTCTGTAGTTGTGAAATCTCTCGAAAAACTGTTGACTAGGACTTTGCTGGAGAGGAATTCCCTTTGAACGAAATAAAAGGGGTTTTATTGGGACGAGGAGTCGGCTTTGTGCTTTTGGGAAGCCTGGACTTTGAATGTGTCTGCCTCAGCTTATTCTATTTCAAGCTGATTATTGAACAGCAGCATAATTAAGGAAAGGCTGATCATTCCAGGGTGAAAGGAGAGGAGGAGAAAATTCGCCATTGAGTGCCGGCACAGCCGCCTCTGTTTATAAAATGGGAGCTTTGGCAATCTTCAAGAAATGGAACCATTACTGTGGATGAGATCGACATACAGAGCTGGAAATGGGATCTCAGCAGAAGTAGGTAGCTGAGCAATTTTGGATGGGAGAACTCTGAGGATGGTCAAGATAGATTACCGCCACGATGTAAAAAAGATTCTGAGACTCTGGAAAGAGTGTAGAGAAGAGCAACAAAGATCATTAGAGGACTGTAGGCTAAAATATATGAAGAACACTCTCTCTCTCTCTCCCCCCCCCTCCTCTTTCTTTCTTTCTCTCTCTCTCTCTCTCCTTCTCTCTCTCTCTCCTTTCTTTCTTTCTTTCTCTCCTCTCACTTTCTCTCTCTCCTTCTCTCTCCCTCTCCCTCTCCTCTTTCTTTCTTTCTCCCTCTCCTTTCACTTTCTCTCTCTCTCTCCTTCTCTCTCTCTCTCTCTCCCTCTCCTCTTTCTTTCTTTCTCCCTCTCCTTTCACTTTCTCTCTCTCTCTCCTTCTCTCTCTCTCTCCCTCTCCCTCTCCTCTTTCTCTTTCTCCCTCTCCTTTCACTTTCTCTCTCTCTCTCCTTCTCTCTCCCTCTCCTCTTTCTTTCTCCCTCTCCTCTCACTTTCTCTCTCCCTCCCTCTCCCTTCCCCCCTCTCTCTCTCACACACACACGATATCCCTTTTGCAGAGCTGTTTTACTGGAGGATGGCTGAATCCAGGAGCTGTGGTGCTGAAAGGACAGCTCCCCGGGCTTCAGTTTTCTGATTCACAAAAAGCACGACAGCCAGGAATTATCTGCTTGTAGGAAGTGATGTTTCAGCCAAAGCAAAGGTTTCTTTTTATGTAGGTGTGCATTTATTTATTAAAAATATAGGCTGCCTGTCTCACTAGCCAAAGTGACTCTGGGCAGCTTATAATGAAAAAAAGAAAGCAAAAAGAAAGAGAGAAAGAAAGAAAGAAAAGAGAGAAAGAGTTAGCAGAACTAGTCTGCAGCACTCCACTCTTAACCACTGCACCACCATGGCTCATAATGGGGCAAAACTTACTTAGCAAGTGTCTCGCTCAGCAGCAGAAACCTTGGGTTCTGTTGTGGTCGTAAGTCGGGGACTACCTGTAAAGACCGAGAGAGAGGCCGATATCTCTTGAGAGAATGGGCCAAGGAAAGGACAACCTGATCCTTCCTCTTGCTGTCTAGCTCCACAATACTTTTTGTGGGATGAAAGATGGCTGCAAGAAGAACACTCAGTTAGAGTCCCACTGGACGGCCAGGAAAGTTCAGGGAAATGGTGTCTCCAGGTATCCTCCCGAGCCGCTTTCTCTGACACACACCCTGCCACGAGAACTGATCCTCCCCTCTTTGGGATGCCGGTTGTCAGGAAGCAGCTAATTGCTCCTGATTGCTGGCGCCAAGATGGAGAGACAGGGTCCCCAATGCCAGGAGTTATCCACAACCCCATCGCCTCATTAGTTTTCTCCCAACAGCTGGGCCCTTTGTCTTCTGCTGCTGATCTGGAAGAAATGGGATCTTTACGTTTCGGGATATTATTGATAAATATGAATGGGAAAACAGATCCCGAGACTAGAGTCAGAATCTCTCTCTATATTTAAAAGCCAAGTACCACTCACTCATCACAAAATCTCCAGAACAGTAAAGCCTACAAACTTGAAATTTGGCACATATGTTCCTCTTGGCTTCTAGGCGCTCACTAAGAAACGATTTTTCAAAATGGCCATCAGATCATTAGTATTTCTTATACGGTAATTAACATGCTCCTATGCTAAGGAGTTCTACTCCCCCTCCCCACCTGAAAAGAACTCTGTTCCAACTGCCAGTTGCCTCACATTCCGTTGCCTCAGTTCAAACTGGCAAACACTCCACTCCTTCACTCAGGAGCGGTCTGAGGCTCTTTACAGTACTAAATGTCGGTACCTCACCAAAATGTCTACCCTTCCATCTATGGATCTGCTTCCTGATTCAAGCGGTGGGAGAGATATTCCCTTATGCGTTTCAATCACCGACCTCCGCTGAGCCAACCGATTGTGAACTGAATTCTCCTGCATAGCCCGATCATATAGTTTTGTCGCGAAGCACTGGTATCCAGCTGCTAGCAGGATATAACAGAATTGGAAGGTGATAATATTTTTTCTGATACCAGTGCTACAGTTATTAACAGGCTTTAAGAGAATAACAGACTTGGGAGGAACCTTAGAGGTTCTCTAGTCCAATACCCTGCTCATGCAGGAAACCTCTATACCCGTGATGGCGAACCTCTGGCACATGGCTCCATTTCTGAGGGCACACAAGGTGTTGCCCTATCAGCTCCATCGCACATGCGGACGCTGGCCAGCTGATTTTGGCCCTGATTTTCAGCCGTTTTTCGCCTTTCCCAGGCTTCAGGAGGCTTCTCTGAAGCCTGGGGAGGGCGAAAAATGAGGCCCAACGGAAGTTCAGGAACAAACTTTTGGGTTGCCTGTTGGGCCGTTTTTCTCCCTCCAGAGGCTTCATGAGGCTTTCCTGAAGCCTTTGGAGAGCAAAAAACTGGGCCCAATGCACTTCCCGGAAGTCCGGAGTCTTTAGTGAGGCCCTTGCACAGACGCAGGAAGGGGAGGTTGTGCGTGCATGCGCTTTGGGGAGGGCTTTGCATTATGGGTGTGGGCACATGCGCATGCTTCCCCCCCCCCAGGCTCCCCTCGCTTTTGCCACGCCTCGACAAAAAAATTAGCCATCACTGCTCCATACCATTTCATCCCTTGTAAGAGGTCGTGGCTGAAACACCAAAGGCTCTGCGAGATGCATCACGGCAAGATCTCTGGGAGAGAGTGAATCTAGTTTTGCTTTATTATTTTTTCTCTGCTTTTCGCCTTGGCATGTGGCAGCACAAACATTTAGCCAGGACAGTTGAAAACCTTGGAGTTGTTGTGGGCGTATAATATGCCATGCGTGCTTAATGTTGACTTGGCTTAACAGATTAACCGAGTGGGAAGGGACCTTGTAGGTCATCTAGTCCAATCCCCTGCCCAAGCAGGAGACCCTAAATACCATTTCTGACAGATGGCAGTCCAGACTCTTATACAATACAATAGCAGAGTTGGAAGGGACCTTGGAGGTCTTCTAGTCCAACCCCCTGCCCAAGCAGGAGACCCTAAATACCAATCCTGACAGATGGCAGTCCAGACTCTTATACAATACAATAGCAGAGTTGGAAGGGACCTTGGAGGTCTTCTAGTCCAACCCCCTGCCTAGGCAGGAAACCCTATACCGTTTCAGACAAATGGCTATCCAACATCTTCTTAAAGACTTCCAGTGTTGGGGCATTCACAACTTCTGGAGGCAACTTCTGTTCCACTGATTAATTGTTCTACCTGTCAGGAAATTTGTCCTCAGTTCTAAGTTGCTTCTCTCCCTGATTAGTTTCCACCCATTGCTTCTTGTTCTGCCCTCAGGTGCCTTGGAGAATAGTTTGACTCCCTCTTCTTTGGGGCAACCGCTGAGATATTGGAAGACTGCTATCGTGTCTCCCCTAGTCCTTCTTTCTCTTAAGCTAAACATACCCAGTTCCTGCAACCGTTCTTCATATGTCTTAGTCTCCAGTCCCCTAATCCTCTTTGTTGCTCTTCTCTGCACTCTTTCCAGGGTCCCTGCAACTTTTCTACATCGTGGTAACCAAAACTGGATGCAGCTATATGTATGTTGTGGGGTTTGCATGTATGCGTGACTCAGGGTGTGCAGTCCAGTGTGTTAGGTTATTCTTCTTGCTGTTGTTTTTAATTTTATTTGTATATTTTCTCTTTGTGTACAATTAAGTGCTCGGTGAACAGCGTACTGTCTGAGTCAGTTTGTTTACATAACAATATTAAACTCCTAGTTAGGTTATTGTTTTTTTAAAAAATATTTTTTATTTTTGAATAAACACAAACAGACAAAACACAACAAACACCACAAAAATATCTTCCATTACAAATTATAAAGCGTGTGTCAATTGGTTACCATGAGCTTTCGTGCATCCCTTCCACAGTCACCACCTACAATTCATATCAAGTGATATGTTTTAAATCAAATATATTTCTCCTTCCGTAAGAAACTCAAGACCCACCTGTTCCAATTAGCTGGCCTGGCCCAATCACAATCATGATCTAATCCCTCGACTCTCCTGGCCGGTTATTTTAAATTTTGGGGTATTTTAATTTGGTTTTAATCACTAATTAATTTTTGCACTATTGTACAGACTTGTGTTTAATTTGTTTTATGGGGTTTTGTAATTGTTGTATATAATGTATTTTATTCTGTCTGTACACCGCCCCGAGTCCCCTCGGGGAGAGGGAGCGGTTGACAAATCCAATAAATGATGAATGAATGAAAATGATATATTTATATATATGACTATCATCATACCTCAATCTTCATAGGAGTATGATTGTTTTTACATCCCTTTATATAAAATACATTCCAAAATTTAAAGCAAAACCGCCTGATGGCATTCCGTTATCTATTTTCAATATCATCCAGCCACATTACATCTTTATGACATTTTCTAAATTAAAAAAATTAATTATGTTTAATAACAAAGTTTCTAGACCTCCTTTCTTAATCACTGTTTACAATTTATATCCAATTTCCCTTTGGTTATGTCAATACACATATTACATTATTATCGTTATCAATCATTTATTTAAAAACCTCCATCATCATTTCATTTTTATTTTTTGGTCTTAGTTTAACTAATTTTTTTTTAATATTATAAGCTTTTATACCTAACAAAGTTTCTAAACTTCCTTTCGTGATCACCATTTAGAATTCATACCAAATTGAAGGTTATGGTTAATTGTACTGCGCAGATCCCAAAATTGGGTTACAGGTGGTCCCCGACTTACAACAGTTCATTTAGTGACAGTTGGAAGTTACATCAGCACCGATGTAACTGATGTAAGTGACTTATGACTGGTTTTCACACTTACCGCCGTTGCAGCATCTGTGGTTATGTGATCAAAATTCAGATGCTTGGCAACTGACGCGTAGTTATGACGGTCGCAGTGTCCCGGGGTCAAGTAATCCCTTTTGCGACTTTCTAAGAAGCAAAGTCCACGGGGAAGCCAGATTCACTTAACAAACTGTGTTACTAAGGTACTGCAGTGATTCACTTAACAACTTTGGCAAGACAGGTCGTAAAATGGGGGCAAAGCTTGCTTAACAGTTGTCTCACTTAACAGACATTTTGGGCTCAGTTGTGGTTGCAAATCAAGGATGACCTGTATTCTAAACCCTTAAGAGCTTTCATTTGGTATGAAAGCAGCCCTATTATTTGCAAGAATAAATACAGACTTCAAATGATGTTTTTAATTGCATTTTAATTATACGCAATTGTCTATAGAGGAAATGATTAGTTAAATTAGAGATGTGAGGTTGGGATAGGTAGATCTGAGATGTAGGCGTTTTTATTTATTGTTTAGACCTGGAGTTGAATCTTCTTTCTTAAAATGACATCTAGTAGAGATCCAAACCCCACACACAGGAGATGGAAAAGTGTGTAAGGCCACACTTGGAATATTTACATCCTGTTTTGGTCACCACGATGTAGGAAACATGTGGAGACTCTAGAAAGAGTGCAGAGAAGAGCAACAAAGAGGATTAGGGGACTGGAGGCTAAAACATATGAAGAACGGTTGCAGGAACTGGGAATGTCTAGTTTAATGAAAAGAAGGACTAGGGGAGACAGGATAGCAGTCTTCCAATATCTCAGGGGCTGCCACAAAGAAGAGGGAGTCAAACTATTCTCCAAGGCACCTGAGGGTAGAACAAGAAGCAATGGGTGGAAACTAATCAAGGAGAGAAGCAACTTAGAACTGAGGAGAAACTTCCTGACAGTTAGAACAATGTGGAACAGAAGTTGCCTCCAGAAGTTGTGAATGCCTCAACACTGGAAGTCTTTAAGAAGATGCTGGATAGCCATTTGTCTGGAACGGTATAGGATTTCCTGCCTAGGCAGGGGGTTGGACTAGAAGACCTCCAAGGTCCCTTCCAACTCTGCTATTGTATTGTATTGTATGTTTGATTTTCCAAATTCTTTTCTAATTCTGGTTAGTGCCGGGCCTGGAAATAAAAAGGAAAAAAAAAAATAGCGCACGGCTAGAAATCCTTTGTAAAATAGAATTGAGCCAAACATTCAAAGCCAAATGTAACATGACATATCGATTTCTATTTATGGGTTAAATGTCTTAAGGTCTCATTCGTCACATTTCCCTCTTTCAGAAAAGAAGAAGATTTGTAGCTCAGGGTTGAAATGAGGGATCCTTGGTGCTCTCCGACCTTGGTGGTTTTCTTTCAGATGTTTTATGACCAAGCTAGGTAACAGCATCAAGGCCCATGATGGCATTACCTGGCTTTATGAAACCTCTGCAAGAAAACCACCAAGTTCAGAGAGCATCAAGGTTTCCTCTTTCCCCTCTTCCAATTTTATCCGAGAAGCAAATTTTGTGAAATCGGTTAGTCATAAACTCCTCGACCAGTCTATAATTACCCGGTGAGCTCTTGTGACAAAAAGCATATTTTAACCCGGTCTATACTCTCAGTGATGGCTAACCCTTTTTGTCATTGCATGCTCAAAGTGCGTGTATGCGCCTGCGCCCGCACCCATAAGGCAATACATGTGTGACACCACCCCCACCCCGTGTAGCCTGCCCCCTTGCGCATGTGTGTGTGTGACCCCCACTCCGTGTGCGATGGCTTAAGTGCCCGCAGAGAGGGCTCTGTGTGCCACCTGTGGCACGCATGCCCATAGGTTCGCCATCGTGGCTCTAAGCGCTACACCCCACACAGGATCTCCTGCTTGAGCAGGGGGTTGGACTAGAAGACCTCCAAGGTCCCTTCCAGCTCTATTCTGATTGATTGAACACTAGGGGTGGGTGGCTGTAGGTTTCACGTGCATGCTGGCCAGGTTTCCTCTTTGCAAGCATCGGGTCAGACAAAACATTTCTTGTACATGCTAGCTCAGCGATGGCGAAACTTTTTTGGCTCGCGTGCCATAAGTGGGGGGAGCGCAGGGGGGGCGTGTGCAGGCGTGCCGCACCCATAATGCAATGCGCACCCCCCCAGTGTGCATGCACACACTACAGGTGCGACCCCCCCATTTTTTGCATGCTTTTTTTGCCCTCCCCAGACTCCAGAGGCTTTATAGGAGCCTGGGGAGGGCGAAAACAGCCTCCCCCGCCCCCCCGGATGCCCTCCAGAGGCTTCAAGGACTTTCAAGAGGCTTCCCTGAAGCCTCCGGAACAGTCAAAACGAACCTCCGAGCAAACCGGAATTCCGTTCCCGAACTTCCGGTTTGCCCATAGGGTTCATTTTTGCATTCCGGAGGCTTCAGGGAAGCTCATGGAGCCTCCGGAGAGCCTCAGGGGAGGCAGGGGAGGCTCTTTTTGCCCTCCCCAGGCTCCTATAAAGCCTCTGGAGCCTGGGAAGGGCGAAAAATGGCTTTAAAAAAGGGTGAACTCAGTTGGCCAGTGCGCGCATGCCGCTGCCCAGCTGACAGGGCAGCGCTTCGTGTGCCCTGACAAATGGCTCTGCATGCCACCTGTGGCACGCGTGCCATAGGTTCGCCATCACTGTGCTAGCTGGACTGTCGTCTTAACTAATGAAGTTCCTTCCCGGTGAGTTTTTCAGAGGCAAACGGACAAGAAAGAAGATAATTATGCTGAGATGCCGCAGCCCCAATCTTTTGGCTCAGGGCCACCACGGAGACATCAATTTCTGTCTCCGTTTTATCTTCGCGACTTGATCAGCCGATAACATCACCCAACCCTAATTATGCCGGTCACGCATTCAGGCTATTAGTTCCGTAATTTATGCGTCCCTGATCTGAGAAACATTTTCTTGGTTCTTGCGAATGGAGCATTCTCTCCTGGAGCTGCCGTCCCAGCCGACGTTAAGATTTGTGTCCTCGCTTTTAAAATGCATGGAGAGTTCAGGCCATTGCCAGGAGTATGGATTTTTCCAGGTGCGTTTTGAGGACTGAGGTGTGAGTAATTGCAGACCCCTGCCTGTCATAATATTTTTTCTGATACCAGTGCTATAGTTATTAACAGACCGTTAGAGTTGGAAGGGTCCAATCCCTTCCTCAAGCAGGAGACCCTATACCATTGCAGACAAATGGTTATCCAATCTCTTCTTTAAAACTTCCAGTGTTGGCGCATTCACAACATCAGGACGTAACTTGTTCCACTGGTTAATTAGAATTGAATAGCAGAGTTGGAAGGGACCTGGGAGGTCTTCTAGTCCAACCCCCTGCTTAGGCAGGAAACCCTATACTGTTTCAGACAAATAGCTATCCAACATCTTCTTAAAGACTTCCAGTGTTGGGGCATTCACAACTTCTGGAGGCAACTTCTGTTCCACTGATTAATTCTTCTCACTGTCAGGAAATTTCTCCTAAATTGCTTCTCTCCTTGATTAGTTTCCACCCATTGATTCTTGTTCTGCCCTCAGGTGCCTTGGAGAATAGCTTGACTCCTTCTTCTTTGTGGCAACCCCTGAGATATTGGAAGACTGCTATCTTGTCTCCCCTAGTCCTTCTTTTCATTAAAATAGACATACCCAGTTCCTGCAACCGTTCTTCGTATGTTTTAGCCTCCAGTCCCCTAATCCTCTTTGTTGCTCTTCTCTGCACTCTTTCTAGAGTCTCCACATCTTTTCTACATCGTGGCGACCAGAACTGGATGCCGTATTCCAAGTGTGGCCTTGCCAAGGCCTTATAAAGTGGTATTAACCCTTCACCTGATCTTGATTCTATCCCTCTGTTTCCTCGTATGTTTGAGCCTCCAGTCCCCTTATCATCCTGGCTGCTCTTCTCTGCACTTTTTCTAAAGTCTCAACATCTTTTTTACATTGTGGCCACCAAAACTGATTGCAGTATTCCGAATGTGGCCTTACCAAGGCATTCACTTAACATATGTGGCAAAAAAGGTCACTCATTTAATAACTGTCTCACCTAGCAACAGAAATGTTGGGCTCAATTGTGGTTATAGGTCAAGGACTACCTGCATTAAGTCTCAAAAAATAGACATTGATTTAAAAGACACTGAAATAGCTTATGAATATGGCTTATTAGCCAGCTGGTAATCGGCTTTCCATCGCTCTGGCACTCACGCGCGCACACACGTACACACACCTACACACACACACACCTTCCGAATTGGGCACTCTATGCCTAAAAGTTCACCATCACTGACCTATAGAATGGAATGGGATGGAATGGAGGAATAAGGAATGGAATAGAATAGAAAAAATGGAATGGAGTGGAGTGGAATGGAATAGAAAAAATGGAATGGAATAGAATAGAAAATGTGGAATGGAATAGAATAGAAAAATGGAATGGAATAGAATAGAAAATGTGGAATGGAATGGATTGGAATAGAATAGAAAAGTAGAATGGAATGGAATAGAATTGAGAGAGGAGGAAAGAAGCAACTTAGAACTGAGGAGAAACTTCCTGACAGGTAGAACAATTAATCAGTGGAACAGAAGTTGCCTCCAGAAGTTGTGAATGCCCCAACACTGGAAGTTTTTAAGAAGATGTTGGATAGCCATTTGTCTGAAACAGTATAGGGCCGTGATGGCGAACCTATGGCAAGGGTGCCACAGGTGGCACGCAGAGACATTTCTTAGGGCACGTGAAGCGTTGCCCTGTCAGATGGCCAGTGCGCATTTATTTTTGGCCATTTTTCACCCTCCGGAGGTGTCTCTAAAGCTTCCGGTGGGCGAAAAACAACCCAAAGCACAAACCGGAAGTTCAGGAATGGACTTCCGATTTGCACATTGGGCCGTTTTTCTCCCTCAGGAGGCTTCCCTGAAGGCTCCAATGGGGAAAAAACGACCCTGCGGGCAACCCGGAAGTTTGGGAATGGGCCATTTCCGGCCTCCAGAGGGCCATTTTCGCCCTCCCCAGCTCCTAGAAAGCCTTTGGAGCCTGAGGAGGGCAAAAAAAGGGTCCACCGTGCCATCGCGCACCAAAAGCAAGGGGGGGCAGGGAGTTGCACGTACATGTGTGGGGAGTCATGTGCGCATGCACAGGGGGAGGGCACACAGGTGTACAATCCACTCACGCTCTGCCCGCTTTTCGCACGTGATGGCAAAAAGGTTAGCCATCACTGGTGTAGGGTTTCCTGCCTAGGCAGGGGGTTGGACTAGAAGACCTCCAAGGTCCCTTCCAACTCTGCTATTGTATTGTATTGTAGAAAAGAACAGAACAGAAGAGAACTAGGACTAGGACTAGGAATGGAATAGAATAGAATAGAATAGAATAGAATAGAATAGAATAGAAAAAAGAAAAGAAAAAAATGGAATGGAATAGAATAGAAAACATGGAATGGAATAGAATGGAGTGGAATGGAATGGAAAATATGGAATGGAATGGAATAGAATAGAATAGAAAAAATGGAATGGAATGAAATAGAAAATATGGAATGGAATGGAGTGGAATGGAATAGAATAGAAAAATGGAATGAAATGGAATAGAATTGAGAGAGGAGGAGAGAAGCAACTTAGAACTGAGGAGAAACTTCCTGACAGTGAGAACAATTAATCAGTGGAACAGAAGTTGCCTCCAGAAGTTGTGAATGCCCCAACACTGGAAGTCTTTAAGAAGATGTTGGATAGCCATTTGCCTGAAACAGTATAGGGTTTCCTGCCTAGGCAGGGGGTTGGACTAGAAGACCTCCAAGGTCCCTTCCAACTCTGCTATTGTATTGAATAGCAGAGTTAGAAGGGACCTAGGAGGTTTTCTAGTCCAACCTCCTGCTTAGGCAGGAAACCCTACACCATTTCAGTCAAATGCATGGGACCCAGGTGGTCTCTGTGTTAACCATGCCTACCCAAATCTTTGGACAGTTTCAAAAACTAGGGGTTTTTTCCCACCCCCAGGCAGTGAGTTAGGATGCTGGATGAGCCTTTCTGAAGAATTCTGAATATCTGGTTTTGGGGGCCTCTGTTTGCACTGTTACGTATTGCATGGTTGAGGTTTTATGTTTATTGTTTATCTCTGTTTCTTAATCCTGTTTTAGCTACCCAGAGTCACAATTTGTGACTTGGCGGTCCTATCAATTGCATAAATAAACCAATAAATGTTTCAAAGTCAATCCGAGGGGTTATTCCACATCCTCAGTCCTAAAATTCCCCCTCGACCATCCCATATCCTGCAGCATCAACATATGTTTATCTGCCCAATGAAGTAGGACAAGCAAACTTTGGTCACACTGGATGGCCTTTATAGGATCAGCCATCCATGGAGAGCATTAGGTTATGGTAAACTGCATTAAACCATGCCCAACTTTCATTTTTATTCTGCTTTTTCCAGCTTACAAAGAGAAAATGAAGGAGCTGTCTCTGCTTTCGCTGATCTGTTCCTGTTTCCACACCCAGCCACATCCAAATACCATCTACCAGTATGGAGGTAAGTGGTCCACATGCATTACAACCTACAAAACCTCAAACTAGTCCTTTCTACAGGTCTTGGCACTACAATTCCCATATTGTGGCCTGCCAGTGGGTCTGATAGCAAATTCAGACAGTGAGGAAGTTGGGGAGGAACCTGGGCCAGTCCTAGAGTCTGGGAAAGGCTCTGAGGAGGGCTCTGTGTCGGAGGCAGAGAGGGGGCCAGGGCCGTATGCCAGTTATCAGTTGCCTTCAGAGGCAAACATCAGTGAGGCAGAAGAACAGCTGAAGCCTGTTCCCAGTGTGTGCATGTGCAGAGTTGCCAGACGAAGGGAACAGCTAAAGAACAAGAGTCAACTTGGGAATAAAGGCACAGGTGGACGGTGAATGGGCCTTCCCATAGGGTATAAAAGAGGAGCGAAAGGGGAGTGGAGTTTGCAGGAGACCATTAGTTCGCTTAATTGGTTCATGACTCTCCGAGACTCCTGGCCAAGTTCTGCAGAGATCGGCCTGGCAGCTCTCCAAGCCAGAGAAGGTCTGTGACTGTAAATCCTCCCTCGAAAGACTTTGCTGGATGTGAATGAGCAGAATTCGCAGTTGATTAATCAAAAGGGCTTTTGGAGTTTGCAGGGACCATTCGTTCATTCCTGCGTTCTTGCCAAGTATTGTGGCGTCTGAAAGATATCAGCCTGGCCACTCTCCAAGCCCGATCAAGGTCGGTAATTGTGAACTATCTTGAAAGACTGTGGGCCAAGACTTTGCTGGAGTAGAACTGACTGTCAATTAAATAAAAGGGGTTTATTGGGATAAGGACTAGGCTTTGTGCTGCTGGGGAAGCCTAGGCTAAGTACACCCCCTTGCTAAGTCAAGGAGGGAACAAACGCAGGGAGGACCAACTGCAGAAGACGGATATAAATGTTTGCAATTTCAAGTGGGGCACTGACAGCTGCATCTTGTCTGCAGTCCAGACTGGGCCTAACTGAGTTATCACTGATGAATGAATGAATTGTCCTGTCGCAACATGCTTTGAGCATGTGAAGGATCCCTCCATCAAGCAGAGAAACCACAAATACTGCCTTGTGCTCACATGAACGAAACCAACACGAAAGCACAGACAAGCTGGCTCCACTGTCTGTTAGAGAGTCTATTCTGATTAGGTTCTCGGGTTCCCTCAAGACTCTTCCATTCTGCAGTTTAGTCGATGGAAGTAGCAAAAGGCCAAGACTGTTTTTTCTGGCCCGCTTGAAGAAAGTCTTGCATTGGTTTGCTTAGGTTCCCATTTATTTATTACTAGCTGATAACCTGGCATTGCCTGGGTATTAATAGACGTCAAAGCGTTTATCTGACCAGGAGCCATGGAGAGGGGTCTTTCTTCCCCTTACTCCCATGCCCATTATCCCTGCCTTCTCCCTTCCCCCTCCCATGCGCTCCTCTTTCCCGATCCTGGCACTTTGACCCAGATCCATCAGGCGCTTCCTCATTGGTCCACTGGAGGGTGAACGTCACAGCTGGCTTTCCAGAGGAAGCTGATAAGGAACTGACAACACAAACAATTGTCACTCTAGGATGCCGGACTCACTCTCCGTAATGGCCCAGGCTCTCCCTTCCCCTTCCCATGACATCATAAACAATTGCCGTTCTAGGATGCTGCACTTGCTCTCCTTAACGGCCCAAGCATTCCAGAGTTATGCTGGAACGGACACATAGACACACACCAGGGGTGTCTTACCCTCCCCTAGTATTTGTTTCCAGAGAGTAAGTCATCTGTGTACCAAGTTTGGTTGAAATCGCTGGAGGCGCTCCAGAGTTCTGCTGGAACATACATACATACATACATACAAAATATATAGATGGATGGACAGAAGAAGAAGATAGAAGAAGATTAATTCATTTGATTTTTATTCCACCTTTATTTTTTCTAAATAACCCAAAGCAGTGAACATATCTAATACTCCTCCTTCCTCCTGCTTTCCCTACAAGAACAATTCTGACAGGTCGGTTATACCAGTACTTCTCAATTATTTTCTGTCATGCCCCCCCTAGGAAGAAGAAAACATTTCGCCCCCCCCCCCCCCCCGCGACTGTAAATAGTGTCATTTGTCTATAAACACCTATAAACACTCTGCATAACACTGTATCCTTATTAACGTATAAGAGAATAAAAAAAGAAAGAAATGTGGATCAATTTACAACAAAGAATAGCTTTATTAACTTTATTACAGTCCAAATGTTTCCTATAAATAGGACATGTTATGAACTTTTTTTTTTAACTTGTCGTGTCTCTTTATTTATCCTAAAATTTAGGACCTAAATAGACACGACAGAGTAAAAAAACAAAAGGAGAAAAATATTTTAAACTGCAGAGATAGGCCTGAGTAGTAAACCAGGCACTTGGTCAAAAGATCCATTGGAGGAGATTGCATCTTTCTGGAACCAAAGAGTCACATGGATATGTCTCCACACCTCCTTTTACGACACAGCACAGAAACATACAGATGTTTTTCAGTCTCTATAAGGTACACACCACAACAAGAGTGACTGACTTACATTCATTCTGCCACACACTCCAAGAGTCAGGAGACAAATAATAGCAATAGTAAAAAATATTACACTTAAATTTGAAAGGAAACTCAACAGGGAGACATTCTCACAGACACGGAATCCCACTAGAAGGCTTCAATAAATAAACTTAGCAATAACACCCACCAGATACAAGGAACTTCCAAAAGACTTGATAGCAAAAGCTTTTGCTTCCGCTTCCCCTCGCGGCCAGTTGCAGGGCGTGGATCGCGTTCGGAGAAGGCGGAGCGGCAGCTCCTCCCTCAGCCAGGAGCCAGCGGGGGGTGGTCGGACAGGCTGGTCGCATTCGCCTTCGCCTTTGCCGCCTTTGCCGCCGCCGTTGCCGCCTTCGCCGCCGCCGTTGCACCCAGATGGAAAGGGAGCCTTCGCGCCCCCCTTTACGGAGCCTCGCGCCCCCCCAGGGGGGCGCGCCCCACTATTTGAGAACCGCTGGGTTATACTGAGAGAGAATGATTGGCTCAAAGGCACCCAGACGGTTTTCATGCCTATAATAGAACTAGAATTCATAAATTCCTGGTAACTGGCCCAGTCACCCAGCTGGTTTTTGTGCCTAAGGCAGGACTACAACTCACCAGTTCCCGGTGACCAGCCTAAAGTCACCCAGATAGCTTTCATGCCTATGACAGGACTAGAACTCACAAACTCCTAGTAATTGCCCCAAAGTCACACAGCCGGCTTTTATGCCTAAGACAGGACTAGAACTCACCATCTCCTGTCGATTGATCCAAAGTCACCCAGCCGGCTTGTGATGCTTAAGGCGAGACTAGAACTCACCCTCTCCCGGTTTCTAGGCCAGCAACTTCACCACTATGCAAAACTGGCAATATGGAGAGAAAAAAAGCTGAGCTATACAGTATGTAAATAACATGAGAAAAGTTTTAAAAAGCGCAATTCATACAGTCACCTGCAAATCACCAGACTCTGAGTAATGGAGTGATGTAAACGCGCATGTGACTCAATCCTTATTTTCTTTAACTCCCAAGGGAGATCTTTTTTTATTTTTATTCTGCTTATAATTGCAGATGTGCTGCAGAAGTGTGTCACTTCACTATAAGCTTAATTTGGTTGGGTTTTAACTTCATTTATTTGTGTGTGTGTGTGTGTGTGTGTGTTGTATTTGTGCTGATAAATAATAGGAGACTAGTATAGATCTATTTCAAGCTATTTAGCTCTCATCAGCTAGCCATACCCTTACTGGGATTTGAACCTGGGCTGTATTACATATTAGACAGCATACCAGGGGTTGTAACACAAATACATATGGCTAAGACTCCTGCCTAATATATAATACAGTCCAGGTTCAAATCCCAGTAAGGGTGTGGCTAGCTGATGAGAGCTAATTAGATTGAAATAGATCTATACAAGTCTCCCTTTATTTATTTATCAGTACAAATACAACACAATATATATATATATATATATATATATATATATATATATGTGTGTGTGTGTGTGTGTGTGTGTGTGTGTGTGTGTGTGTGTGTGTGTGTGTGTGTGTGTGTGTCTACACAAACACATACATACATACTAGCTGATAACCTGGCATTGCTCGGGTATTTATTTAGGCTATTATATAAGTTTATACACACACATACAGACAACACAATCAGGGGTAGTAGTCACTTATTTTCCCTGCCGATTTGCAGAAGTGAGTGTGCGCACACACACACACACTAGCTTTGCTTGCACGCACCCTGTCTGCGCATGAACTCAGTCTTCCGCGCATGGGCTTTGGCTTGGAAACGTGCCTAAATAGGATGGCATAGAGACAGGGCGAGTGATTGGGCCCACCCACAATTTCCACTCCCCGTCTGAATGCCACCTCTGAACACAATGAAGTTCCCGATGACTGCAGGGGAGCCAATGCATCTTCAAAAAGCCATCTATGGCGATTGCCAGCCATCCAGGGCTGACAGGGCTGACGCAAAGGTTTTTTTTTTAAAGCAACTGGACTTTGTTTTTCCTTGAAGACATTTCGCATCTCATCCAAGAAGCTTCTCTGGTTCTGAGTGAATGGCGGAGGATGGAAGGATGTGTATTCTTTGCAGTCATCTGGTCGTCAGTATTCTCTCTGAGAATCATTGAGGCCCCTTGGAGGTTTATCTCTGTCCTCAGAGTGACCTGAGTAGTGCAAATGGGTGTGGGGCCTTCTTGGAACTGCTGAAAGGACTGTGTTGTAAACTGGTGATAGATGATGTCATATCCCTCCCCCTCGGTGGAGGATGGGCTGTTCGATCTTAATGCAAATGGCCTCTTTGACCCCTCAACCAACTCTGAGGTTGACTCAGCCTTCACTCCTTCCAAGGTCAGTAAAATGAGGAGCCCGATTGTTATGGGGCAAGAGGCCGACTCTGTAAGCCGCTTAGGGAGGGCTGTAAAAGCACTGTGAAGCAGTATATAAGTCTAAGCCAGTGGTTCTCAACCTTCCCAAAGCTGTGACTCTTTAATACAGTTCCTCATATTGGGGTGACCCCCAACCATAAAATTGGTGTCTCGGTTCCTAAGACCATCGAAAATATGTGTTTTCCGATGGTCTTAGGCGACCCCTGTGAAAGGGTCGTTCGACCCCCAAAGAGGTCCCAACCCACAGGTTGAGAACCACTGGTCTAAGGGCTACTGCTATTGCTTTGCCCTTCCTTCCTTCCTTCCTTCCTTCCTTCCTTCCTTCCTTCCTTCCTTCCTTCCTTCCCAGATTGTTGGGGCCATAGGCTCTGTAAACCGCTTAGAGAGGGCTAGAAAGCACTGTGAAGTGGTATATAAGTCTACATAAGTCTAAGGCAATGGTTCTCAACCTTCCCAATGCCGCGACTCTTTAATACAGTTCCTCATGTTGTGGTGACCCCCCAACCATAAAATTGGTGTCTCGGTTTCTAAGACCATCGAAAATATGTGTTTTCCGATAGTCTTAGGCGACCCCAGTGAAAGGGTCGTTCGACCGCCAAAGGGGTCCCGACCCACAGGTTGAGAACCACTGGTCTAAGCGCTATTGCTATTTGAAACCAGCGGTCCTCTCTGTCCACAATGCGGACTCAAGGACTCTCAGAAAGAGTACTAATGACCAGATGACTGCAACAATATAAATCCTTCCATTCTCTGCAAATTCAGTCAGAACGGAAGAAGCTTCTTGGATGAGGAGCAAAACGCCTTCAAGGAAAAACAAGAAAGCCCAGTTGCCTTTTGAAAAAGCACATTTGGTACATCGTTGTTTTTTTAAGGTGAAAAGGCCAACCAACTTTAGACCAATCAGTCCAGATGGGATAATTACACTGAGAGCTAATGTGTCCCACAGCAGGAAGCCAACAGTTATGTCAACAGCCAACCCTACCAGACGGGGGTCCACAGGGAGTACACGGAGAGCCCGAGTGATGCAAGCATTGTCACAGCATCGCAACACACACCTCTTTTGTGTGTTGCAGCACTGCCTCTTTAAGCCTAAGAGAACCAGAGCTTGCAGTAACTTTGCAACCATGGTTTCATCATTCTTGAAATCAGGGCACACCATTGGCCTCACCTTAAGCCCAAGAAAGACAATGGAAAATGCTAGTGAACCTTTGGGAACGGTGGATGGAAGAAAGCAGCCTCGTAAAGACAGTCCTCGACTTACGACGGTTTTTGTTTAGTGACCATTCAAAGTTACAAGAGAAAAAAAAAGTAACTCATGACCTGTTTTCCAAACTTTTGACCGCTGGAGCATCCCATTCGATCACTTGATCGAAATCCAAACGCTTGGCAACTGACTCATGTTTATGACGGTCGCAGTGTCCCGGGGTCATGGGATCCCCTTTTGTGAACTTCTGGCGAGCGAAGTCAATGGGGAAGCCAGATTCACTTCACAGCTGTGTTGCTAACTTAACAGCAGGGACTCACTTAACAATTAGAATAGAATAGAATAGAATAGAATAGAATAGAATAGAATAGAATAGAATAACAGAGTTGGAAGGGACCTTGGAGGTCTTCTAGTCCAACCCCTTGCTTAGGCAGGGCACCCTGTGGCAAGAAAGGTTGTAAGCGAAGGCAAAACTCACTCAACAACTGTTTCACTTAGCAATAGAAATTTTGGGCTCAATTGTGGTCGTAAGGCGAGGACTACTTATAGTTGACTGAGGAAGCTTATGAATAAGCAGGGTGATGGAGGTGACAATTTAAGCAGCATCAAATGGAATATAATGTTCAGCTTGCGGGAACTTCCTGTTCCACTAATTTTCTTTGGATTCCATCCCAAGTCCCGGATCCGCTTCTGGGCCGAGCATTTAATGAGAAATTCAAAGAGCAGATTCAGAAAATAAGGTAACGGAGATGATTAAGCCCTATGAGGAAAGAGCCCGGTAATAGCCTTGAGACAAAGGTGACTAAGGATGTACACCCTTCAAAGTCTAGAACAGATGCCTTATGGAAGTTCATGTTCCAGACTGTGGAACATGGAACCAGGGAATTAAATTACAAGGGGGCAAACAGACGTGTTCTTAATGTGCTATCAAGGGTTTCTCTCTCTCTCTTCTTGGGCTAGTAATTTCCTTCCTTCCTTCCTTCCCTTCCTTCCTTTCCTTCCTTCCTTCCTTTCCTGCCACATATGTACGCATATAGGTATACATTTGAACTAGATTGTGATGTTTCTCTGTGTCATATATCTGTGTGTATTTGGGCATATGAATAATGGGAGCTGAATGCAACGAAATTTCATTTTAATTTATACTGATTAGAGTACATTTAAAACGACAATAGAGTTCTATTCTATTCTATTTTATTCTATTCCTTGTTCTGTTCTATTCTATTCTATTTCCATTCCATTCCATTCCTTGTTCTACTCTACTCTATTCTATTCCTATTATTCCTATTCTTATTCCTACTCCTACTCTATTCTATTCCTAATATTCCTATTTCTACTCCTACTCCTACTCCAATTCTATTCTATTCCATTCTATTCCTTGTTCTGCTCTATTCTATTCTAATCTATTCCTATTCTTATTCCTATTCCTATTCTTATTCCTATTCCTACTCCTACTCTATTCTATTCTATTCTATTCTATTCCATTCCATTCTATTCCTTGTTTTGCTGTACTCTATTCTATTCCTATTATTCCTACTCCTATTCTATTCTATTCCTAATATTCCTATTCCTACTCCAATTCTATTCTATTCCATTCCATTCCATTCTATTCTATTCCTTGTTCTGCTCTGCTGTTCTATTCCATTCTGTTCTGTTCTATTCTATTCCTTCATTCCTCTATTCTACTCTATTCTAATTTCCAACTCAGGGTTGAACTGTGGGGTCCTTGGTACCCTCTGAGCTTGGGGGCTTTCTTGCAGACGTCTCATTACCAATCTAGGTCATATCATCAGTGCACTGGTGATGTTACTTAGTTTGATAATGAAAGGTCTGTAAGAGAACTACCAAGCTCAGAGAGCACCAAGGGACTCACTTAGGGTCCTCCATTGAAATTCTGTGTAGTTCAGGACCCATAAAAAGATGTACACAAAGCATGGCTAAACTCTACAAGTTCACTGTCCTTAGAGGTAATAATGGTCTTTTTTTCCTGCAAAGATTCATGGAAGATCAGGCTTAAGCAGGGTGATTGCTACTAGCTTGATCAGAGCTTATTTATTTATTTTATTTTGCTTCTATGTTAGCCATTCCCGCAATGTCAGCTCCACCTGAATCATAAGCTGCTTATCCCAAAACTTCATCTGTTAAGAGAGAAACATTGAAAAATGGCTATTGGACACCGATCCAGGTTTATGATAAACCTTGGTAGATGCAGTAAAAGGTTTTAACTGGGTTTGAGCATCTTGCCAGTAGTCTGTGGGACCCATCATAGCAATGCTGGATGCATAATTCAACATCACTTTGACAGCCTATTTATACAGTGGGCACATATTTAAATCAATATAAATTTCATCATTTCCCGTTGAGCATTCGGAACGAAGTTAACTATGCAACGAACTGAATTGGGTTCACTGTCTATGGAGAAAGACACATTTAAATACTTGTGGCCCGCCAGTGGATCTGAAAGCAGAGTCAGACAGTGAGGCTGTTGGGGAGGAACATGGACCAGTCCTGGAGTCTGGGGAGGGCTCGGATGAGGGGTCTGCGTTGGAGGCAGAGAGGGGGCCGAGGCCGTCTGGCAGTGACCAGTTGCCTTCGAAGCTAGACAGCAGTGTGGCAGAGGAACAGCTGGAGCCTGTTCCCAGTGTGCGCATGCGCAGAGCTGCCAGAAGAAAAGAACAGCTCAGAAATCAGGGTCAACTTGGGAGTAAAGCCACAGGTGGATGGTGAATGGCCCCTTCCATAGGAAATAAAAGAGGAGTGAAAGGGGAGTGGGCTTTTGCAGGAAACAATCCGTTCGTTAGTTCGTTAGTTCGTTTCAGGAGTGTGAAGATCTGTCCGTGAATCTCAGAGACTCTGTGCCCAGTCTTTCCTTGCACAGCACGGCATTTGGAAACTATTGACATGGCAGCTTTCCAAGCTAGATCAGATCTGTGGTCATAAATCCACCTTTGAAAGACTGTTTGCCAGGCCTTGGCTGAAGGTGAATGGGAGGAGTTCACATTCGTTTAATAAAAGGGGTTTTGTTGGGACCAGGGATCCCCTTCGTGCTTTTTGGGGGAAACCTAGGTCAGAAAAATACTTTGGTGATGGATTCTTGACTGGATAGGAGAGAATTAAATGGGGATGGTGAAGAAAGAACGAATCTATTAATGAATAAGGGACCAGAAATGACACCACAATAGCTCTCAGAAAATCTGACCCATAAACCCCTTTCATTTACTCAGATATGGAGGTCAAGCAATTGGACAAGAGGGCTTCTGGCCAAAGCTTTGAAGTGATTTTGAAGTCCCCCTCTGACCTGTCTCCGGAGAGCCCCGTCCTCTCCTCTCCCCCCAAGAAGAGGGACCTGTCCCTGGAGGAGCTGCAGAAGCGATTGGAAGCTGCCGAAGAGAGGAGGAAGGTAAGGGGAGGTCGATAATGGTTCACGCATGGTTGACTGGCACTTCCCCGAATTTATCTTCAGGCAAATTCTCACCATTCCCTGTGTCAGGTTTCCAAGAAATGCCCTAATTGATTCATGAGCCTCGAGTCAAATTTCAAAAGAAAACCAGTCATTTATTAGGAGCATTTGGGCAATGCCTTGTTTGTGCAGTCAGAGCTTAGCCTTATTTGGCCTGCCACACTTTCTATTATTCTGCTATGCATTTTCTATTGTGGGGGAAATGGGAGGGAGGATTATAAGGAGTTGCATACTATGTAGACACAACAGAATTCTTTCTCTTCCTCCATCTTCCCTAAGTCTTTACACCGCCTGAGCTTGGGTCGGTGCTGGGGCTCAGCAACCTGGACAGCACCCCAAAATTCAGGGTAGCTGGTGTAGTATTTTAAAGAAGATTCGGGTTAATGTCAGGGTTCCAAATAGCATCCAAAAGTAAATCAGAGTCCAAGGCAAAGTATTGCTCAAAGTTCCAATTTATTAAAGGAGCCATGTTGGCGAATCTGAAAGCTTCCCGGTTTCCCCCAATTTGAAAGTTCAAGATCTTGTCCCCACACCCACAAGTCCATCCCATGGTCCAATCTCCCACTGCCATGCTGGCAGTTCCACCCATTCAGTCCTGGTCAGGTGCAGAGGTGCAAAAATAAAGGATGACCTTAGCTTTCTAGAAAGAATATTGTTATGGCTACATAGCATCTAACTCCGTACAATCCCCCCTCCCATTTTCCCACAATAGAAAATGCATAGCAGAATAATAGAAAGTGTGGCAGGCCAAAGATCCAAAAGAAAAGATGGCTGCAGGCCTGACAATCAGTGCTAGAAGGAGGAGGAGGGAGGAGGAGGAGGAGGTGGAGGAGGAGGACGACGACTGTGGGGTCCTTGATATTCTCTTAGCTTGGTTGTTTTCTTGCAGAGGTTTCATTATCATCACTAGGTAACATCTTCAGTGCTAGAAGCAAGTGAGGTTTGTAGAGGGGAGGAGGAGGGCTGTGGGGTCCTTGGTGCTCTCTGAGCTTGCTTGCTTGCAGACATTTCATTACCAAAGTAGGTTACATCATCAGTGCTAGAAGGGAGTAGGGTTTTAGTCTTTTGTGCATGCAGTATACAAGTAGCTTGCCTTGTCAGTGTTGGTGGGAATGCTCTCGGGAGTTCCTCGATTAGTACCCGGTTTCCCCGAAAATAAGACCTCCCCGGATAATAAGCCCAATTGGGCTTTTGAGCACATGTGCTTTTAGCCCTGCTCCAAAAATAAGTCTTTCCCCGAAAATATTGCAACACGGCAGCAGCCATGAGGTGACCACGCTCGCCACCTCCTGCACCTCAAAAGTAATAAGACCTCCCCGAAAATAAGGCCAAGTGTTTATTTCGGGGGTCGAAAGAAAATAAAGACCCTGTTTTATTTTGGGGGAAACATGGTAGGAAAACCAAATCAACGCACAAGCACGCACAAACATACTATATGCACATGAATGCTCAATAGCTGGCTGGGGAATTGATTGATTCATTAGAATTTGTCAAAGAAAAACGAGAACAAGAATAAAAAAATAAAAACACGGTGACAGGGAACCAGAGGCAGGTTAGCGCACTCGTGCATGCTCCCTCTACTAACCACATTGAGAATTCTGGGGGTTGAAGTCCACGGGCCTTCAAGTCGCCAAGTTTGGAGACCCCCCTGTCCTACAGCCAAGTCGAGGGTTACAGGAGAGCCGGGGGTCGTGATTGGCTCCCAGGCTTTAAAAAAAGAAGTCCATACCAATGGTGATGCTGCTTGGGAAAGCTTCTGGGGTGAGATTGAAACATTTTAGCAACTGGTACTATGCTCATTTGCTGGGTGGGTGTGGCCATTATGGGCGTGGCCTTCTCTGCCTCCTGCACCATGGAGGGGAGCATTTTTGCCCTCCCCAGGCTCCAGAGGCTTTATTCAAGCCTCCGGGAGGGTGAGTACGCCCTCCCCTGGGCTCTAGAGGCCGGTAGCGGGCCTGTTTCTGGACTTCCGGAACTTCCGGGAGGCCCGTTTTTCGCCCTCCCAGAGCCTCCGCGCAGCCCCTGCACTTACTCGGCATCCAAAACGGGCTGCGTGGAGACTCCTGGGAGGGGAGGGGTGGGCGGGGCCAGCCAGTCCTTGCAACTACCGGTTCGGTGAACCAGGTGTAAAATTAGTGTTATGGGTTTCCTTGCAGAACCAGGAAGCTCAGGTCCTGAAGCAGCTGGCAGAGAAGCGCGAACACGAGCGGGAAGTGCTACACAAGGCCCTGGAAGAGAACAACAACTTCAGCCGGCTGGCTGAGGAGAAACTCAACTACAAGATGGAGCTCAGCAAGGAGATCCGCGAAGCTCACCTAGCTGCCTTGAGGGAGCGACTCCGCGAAAAGGTAAGCGCACGGCGACAAATCCCAGCAGCTCATGTCTTTGACCCTAAGCTGCCCCCATTGCGAGGCTGCGGGGGGGGGGAGGAAACGCACAAGGATAACGATAAAAGATTAAATCACAGCAATCTATGAACCAGGGTGGCGCAGCGGTTAGAGGGCAGTAATGCAGGCGACTTCTGCTGCCTGCCGGCTGCCTGCAGTTCATCAGTTCAAATCTCACCAGGCTCAAGGTTAACTCAGCCTTCTGTCCTTCCGAGGTGGGTCAAATGAGGACCCCAGATTGTTGGGGGCCATAGGCTGACTCTGTAAACCGCTTAGAGAGGGCAGTAAAGCACTGTAAAGCGGTATAGAAGTGCTATTGCTATTGCTTAATACCCTGTTGTCCCAAAAATAAGACCTCCCCGATAATAAGGCCAATCGGGCTTTTGAGCGCGTGCGTTAAAACCAGCCCTGCCCCGAAAATATTTCAACGCATGCGCAGCTGGTCCCCGCCATTTCCTCTGGTTGTTTTCCGTGCAAACAACACGAGACGAGGAGGCAAGGCTGGATGGGGGGAGGGGGTTGAAGGGAGGAAGACACCGCCTTATTTTCAGGGAATCACAGTATATATCTGTCAAGATGGACACCAACTGGGGACATGAGTAGGATACACCTGGGGGGCGGGGGGGGGAAGTGCCCTGAAATCAAGCCAAGATCTTCTCAACCATTAAAGGAGAATATTTGTAGCTGAGAGAGGATCCTTGGTGCTCTCTGAGCTTGGCTGTTTTCTTGCTGACATTTCGTTACCCAACTAACCCTGGTGATGTTAACCTAGTTTGGGAAATGAAACGGCTCCAAGAAAACCACCAAGCTCAGAGAGCACCCAGAACCCCTCCTCTCAACCATACGCAACATGTTGCTTTGTTGAATGTGAACTTTTAAGATTACTGCATTCAGTTTTGGTTGCCACGATGGAGAAAAGATGTGGAGACTCTAGAAAGAGTGCAGAGAAGAGCAACAAAGATGATTAGGGGACTGGAGACTAAAACATATGAAGAACGGTTGCAGGAACTAGGTATGTCTCGTTTAATAGAAAGAAGGACTAGGGGAGACATGATAGCAGTCTTCCAATATCTCAGGGGTTGCCACAAAGAAGAGGGAGTCAAACTATTCTCCAAGGCACCTGAGGGCAGAACAAGAAGCAATGGGTGGAAACTAATCAAGGAGAGAAGCAACTTAGAACCGAGGAGAAACTTCCTGACAGTGAGAACAATGAATCAGTGGAACAGAAATTGCCTCCAGAAGTTGTGAATGCCCCAACACTGGAAGTCTTTAAGAAGATGTTGGATAGCCATTTGTCTGAAATGGTATAGGGCAGTGATGGTGAACCTTTTTTGACTCGTGTGCCATAAGTGGGGGGAGCGCAGGGGGGTCGAGTGCGGGCATGCCGCACCCATAATGCAACGCGCGACCCCCCAGTGCGCATGCGCGCACAACGCGTGACCCCCCCCATTTTTACATTTTTTTTGCCCTCCCCAGGCTCCAGGGGCTTTATAGGAGCCTGGGGAGGGCGAAAAGAGCCTCCCCCGACCCCCCGGAGGCCCTCCGGAGTCTTCAGGGACTGTCCGGAGGCCACCGAGGTGCTTCTCCCTTGCAAACCAGAAGTGGGTTCCTACCGGTTCGGCTGAATAGGTAGTGACTCGGCTGGACACGTGACTGTACCGGTTCTATCCTGCACCTGCGCAGAACAAACTTCATTGAAAAAATGTAATTCCCCCCCCCCCCGCTTTTTTTAATGATGTGCACATGCCAGTCCCAGAGGTAGGCCGTTTTTCACAAAAGCGGACCCGTTTTTGCCTTCCCCCAGCCTCCAAAAGCCCTCTGCAGGCTTCAGCAGGGCTGGGGGAGGGCAAAAATGCCCCCGTTTTGGGGGAAAACGGCCATTTTTTGCAAAAACAGGGGCGTTTTTGCCTTCCCCCAGCCCTGCTGGAGCCTGCAGAGTGTTCCTGGGGCCGGGGAGGACAAAAATGTTTTGTTTTTTTTTACTGGGTAGTTTGTACTTTGCTCCGGCGAGGCTGGAAACTCAAGTTGGCCACACCCACTCAGTCACATGCCCCCGTCTAGCCACGCCCACCGAACTGGTAGTAAAAAAAAATTGAAACACACACACACACACACACACCCCCGCTGCAAACTATTGTGCTGTCTTCACCCCTGTTATTACCTCTCTGTTTTCCAGGAACTGCACGCAGCCGAAGTGCGCCGGAACAAGGAACAGCGGGAAGAGATTTCTGGATAAGTGGCTTTTCTACACAGCTGGCACCTGCTTCCTAATAACTAACCCACCGATCCCAATTTCTTTTTTTAATTTTTTTTTTTTGTCTAGACAGGGCAACATCCGTTTTCTCCGGGGTTTTTTTTCGTTCCCCCCCTTCCCCCTCCCATCCTCCGGTGTATGAGCTCCACGTCTTTCTCCTCTCTCTCTCTCTCTCTCTCTCTTTTCACGTGGAGGTTCATAGAGACCTCCCAGCCGACTAGCCATTAGTTGGACCTTGAATATAAGCATCCATCAAACCAGCTTTTTCCTTTTGGGCTGTTTGGAACAAAAACGCAAAACCATTTAATGCACAAGAACGAAGGGAACGCTTTTGGCGAGGGGTTTGGCCGCGTTGCGAAAGGCTGCTTCTCTATGAACCCCCATATTATTCTGATTGAGCCCCCCCCCCGATTATTCACTCCCGCGCCCCCTCCCATCCCCCTTTCCCCCCCAGCCAAGGAGACTGTTCAAAGAGGACTCTTCCCCTGCCAAGGCCTGTCTCACGCACCCTATGGTGAAGGAAGATATCTTGAGTTAAGGGCACGCTGCAAAACGGAAAAAAGCAACTTTCTATTTGCGAAGGAGGAGGGAATGGCACGCACACATCCGAGCCGCTATTTGTGGTGGTTTCTTCCTTCTTCTTCTTCTTCTTCTTCCAGGAGGTCTGCCTGGGAGAGGGGGAGAATTTATAAAAAAATCTTACGAGGCCCTTGCTTTCTTGGTGAGGAAAGTTATGACTGAATAGCTGACGGTTTCAATTTTGCTCTCTTGATTGATTTACAGCAGGGGTGTCCCAACTTGAGAACTTTAAGACTTGTGGACTTCAACTCCCAGAATTCCCCAGCCAGCATGGCTGGCTGGGGAATTCTGGAAGTTGAAGTCCACAAGTCTTAAAGTTCCCACGTTTGGACACCCCTGATTTACAGGAAAGGGAAGAGTCATTTCAGAGTCTTGAGTTTGAAAAGGACATTTAAAAAAAACCCAAAACACAACACCCAAAGAGCAGGCATGAAATGTTGCCCTATCCAACCTCAAACCTAATCCGGGCTTTTAGACTGAATGGCGCAACCCAGATTGTTGGGGAGGGGGGTGGGAGGGGAGGGGACAACAGGCCAACTATGTAAACTGCTTAGAGAAGGCTTTAAAGCACCGTGAAGCGGTATAGAAGTCTAGGCGCTATCGCTATTTTCCAAAGTCTCTCTCTCTCCAGGTTTAAGGACCGCAGGACAGCAGGGTCATTGGGCGTGAGGTGTGGTCATCGGCATCGCACAGCAGGAAAGGGGCTTGGCTAGAGAGCGGCAAACGAGATCTCGGACTAAACATTATTTCTGGAGAGGTTAAGCTGATTTTTCTCTAAAGATGGAAAGGGTCTCGTTTGAAACTCCTCTTTGCCTTTCCCTGGCCTACTAGCTTTATTTTCAAAGAGGTCGACGCGGATTGAGATTCCTTGGGCATTTAGAGTGTGAAAAGTTTTTTTCTTTCGAGGAATGTGTGACCATCAGAAAGAAAGAGGGATAGAGTTAAGATCGCGTGAAGTGTTAGTACCACTCACCGAGACATTATATCTTTGGTTTTGTAGGAGGCCCGCTGTAGCAAAAGATGTAAGAACGGGATACCTTCGGTCTCAGTTAATTAGAGTGGGGGGCTGTCTCAAAGAAAGAATTGAGAAACATAAAAGAAAACGGGTGAAGTGGCAGCTTAACAGAATGCTAAAGGGAGCAAATGTTTTGATGGCCTCTCTATCAAGGGTTTCAGGAGTAATTTTGAATCATTGAAAAAGTTGGTAAGAGCTAATCGTCCATTATTTATTTATTTATTTATTTATTTATTTATTATTTATTATTTATTTATTTATTTATTTATTTATTTATTTATTTATTTATTTATTTATTTATTTATTATTTATTTATTTATTTATTTATTTAAAACTGGATCAGGCGAAACCCCGATTTGGAATGGCAAAATATATGCTGGCATCGATCGAGTGATCACTATTAATCCCCCCCCCCATTTACAGCTCATCTTTTAGTTTGCAATAATAATAATAATAACTTGGCACCGTGTCCAAGAATTTTACAACATACACCCACAAATTGCAGCTTCCTGCAATAACACCAGCGGAACTGCAAAAAACTGCGCTGCTCTGAACATCTTATATTTTAAGAAGGTACCTGGTTGATACCTAGGACGCTGGCAGTAAACCGTACCAACCATTAGCACCAGTCAGTGGTATTTGTGATGCATTTTTGATGTTCAGTTGGCTGAGTTTCATGTTTAATGAATAAAGTATATAATACTAATAATAAACACCAAGAGAATAAAAGGCTTGTTTAAATTGCAGGGAAAGTGCCAGGAAAACAACAACAGCAGATGATCGTCCAAGCTTTGTCCATTCCCAAATGTCTGGTGTGGATATAGGTCTTATGAAGGCAGGCTGTTTTATTCTGCAGAAGTTTCTAGTCCCCATGGCAGGTGTTTAATTCAGCCGAAGCAACCCGTCAAATACCAGAGTGAGTGCTGTTTCCAACGGATCTTCCCAGGGCTTGTATCCACGACATTTTAACCCAAATATAAAGAAGAATTTTTTCCACCGGCTCTTCTAAGAGGTTGGCGTTGGGTTGGGTGAAATGGGAGAGAAGAGCTAGTATTAATTTAATATTCTGGCAAGTTGGTCTCCGAGTGGTGTTGGCAAATTGGTCAGGCTGGCCTGTTGGATGGCTGTGAGATTAGAACTCTTTGGTCAGTGAATTATGACGTAGGGATGGTAATAATATCTTGTGGTTCTCAACCTTGGGCACTATAAGACGGGTGGACTTCAACTCCCAGAATTCCCCAGCCAGCATGGCTGGCTGGGGAATTCTGGGAGTTGAAGTCCGCTTGTCTTAAAGCAACCAGAAACATTGCTAATAGGTTGATTCATATCACTGTCATTAACATCACCATTATCACCCAGGGGAAAAAAAAAACAGTTCTGAGATGTATTTTAGTACAGATTATCCTCTTGGATCAGGCCAGGTTTCATCTTAGTTCAGCATTGTCTTTCTCCCAGATGTTTCCCACAAGGAAATGGAGACTGAAATTTCCCCCTTATTGGCTCCTTTCCAATTGATATTTGGAGGCATTTGACCTCTAACCTGGAGAGAAGACCAGATGTGGTGGGTGCTTCGTCACTGGAGGTTTTTAAGAAGAGACTGGGCAGTGGTTTGTCGGAAATGGTATGGGGTCTCCTGCTTGAGCGGGGGGTTGGACTAGAAGACCTCTGAGGTCCCTTCCAACTTTGTAGTTCTGCACCTCTTGATAGACTAGTTCTCCATTATTTCCCCGCCATTCTTTTTCAACAACATGCAAGTTAGTGGCCACCTCCATCTCTTTTCATCATTCAACAGATTTATTAGGCACTGTGGTTGGCAAAAGGCAGCATATTTTTTTCCCTTTCCTGACCTTTTGTTTAAGTAGTTATAAGTTCTTCCTATTGAGCTCAAATATTACTTCATTTGATTAGGGTTTAATGGTAATTCATATTAATGTTAATATTATAGGGTTCTTCTGTGTCCATAGGTTTCAGTCTCAGTATTCCCAAGTCTATAGATCAGGTTTCATTTCCTAAGCCAAATGATTTTGGGAAGGCAGGAACCAAGCTCTACGTATCTGCAAAAGTGTCACCTTTCGGTGCCCTTACTCAGAAGAGAGACAAGAAGGAAGGAAGGAAGGAAGGAAGGAAGGAAGGAAGGAAGGAAGGAAGGAAGGAAAGGCTTCTACAGAAAAATTATAATCCCGTCATTAGTCATAAAAAAAGAAAAAAGAAAATAATATGTAATTCCCATGCATAGTATCTTAGCATTAATCAAAAGAAGGAAGGAAGGAAAGAAGGAAGGAAGGACTTCTAAACAAAAACTATAATTTTCACACCTTTCTTAGCATTAGTAGAAGGAAGAAAGGGAGAGGGAGGGAGGGAGGAAAGAAAGCGAGAAAGAAAGATTTCTAAACAAAAACTATAATTTCCACACCTTTCTTAGCATTAGTAGAAGGAAGGGAGGGAGGGAGGGAGGAAGGAGAGAAAGCAAGAAAGAAAGACTTCTAAACAAAAACTATAATTTTCATGCCTATTTTCTTAGCATTAATTGAAAGGGGAAAAAAGACGTACAGAAAAAAAATTATTTCCTACTGTCATTAGTCATAAAGAAAAACTAAACAAAATGTAATTCCCAAGCCTATTTTCTTAGCATTAGCAGAAAGAAAGAAAAAAAGAAAGAAAAAGGAAGGAAGGAGGGAGGGAAGAAGGAAAGACTGCTAAACAAAAACTAATTCTCACCTTTCCCATGTAATTTCCATGCCTATTTTCTTAGTATTAGCAGAAAGAAAGAAAGAAAGAAAGAAAGAAAGGAAGGAAGGAAGGAAGGAAGGAAGGAAGGAAGGAAAGAAAGAAAAGAAAGAGGGAGGGAGGAAAGACTTCTAAACAAAAACTAATTCTTACCTTTCCCATGTAATTCCCATGCATATTTTCTTAGCATTAGCCAAAAAAGAAAGAAAGAAAGAAAGAAAGAAAGAAAGAAAGAGGGAGGGAGGGAGGGAGGAAAGACTTCTAAACAAAAACTATAATTCTCACACCTTTCCCATGTAATTCCCATGCATATTTTCTTAGCATTAGCCAAAAAAGAAAGAAAGAAAGAAAGAAAGAAAGAAAGAAAGAAAGAAAGAAAGAAAGAAAGAAAGAAGGAGGGAGGGAGGAAAGACTTCTAAACAAAAACTATAATTCTCACACCTTTCCCATGTAATTCCCATGCATATTTTCTTAGGATTAGTCAAAAAAAAGAAAGATGGCAGGAAGAAAGGAAAGATGGGGGAAAGGAGGGAGGGAAGAAGGAAAGAAGGAAAGAGAGAAAGAAAGAAAGAAAGAAAGAAAGAAAGAAAGAAAGAAAGAAAGAAAGAAAGAAAGAAAGAAAGAAAGAAAGAAAGAAAACCCATATTCTCCAAGCCATGGACAGATTTTTCAATCTTAAGAGGCTTTCAATTGCATAGAATATTGTTGCCAACAACTCGAAGGGATGGCAAAACCCCAAAATTAGTACATAAGGTGGTTGTAATATAGCAGGCCAACTTAGTACATGTATTTTTCAGCATATAAATCACACACACACCCCTAAGAGGGTGAAAATTTGGGTGCGTCCTAGACAACGAATGTAGCCAAAAACGCGAGGCACAGAGGAGGTGATGGTCTGTGGCAATCCCTGCAGCCTGGAACAGCTGATTGGGGGTATTCCAGGAGGCTGATCCACCTGCCAATCAGCTGTTCATGCTGAATCAGGCTGTGATAATGTGCTGAAGCTGACCAGGCTGTTCCCTATTTGCTGCAAGACTTGTCACAGTTTGCAGCAACAATCACATTCAGAAAGCACACACAGGTAACTGATTCAGCATGATTCAATAACTTCTCTTTATATATAATATAACACATTAAGTAAATACACAATCCCAAAAGCAGATTTTCCAACGTGGTAGTTCAGCAGAGGAGTTTCACTTTCAGTTTTAGTTTCCGATATCAGCACAGCATGCAGCTTTAGTACATAACAAGTCACGGTCCTTGCTGTCTCCTTCCTTGTTGCTCACACAGCAAATACCATTTGTTTCCAAAGAGCCCTCAACTCTCTCACACACTGACAGGACGCTAGACAGATGAATACCATGGATGTTGGTAGGCAGAAGCAGAATTTTTTTCCCCTTATTTTCCCTCCCCCAAAACTAAGGTGTGTCTTATACTCCGAAGCATCCTATACTCTGAAAAATACGGTAACTGAAATTGTCTTGAACCCTCCAGAAATAAAATGAAAGTTAAGGGTTGGAAGTTTGAGGCGGTTATCAACAATGGAAAAAGAAAAGAAAAGGGGGATCTTTGGTATCTTTTCCTAATGTAGGACAGGCCTCCCCCACCCCAAATTTTATCTGAAGATTTTACTTCCTGCAAGTTTCAACAAGATTCCCCTGCGTCAGCCAATGGTACCCAATTCCTTAATATATTGTTGTGAAGGCTGGCTGATATTTCTTTAGTTATTGATTGACTTCTAAGAAAAATATTGGTGGCCCAATAGCAGCAACTCTCAGGGCGAGATACACTAAATGTAGCTAAAAATATTTTTAGAATTTGTTAAAAAAAAACAACAACAGCTAATTAACAGCCAAGGAGCAACAGAGGTGTCAGTATTGTACTGCCTGCCTGAAAGGCTGTGCTTAACCCCTCTGTGACCATCTCTTCAAAATAGCAGGTACAATACAGATTTTGCACTGTAATGTCCTCTCCCCTAATATGGAGATCCCGATTGATAAAGTACGAAACAAATGCCAAAGTATCACTGATCCACTATGGCCATGTTTGACCTATATTGGACATAGATGCCAAAACAGCCAAAGTATCTATCTATCTATCTATCTATCTATCTATCTATCTATCTATCTATCTATCTATCTATCTATCTACCTACCTACCTATCTATCATCTATCTATCTATCTATCTATCTATCTATCTATCTATCTATCTATCTATCAATCATCCATCCATCCATCCATCCATCCATCCATCCATCTATCTCAGACCTGCCCCAGCAGGACTCCATTTGATTGAAGTGATAGGTTCTTTTTGTACTAAGGATTAGTGCAGGGGTGTCCAAACTTGGGAACTTTAAGACTTGTGGACTTCAACTCCCAGAATTCCCCAGCCAGCCTGGCTGGCTGGGGAATTCTGGGAGTTGAAGTCCACAAGTCTTAAAGTTCCCAAGTTTGGACACCCCTGGATTAGTGGTTGCCAGAAAAGCAAGGCTGAAGTTCCCGCGCAAAGCATTACAGAATTGGCCCTTCTCCATGGCCCTCCCACCCCCTTGACTGCTCTGTCCATTCATCCAATGGCGTGCCGCATAGGAGTTTAGGAAACAGCTCAGATGCTTGGTGTCACTTGGTGCAGTTCACATTCTTTTTCCAGGCTCTGCGGCCTGAAGACTGGAATAGGAGATTTTCCCATACCTCTGGCATCCATCGTCTCTCACCCTCCCCCCACTTGCTCATCTCTACTCTCCCCATGCCAATTGCCTACTTCCTCGCCCTAACCATTTATGACAGGATGCCAGTAAATCACCAAGCTGAAGATGGCAGATCGGTCCGTCCGTCCATCCATCCATCTATCTTGAAGTTATTTATTGAATCAGATGCTGACCTGACTTTGGAATGCTAAATTATACACCCCAATGCCAACTTCCTGAATTGCCTTTGTGTAACTAATACCTAATCCTGGTTTGGGGCATTTCCACATTTCGTTTGGTTCTAAGTTCTCCTCAATCTCTAAAGCTTTCTGTCTTTGCAGCCTCTGCTTAGATCTCTGTTGTGGCTTTCCAGGCACCAGATGGGAAAGATCTTGGGAGGCAGGACAAAGAGATGTTGCCTAGGGGAACAGTCAGATAAGGGACAGATGAGCCCTCGGCTGCATAACGGGTAGCGAAAGAGACTCAAGAAGGGATCCTTCCCAGCTTCTCCAGCTGTAAAAGGGACGGTGGGAGAATTGTACTTTCAGACTTACAAAACTCTGTTAATGTAGCTTTGCAATAAAACCATTTCATCTGGTTATGATTCCTGTCTGGTTCACCTGGTAAATCCACCTGGTAAGGCTGACCCCAGGATATGGTGTTTCCAGAACCGATTTGCCATTTTGTAAATTCTAGTGATGTGAACAGTGTCACTTTGGGGAAGCTTGTGAATTCTCAGTCTTCTCTAGTTTCTATGCCTTTGTACAGGGCAGGAATTCTTGTCTTTAGAATAGGGGTCTCCAAATACGGCAAACGTTCAGACTTGAGGGTTTTAAGTTGAAGTCCCCAAGTCTTAAAAGTTATCAAATTTGGAGACCTCTGCTTTAGAATTCAGAAAGAGGGATGAACATCTGTCGAGAAAGATTGCTTGGGAGCATGCTGATGAAGGGTGAGAGAAATCAGGTATGCCTCGCAGAGAGTACGTTTACGCAGCTATAACGGATAAAAAAAGTATAGCTTGTTGTCCAAAACTGAAACAGCCTCAGGGACTGATGGGCAAGGAGCAAAGTATGGTATCACGGAAAGAACATTCAAGAAATCTTTGAAGAAAAGCAGGCAATTCCCATGGAATTCCCACCTGTAGTTTATAGGAAAGGTAAAACACACAGGCAAATTAGTTAGTTAAATAAAGGCGAATGTTCTCTCCATTGAACTGATCAAGGAAGACAAACAAACAGCCTGAAGCTGTTTACTTTCCTCCCTATATAAAATATCCAGCCTGGCATTCATAAAAGGAGTCCTGAGCAAGCATTTTGTCTTCGCATCCAAAGAAAAGGGCCATGCTGCTGCAAAGAATTTTTAGTTGGCTTAGGAAGAGCCATTGATGGCGTCAAATCAGGGTCAAGAGATATCGTAGTATGCCTGGGAACAGGATAGAAGAACTGGGTTCAAAAGTTCTAGTTAATCAGTTCTAGGAACAATCATTGGTGAAAGCACTGGCCTATAAAGCAGAATTGTTTTATCAGCATTGGATAGATTTTAAACGCTTAAATAGAGTTAAAATAAATTATAAGGGAAAATAGAATTGCCTGTAAAAGTCATCATCCAGGTGGGAACGGTGAAAATGTCTGCAGGATGATGATGACGGCGGTAAGTCTTAGTCGGTGTGATGCTGTGAGTTTGCGTGGTGTGTAATTCGGATAAGTCTAGGTTTTAGTGTTCTAACAATTGATGTTTTTATTTCAATGTTGACAACAATCAGAAACGCGGTTACTCAGGAGTGCAAGCAAAACGGTGAAGCATTCCTGCTTGCAGTTATTCATTTGAGGTCAGGAAAGTAGTAAATTAGATAGAAAATGGGAAGCGAGCTCTTAAGTAAGACGAGAGACTGAATTGAGTATTGCTGTGGAAAGGGGGGGGGAAGCTGTTTGCTTCACATTTTAAGGATGTTCATTTAATCTAAACCCACAATTAAGACATTTTGGTGCATGTTTGAATTGTGCTGGCAGAACCCCTTCAGAAATAAGAAAATTGAAAACACACTGCTATCATTCATGTTCATTATAATTGAATTTTAATGTTGACTTTCTACATCTTGGTGTGTTGCACAAATTTATTTATTTACTTAGAGAATCTACATGGCCTCCTACTCACTTTCGGTGATTCTAGGTGGCTTATAAAAAATAGCGCAGACTGTTTGATTGGTTTACCAGTTCTGAATGTCAAAAATCCAGCCAAACACTAAGTAGTAGCAAAAACTCGCTTTTACTATCACCTAGTAGTTCCCTGGGTGTTTGCAACCCTGGCTTATGGTTCCGTATATTGTGAAAACTCAGAAAAGGAGCTAGTTAGGGTACACTGTATTCTGAAAACCCCGGCCCCCTTATTTTGCTTAATGATTGTGTTCACACACAATCTTTAGTGTATCACAACTGCTGGCTGCCAGCCAGAGAAATAGGGACTTGGATGCCTGCCGCAGTCCAGTGACAGGCAAAACCTTTTTGAGTCTTTTCACTTGTATCTTAAGACAGCAAGTGTGGTCCACGGGTTTAGCACAGGTCAACACCAGGAATCTAATAAGCAAGTGACAAATCCAGGATAAAAGAAAGGAGACAGACACGCAGTAAGGTGGAATTCACAGCAAGATAGTTGGCTCAAAAATGGATGTTCAGCCTCTGTACCCTGAGAGCAAGACCGATAAAGCCACCCTGCAGAGTAGGTGCTCCAACACTGGAGGTTTTTGGAACAAAAATTTGTCTGGGATGCTACAGGGTTTCCTGCTTGAGCAGAGGGTTGGACTAGAAGACCTCCCAAGGTCCCTTCCCATTCTGTTATTCTCCACCCCATGGAGAGCTGTGGCAGTGGACTCTTCTGCTGTTTGTTTCTTGGCATGTTTCTCAGATCTAAGGCATTTTATCACATGTCTCTGTTTAGGACCAAGTCGTTGGATGAGGGTCTTGAGAAGGGGTCAGTGAGGGCAGGCAAGGAGTCCTCCTGTGGGCTTGCTGGATCTGCCTCATGGGTCTGGGACATTACCAAGAGGATCAGCTGTTGGAAGGAAGGAAGGAAGGAAGGAAGGAAGGAAGGAAGGAAGAAAGAAAGAAAGAAAGAAAGAAAGAAAGAAAGAAAGAAAGAAAGAAAGAAAGAAAGAAAGAAAGAAAGAAAAAAAGAAAGAAAGAAAGAAAGAAAGAAAGAAAGAAAGAAAGAAAGAAAGAAAGAAAGAAAGAAAAGGAATTCAGGTCTATTGTCTCCAGACGTCCTGGCTTCACTTCATCCCCATCTTCATTGAGGGCATGTCCAACAGTCCACACCGTTTACCAGCTACAAACTTAGCAGCTGTGTTTGCACAATGAGGGAAGACCGGCGGTGTATTTGTGCAATGTCCCTTAAGCATGAGGTGCAAAGTCATCTCCTTTGGTTCAGCATCCTTTGCAATCCCAGAAAATGAATTAATTCAGTAAGGAGGTTTTAAGCACGTTTGTGAAAGTAGCTGAAGAATGGGGAAAATCTGGAGGGACATTTGAAAAGAGGGGATTCAACAGCAGGTGAGACAGAAAATGGGATCATCTTTTGAAGGAAGGAAGGAAGGAAGGAAGGAAGGAAGGAAGGAAGGAAGGAAGGAAGGAAGGAAGGAAGGAAGGAAGGGCTGAGTGGGGTATTTTGAAAGCCTTCACTCCATGTAACCTCCTAGACAAACAGAGGAGCTAATGACAGGATATCCAGCTCTGTGGGAGCTTTCTCATCTTCCTAAATCCACACGATATCTGGAGGCACTGATGTGCAAAATTATGGAAAGATGTGGAGCCCAGATTAATGTATGGCTGTTCCAAGGTAGGTCTTGTGGAGTTCAATGGGATTGAGTGTAGGGTTACAGGCTAAGGGGGTAGATTTAAATGCCTCTGCTTTTGCTACTCAATAGCTGTTCGCTAAAGGAAGAATTGGCCCAACTGAAACATATATTTAGATGTTGTGGATGTGTTTGTGCTGTTAGAGCTAATGTTGTGCGTGCAGAAGTCACAATATTGTGCTTCAAACAAATCTGAAAAAAGGATGGGTGGATTAGCCTTCGGCATGCTTCTCCTACCTAACCACTTTGAAATACACTGGTTTGGACCAGTATTTCTCAACCTTGGCAACTTGAAAGGCGAGTGGACTTCAACTCCCAGAATTCCCCAGCAGGTGGGAATTCTGGGGAATTGAAGTCTGCATGCCTTAAAGTTGCCAAAGTTGAGAAATCGCCCCCAATGTCTCTGCCAACTGGGCTTCCTTGTCAAAAACCTCTGATGGTCATCAGGTTGCAGAAGGCTCTCTTGGGCAATCAATGCATTCTGCCATGTTAGTGCTTAGGTATAGAGAATGACATTCATTCATTCGTCTTAATTTCCAAGTGCTTTAAAAGTAGAAAGCGTGTGCCAGGAAGAATTAGCTGAAAATACACCGAAGTTGTTAAAAGTAAATATTAGAGGCGTTTTATCGGATGGGCTTTTTCATCAGTCGCTGGAATCCCTCGTGTAAATAAAATTATTTTAGGAGAATAGCTGGGTACAATGGAAAGGTCCAGAAATAAGTCCAGCATCAATGCGTATGTGTATGAGTGTGGGTCAAAGAAAATAAGCTTTTCCATGATAGGGTATAATGGGTGCAAATAAGCACAAATCAAGCATAGGAAAAGACTCAAATGAAAAATCTATTTGAAATAATGTTTTTTTTTTAAAAAAAATCCAAACACACTAACCCAGTTAAATTTACATCAGTGCACTTCCATCCAAATCTATTACTATATTTGCTGCATTATACACAAAATTTACACTGATAACCATTTTATATTAATAACCAATTCATCTTCCCAAGATTTGTTCCTTGTGGAGCCACAGAAATTATCCATGAAAAACAGAAAAGTCTCAGTCATCTTGAGAAAGCCAAAAAAATTTTTTTTTTAAAAAATACAATCTTTAGGTGAAAAAAAAACACACCAAAACTAAATCAAAATTCTACACTGGCCCCAGGAGGACGAACCAAGCATAGAGACAGGTGGGGGCAGGGCTGAGAAGCAGAAAACCAGGGTAAGAAATAGAATTCTCGCAGAAGAGCGCAGCATACCATCTTTACAGATCCAAACCAATAATTTTCTTGTGAGCCATTGATATATTTTTTACGTCTCTGCTAAAATACACAGGTTGCTAGTGGCAGAACCTTTTATTTCGGAAGACTATGTACAAAATCATTATAACCAATAGCTAAAAATTAAGAGATCTGCTAAAATTACTTTATGTGTGAGAGAGAAAGTAAATGGCCTGGGAACTGAAAGCTTTGGGAGCTGTTCTGTCTCTGTATCTTCATCACCGAAATCTGTTCTTTGTATGGAAGTAAAAAACTTTGAACTTAGTTATAAATCTTTTTGGCATTATTAAGCCCAAAAGGCGGCAATGGTAGCCTTGCCTCGTGTTAATGGGCTAACATCTCACACCTATTTTAAGAAAGCAACGAATCTGCCTGAAACCAGGTTGTCAGATCTTAAATCCTCCGATACAAATGTATGTTGATGCCTAAAGTAACTTGGTTTTCCTTTGGGATGGTGTTATATTGCTGTGTTGTAAAACAAACCCTAGTGTTAAGAATAAATGTTACGTCCTCTTTTGGTGCCCAGTGTGGCTATTCTCTTGAGCAGTGCATTCCACGGTGGTTCTCACTGCTGCTCCTCGGTTAGTATCTTCCATTAACTGTAGATATTTTCTTGGTTGCCCGATGCTACTGGCGCCATGCTTCCAAAGCCAGTGCTGCAAGGTGTGGTTATGTGCCTGCATGTATTAGCGTTGCCAACTGTGACATCATCTAAGTGCATGTAGCAAAAACCACATGCACGCACGCACACACACACACACACACACACAAACCTTGGACGGCTGAAGCAAGGAAGGCGTGTTTATGGTGCTACTGATGATATCCCACAGATGATTTTGTATGAAGAACCAGTTCTAGCCTACACGGATTGATTAATGGCCCTGATTGGGCATCTTCTACAAACTGCAACTGACAAAAAAAAAAGAGAGAGCAATGGATGGTTGAATGCCAGAGAAAAGATTGATTATCTGGAGAGGAAAAAAAAAGGAAGATCCAAGGATGCTGGAATGTATATCCCGTGAGACACGTGGAAACAGCTTTCCTCACAATTCTTCTGCTGTGAAGGCCACAACCCCCAGAGGTATCTAGTTAGAAGTGAAGGGAAAAGAAAAAACTGTCAGCAGCCAAAGTGTGCAACTCCTTCCGATGCAAAAATGGGACTCTCTTCTCTCTTACAGGTGTATTCTAAATGTTTTACTAGGAGCATCACTAGTTAAACTTATATTGCGCATCATTGTAAAAAAGGGTCGTCTCCCTGCAGCACAAGCTCAGCTTACAGGAAGTTCTCAAAACCACCTGTGTGGCAAGCAAACTTAACTTCTTTCTGGTATTTCACCCTCCCCAGGACTCTCCTCCTGTTTTCTCCTGAAGTCTAGTTTAAATGTGATTGGCCTTTCATAAAAGTCACTTCTTAGGGTGCAGTGTGTGCTGTTTTTTGGGGGAGTTTTTTGGTCTTTCCAAAGACGCGGAAAAGGAAGTGTAACGGTGTCATGAATGGATTTTTTTTTCATACTTGAGCCTAATCTGATTCCTTTAATTTCACATGCATTTCATTGTCAACTTGAGGTTGTTGTTGTGCAAAAGAAGTGATTAATGAGGAAAAACAAGAAATAAACTTGGTATGAAACCACAACTCACCATTTTCATTTATCTATTTATTTCCCCCCCCTCCCCCAACCGCAATTGTTTTCAAGTGGTTTTCTGGGATGACCCCCCCAAAAAAAAAAATAAATCTATTGATAAAACCTGTGGAAGGAGGGAAGGAACTTTTATTTCTTGATGGATTTGCTCTCTTGATAAACATTCCCCCAAAGTACCGTATTTTTCAGACTATAAGACACACCTAATTTTACAGGAGGAAATCAAGAAAAAAATAATTTTTGGCCTCCACACATGATGCTTTCACCCTCCCCAGCCCCAGAAGCACCCTGCAGTGCTCCGTATGGCAAATTTTCACCAAAAACGCACCCATTTTTGGCCTGATGCACAGAGAGCTCGGGAGATTGAAAATGGGCTCATTTTCGGCTAAAAAGGGACTTGCGGAGCACTGCAGAGTGCTTCTGGGGGCCAGGGAGGGCAAAACTGTGACACACGGAGGGTTCGGGTAGCCAAAAACACCCGTATTCGGTCTATAAGATGCACCTAAATTTTCACCCACTTTTTAGCAGGGAAAAAGGTATGTCTTATACTCCAAAAAACACGGTATTTTTTAAGTAATCGGACACACAGAAGATACCCAATTAGGCCATATATTATATAATGTAATCAGTTCAAATGAATAAGAGCAGTGTTTCTCAATCTTGGCAACATTGTGCCTTCTCATCCAATAAGCTTCTTCAGTTCAGTCAGAACTAAAGAAATGTATTGGATGAAAAGCAAAATGTTTCAAGGCAAAATACCAAGAAAGTCCAGTTGCCTTTTGGAAAAACACCTTTGGGACAATCGGATGAGATGTTTTGGTCTGAGAAGACAGGTTAGGCAGGTGCATCTGTCCGAGGGAAGGAGGGAGAGGCTGAGGAAGAGGAGGCCCATACTAATTAATGGAAGAAATTCCGGTCTCAATTATGGTTTTAAATTGAGGTCTATTTGCATTGAAACATCTGCAAGAAAACCACCAAGCTCAGAGAGCACTAAGCAGCCCACATATTGTAGCCCGCTAGTGGCCAGCAGAGCTGGCAGCAGATTCGGACAGTGAGGTTAGGGAGGAACATGGGCCAGTCCTGGAGTCTGGGGAAGGCTCTGATGAGGGCTCTGTGTCAGAGGCAAAGAGGGGGCCAGGGCCATCTGACAGTTATCAGCTGCCTTCAGAGTCAGACATCAGTGAGGCAGAAGAACAGCTGGAGCCTGTTCCCAGTGTGTGCATGCACAGTCGCCAAAGGGAAGAGCTAAAGAACAGGGGTCGACTTGAGAGTAAGGCCACAGGTGGACGATGAATGGCCCCTCCCAGAGGAAATAAAAGAGGAGCGAAAGGGGAGTGGAGTTTGCAGGAGACAATTCGTTCGCTTAATTGGTTCGTGATTCTCCAAGACTCCTTGCCAAGTTTTGCAGCTCTCCAAGCCAGAGAAGGTCTGTGACTGTAAATCCTCCCTTGAAAAACTTTGGTGGATGTGAATGAGCAGAATTCACAGTCAATGAATAAAAGGGGTGTTTGTTGGGACCAGGAGTTTGCTTCATGCTCTTGGGAAGCCTCGGTCAGAACACCACAGTTCAATCCCAAACTACAATTACTCTCTTCTATCAAATGCCTAGAATTTCTGATTGTGGGCTACGCTTACCGAGACTGTAATATCAGTACAGTACAGCATCAGGTTATTATCTTTTTAGCATGCCCATTGCCAAGAAAATCAGTAACAAAACATAAGGTAAGATACGCAATGCTGCAAAGTCTGCATTATAAGCGCCGATCACAAACTCTCATTTTTAGGAAGCAGGAGCACGCAGAAAAGCAACTATGCTTATATATGAGGAGAGGTGATTCATCCTGGACACTTCCACTTACTGAAAGAGAAAAACTCAGCAGAAAGTGTGAGTGTGTTCCATTAAAGTAATGAAAAAAACCCACACATTCCCATAGAAATTTAGGAACTGGAACCCTTAGGTTCTTTTTGCAAATCTCTTGGTAAGAATAAGAGATATAAATAAAAATGATACCATATGGGGAGCTCATTAATAGAGGGCCCGGGCAGGCAGAAGATAAAAAATGAATCTTTTGTGCTTTACATGATCAGACTTTCAAAGAGACCTACAGTAGCAGTCATAGGCTGCTCAAGGTCGACTCAGCCTTCCATCCATCCGAGGTGGGTAGAACGAGGACCCAGATTGTTGGGGGCAATAGGCTAACTCTGTAAACCACTTCGAGAGGGCTGGAAAACACTGTGAAGCGGTAGGTAAGTCTAAATGCTATTGCTATAGGGAATTTTGGCAATACTGACTTCAACATTTACCTCTGCTATGTCAAGAATAGAATAACAGAGTTGGAAGGGACCTTGGAGGCCTTGTAGTCCAACCACATACTCAGGCAGGAGACCCTATATACCATTTCAGACAAATGGTTGTCCAATCTCTTGTTCAAAACTTCCAGTGATGGAAGAACAAGGGGAACTGCTATCCTGGACCTAATTCTTACCAGCAGGTAATGGTTGAAGAAGTGGCAGAGAACACTATCTTGGAAGAAAGTGATCATGATAAGCTACTGTCCTAGAAACTACTAGGAGATGGTGAGATGGTGGTTTGCTTCTAGCTGTTGTCACAGATGTAGGCATATCCAGGGGGGCAGTCATGCTCCTTCTTCCTCTATCATTAACTGGCAGCCACCACCTCCAATTCTCTCCTCTTCCAGTATTTGCCTTCTCAGCTATAACTAGACCCAAAATTCTTTTTAAAATCATAATTTAAGATATTGATCAAAACAGGGCCATAGCTTCTGCCAACCCACTTCATTTCCTACACTATCATCAGCTGCACGCAAATCAACATACCACGGCAAAAAAGCCCAGAAAAAGAGTGGATTTTCAGAGCAAGGAAGATTCCAAAGGAAAAAGTTATTCCAAATATTCAGGCTCCTCGTATTTTACAAAGGCGCTGCTTAACCAAACCTAGCCTATTTCACCTTCCAGCCTAATGTTCCAAGAGCTTTTATTTCCCAGTGTTGTATTAGACCCCCTAAAAATAAAATAATAAAAATAAATAAAAGGGGAAGGTAAAAGCAGACACAGTCATTTGACAGGATGATACAGGGAGTGGGGGGGAGGGGAGAGCAGCAGCATAATGTAGTGAAACAAAAGTAGTGCTAAGAGGAAAAATCAAAAACAACCTTGATCTGTACATATTTCTCACCAGCAAATTATTTTGACAAAGGGGGAAAGTGGTAACATTTCAGAGGGAAGGCCAAGCACTGGCACTCAAGAACAAAAGTACGTATTTCTGCTCCCTTCGGTTGCCACAGAGCCAGGAGGGATCTGAAGAACTGGACATTAGTAAATGTATAATGGCTTAGAGAGTATATATGTGTAACTTTAAACCAGCAGAATGTTTCCAGATTCCCAGATGTGAGCCCATGAAATCACCCCCCAGCCCCCCAGGACAGCAGTGACATGGTCCCTCCATCACAGATGCACCAGCAATATTAAGACACACAGAGTTTCTGGGAAACAGCATTGAGTCTCCTTTAACTCTGCTTTTTTGTTCTTTGACAAAGGGAAGGATCTCATAACAGCTACTGCAGTAAATATGTTCATCGATATTTATTTGTGAGATTTGCATCTTGCCTTCCTTTCAGGTCAACATACATAGTGCTGCCTCTTTGCATGTTTCTACACAATCACCAGTCTGTGCAGTAGCCTGAGAGGAAAACTGATCCGAAGGTGGGGGTGGGGGGTGGGGGTCTCCAAACATGGCAACCTGCTGGTTTGGAAATTCTGGGAGTTGAAGTCCACAAGTCTTAAAAATACCAAGTTTGGAGAGCCTTAGTTAGGGGATTGCTTTCCACCACCACCCTACTGTAAATGTAATGATTTTATACAGAAACACGGAGAGATAGACAGACACGAGCTGCCAAGAACTGAAACAGAGAGAGAAAATCCCATAAACCCTTTTAATATTTATTTATTACATTAATCCCCAGCTCTCACGTCTCATCCTTATAAAGGAACCAGGCCTATATGAATACAATCTGCATTAAATACAAGTTCGTTTTATAATAGACAAAGCTGGATCTCTGGTCGATGACATGGGTACATCTGTCACCTGCTTGGCAATCATAGGCCTGTGATTATCCCTGCCTCCTTCCACAATGTTTTTCCTTCTCTACTCCACTCTGTTATTCTGAGCAGGGGGCTGGACTAGACGACCTCCAAGGTCCCTTCCAACTCTGCTATTCTGTATTCTGAGCAGGGGGCTGGACTAGAAGACCTCCAAGGTCCCTTCAGGGGAATTCCCAGTTCTGGGATTTCCTGGTGGTCTCCTTTCCCAATCCTAACCAGGCCCGCCCTTGCATAGGTTACTATTAAACTTCAAAGAGAACGATTAAAAAGATAAGGAATCTCAAGTAAAACATCTTCATAATTGGACAGAACCTCTTGAGGAGCTGGTCTGATGTGTAGAGGAGGATGGACAGTCTGGAGAGGTTTAAACAAACATCTTTGCACACTGGTCTGGTTAGAACTAAAGATGACCTGTGAAAACCTTTCTCCCGGAGGATGTCTATAGAGATTTTCCGTCATCCAGGTCACGGTTGTCCCAAAGGTGCTTTTTCAAAAGGCAACTGGACTTTCCGGTTTTTCTTTGAAGACATTTCGCTTCTTAGCCAAGAAGCTTTTTAACTGGATGGTGGGGAATGGTCAGAGCTGAAGAAGCTTCTTAGATAGGAAGCGAAATGTCCTCAAAGAAAAACCAGAAAGTCCAGTTGCCCCTTGAAAAAGCATCTTTGGGACAACCATGACCTGGATGACAGAGAATCTCCATAGATATTTAGGCATGCATTTTTGCCATTTGAATGCATTTCCAAAGAAAAAAATTGCAGACTAGAGGAATATTTGCACTACTGAGGTGACCCTGAGGACACAGACAAACCTCCAAGTGGCCTCAATGATCCTCAAAAAAGATGCAAAAGACCAGCTGTCTGCAAGGAATATAAATTCTTCCATCCTTCACCATTTAGTCAGACCTGAAGAAGCTTCTTGGATAAGAAGCAAAACATCTTCAAAGAAAAAACAAAGTCCAGCTGCCTCTTGAAAAAGAAGCACCTTTGGGACTCCCTTAAGATGAGGATATTCAAACAACTACTCATCTTTTACAGTGCCACCTGAGACCAACTTGCACACAGAATGACTTGCTGGCTGGAAACATCTCTGCCATTAATGTGGCCCGGTTCTAGAACTATATAAATCTATATTTTATTAAAGCTTTTGAAAATGTTTAAATATTAAATTAATAATTTCCCCTTTTCTATTTCCTACATTTTTGACATGAGACGAGACTGCATTTGGTTTTTTTTTTAAAAAAAAAACAATGCAACAATGTTGGTCAGTATACCAAGCATGGCCAGGGGATGATGGGATCTGGAGTCCAACCCCAAAGAAATTGGGGAGGAAGGCCCCATCGCGGGACACGCTTTCCACTCAGACAGGCTATTTTCTCTCAGGCAAGGCACATGGAGGGTGGAGTCCATCTCCCTACTGTCGTTCATCTCTATAAGCAATCAGGCCTATGTTGTTGTTAGTTGTAAAGTCATGTCCAACGCGACCCCTTGGATAACGTCCCTCCAGGCCTTTCTGTCCTCTACCATCCTCTGGAGTCCATTGAAGCTCACGCCGGCTGCTTCGGTGACTCCATCCAGCCACCTCCTTCTCTGCCGTCCCCTTCTTCTTTTGCCCTCCATCTTTCCCAGCATTGGGCTCTTCTCCCGTGAGTCCTTCCTTCTCATTAGGTGGCCAAAGTCTTTGAGTTTCCCCTTCAGGATCTGGCCTTCTAAAGAGCAGTCAGGGTGGATCTCCTCTAGGACTGACCGGTTGGATCGCCTTGCAATCCAAGGGACTCGCAGGCGTTTTCCTATATGTGAGTATAATCTGCATTAAACCAAGGATGGTTTTCTACTCAACAGAGTTGGATTTCAACTTGACAAAAACAGGTAGCCCTCAACTTACAACGTTCATTTATTGATCGTTCAAAGTTACAACGGCACTGAAAAAAAGTCACTCATTGATGATTTTTCAAAGTTTCAACCTTTGCAGCATCCCCATGATCACATGACCAAAATTCAGATGCCCGGCCACCAGTTCATATTTATGACGGTTGCAGTGTCCGAGGGTCATATGATCCCCTTTTGCGACCTTCTGACAAGCGAAATCCATGGGGAAGCCAGGTTCACTTAGCGAGCAGGTTAGTAACCGCAGTGATTCCCTTAACAACTGTGGCAAGACAGGTCGTAAAATGGGGCAAGGCTCGCTTAACCAACGTCTCACTTAACAACAGAAGTGTTGGGCTCAATTGTGGTCTTAAGTCGAGGACTACCTATCATATATATCCACCTCACTTTCATGTCATGTCACTTTCCTCCTTGCCCTCTTACCAGAATGTTCTCACACACACCTCCACAGGGAAGTTCACAGCTATGTCATCTCCTCGTGGTCCCCTCTCCACTCCACTCCCAGGTTCCAACCAAACCCCTAACCCCATTGTATACAGAGGCCATCTGAGCTTTCTTTTTTTTTTTAAGCCGGCCTAGCCCGCCGTATGGGGATGATGGGAGTTGGAGTCCGAAGACGTAGGGGGGGGGAGCCCCTACGGCTTTCCCTCAGAGGAGCGCGCGCGCGGCCGGGGGAAAAGGGGGGGGGAGTCGTGGAGCCTTTCAGCGCCCCGCGCATGCGCTTTAGAGTGTCGGTGGTGGTTCTGAGGGGAGGCAACGGGCAGCTCTCCCCCATAAAAGCCCCGGCGGCGGGTGGGAGCCCTGCCCCCCCTCCTCTCTCCCTCCTTCCCTCCCTCGCCTCAGCCCCGGCGCCGCAGCAGGGAGAAAGCAGCAGGGGCGCACTGCGCCTGCGCAGCAGCGAGCACAGGCCGCACGCGCCGCAGCTTCTCCTCACACACACACATACACAGACACAAACACAGGGGGCTGAGGCAGCCGCTGCGGCTTCTTCCTCCTCTCCCCTCCCTCGCCTCCCGCCTTCCTTCCTTCCTTCCCCGCCGGCGCTGGAACCTGAAGCTCGGGCCGCCGCGGCTGAGGTAAGCAGACTGCTCCCGAAAACCCGTCCCCGGGTGACGCCAGACGGCCGGACGGCCGGCCTGTCAGTGGATCCCTGCGGAGCGTCAGGACGTTACGGCAACGACGGCGGGCGGACGGCGACGGCGACGACGACGGAGCGCCGCGCTCGGCCGTCTCCCCCGCTCACGCGCCCCCACCCCCCCGCGTTCGCGCTCGCTGGCGCCTCAGCCCCTCCCTGGCCACACAGAGGAGAGCGCGCCTCCTCTCTCTCTCTCTCCCCCCCTCCGCCCCGCGCTCCCTTTTGGCCTCAGCCGAGCGGAGTGCGCGTGCGCGCGCGCGGCCGGCCCGCTCTCCTCACTGCCGCCGTCCCCTCACGCGCGCCGCCTCAGAGGTGGCTTGGGACCCCCGCCGCTCGCCTCTTCCCTCGCGGGCCGTGGCGGATGGGCGTTGGAGCCTTGGGACACCCCCCTCCCCGGGGACTCTCCTCCTAGGGATGGGAGGCGTCTGACTCTACCCCCGTCCTACAGCCCGCCGGCGGCGCGGCTGGGGATGATGGGAGTGCCCGGTTGGAGTCTGGCGGGCTCCCGTGTGGTGGAAGGGATGGGACGGGACCCGAGCTTGGAAGAGCCGCTGCTTCCCTTAACTAAAAAACCAAAAGTCTCCTTTTTTGTGGCTTGGATCTTGACACCAAGCGGGGCTTTTCCGGCGGAGAGGACTACAAAGTCCATGCAGGATGGGAGGAGGGGGACTCTATCCAACCTCCCTCACCCTCAGAGTGGCGGAAGGATAGTTGATCTAGAAGCTGAAGAGAAGAGAAAGCACTTAAATTTAAAATTTGCAAGTGCTTTATTAAATTTATATACTTTGCATACCCGTTTGGGGGGGCTTTGAAAGCCCCCCCCCAAAAAAATTTGGATTATTATAGAATAGAATAAAATAGAATAGAATACAAAGAAGGAATAGAACACAACAGAATAATAGAATAGGAAAGGATAGGATAGAATAGAATTCTTTATTGGCCAAGTGTGATTGGACACACAAGGAATTTACCTTTGGTGCAGATGGTCTCAGTGGACATAAAAAGACAAAATACATTCATCAAGAATCATAAGGTACAATAATAGTCATGGGATACAAATAATCAGGAAATAATATCAGTATAAATCATAAGGATACAAGCAACAGTTACAGTCCTGCAGTCATAAGTAGGAGGAGATGGGTGATAGGAACGATGAGAAGACTAATAGTAATGCAGCCTAGACTATCAATTTGAGATAATATATTATCAATTATCAAGGTGAGAATAGACACAGGCACTTTATTTTTATTAATTTATCAAATTTGAATACAGAGAGTCTTCGACTTATAACAGTTCGTTTAGTGTCTGTTTCAAAGTGACAATGGCACTGAAAAAAGTGACTGATGACCGTTATTCGCACTTAGGACCATTGAGGCATCCCCACGGTCAAGGGATTTATATTTGGATGCTTGACAGCTGGTTCGTATTTACGACGGTTGCAGTGTCCCTGGGTTATGGCATCTTTGGCAACCTGACCAGCAAAGTCCATGGGGAAGCCAGATTCAGTTAACAGCAGTGTTATTAATTTAACAAAGGAAGCAAGAAAAGTAATAAAACGGGGCCAAACTCACTTGACAAATTTCTCGCTTAGCGACATAAATTATGGGCTCAATTGTGGTCGTAAGTCGAAGGCTACCTGTACTGCCCATATCACAGTTTGAGGCAGCTTGGGAGGGTCTCCTCCTCACGCCCCCATAAAAAGCAGCCATGGAAGCATCAATTTGACAATCAAAGCTGGGACTAGATACAGCGAAGAAATGGTAGTAAACAAGATTTTCTCCCTTTTTTTTTATGCTTACCACTATTGTGAGCTGTCAGACTCCCCAAATTCCTGAATTTATCCTCCTGGGATCTGGATCCCCTATGCCTGTATTTACCCCCTGCCTATTTCAAGATTGTGTTCGCCTTCTGTGTTGTGCGTGGTGGATTCAGAAGCAATTTCCAGAATGTTCAGCATTTTGCAATCTGAGATTGCAAAAAGCAGCAGAAAGATAGCAGCATTTAATTGTGTTTATGTTCAGAAATATGTGTGTGTGTGTGTGTGTGTGTGTGCTGATAAATAAATAAAGGGAGACTAGTATAGATCTATTTCAAGCTATTTAGCTCTCATCAGCTAGCCATACCCTTACTGGGATTCGAACCTGGTCTCCCTTTATTTATTTATCAGCACAAATACAACACAAATATAAAAAGGCAACATTAAAAATAAAAATATGGTTTTCTGCCTGGATGGTCCTCTGTGATGAGCCGAATGACAGAAAGGGGGAGTAGTGAGCTCCCTCCCATATTTGGGCATACCAGGGGTTGTAACACAAATACATACCTACTTCCCTGGCCTAGCTGATAAGGAAGAGAGCCTGTGGCTTAGTGGCAAATACATCTGCCTAATATGCAATACAGCCCTGGTTCGATTTCCAGTAAGGGTATGGCTAGCTGATGAGACCTAAATAGCTTGAAATAGATCTATACTAGTCTCCCTTTATTTATTTATCAGCACACACACAGAGAATATATATACCGTATTTATCGGCGTATAACACGCACAGGCGTATAACACGCACCTTCATTTTAAGAGGGAAATTTCAGGAAAAAAATTTAAATTTCAAATAAAGAACTTTGAAATAAGGGTAGCTCAGAACTTTTTTTTTATTAATATTATTACCACTTATAAGGTAAATAATGTAAAAGGACAGTAAAAGCAACTATGAACACTGCTGCTTTCACTGCTACTATCTTCCACCCTCCCTTCCTCCTTCCCTTCCTTCCTGCCTCCCTTCCAGTTCCCTCCTTCCTCTTTCCTCCTGCCTGCCTGCCTGCCTTCTTTCCCTCCTGCTTATCTATGCTTCCTTCCTTCCTTGCACCTCCCTCCCTTCTGCCTGCCTGCCTTCTTTCCTCTTTCCCTATCCTCCTATCCTTCCTTTCCCCCTCCCTCCTTCCCTGCCTCCCAGTTCCATCCTTCCCTCCTTCCTTTTTTTAATTAACTTTTAGTCGGGAGTCCGGGGAGAGGAGAGACGGCTCATCCATTCTCTCCTCCTCTCACCCACACCCCGCTGTCTAAAGCGCTTCCTTTCGCCCGCCCGAGCTCTTCCGCGGGCGAAAGAAAGTGTTTTAGTCGGGTGTCTGGGAGAGGAGAGACGGCTCATCCATTCTCTCCTCCTCTCGCCCACACCCCGCTGAGTAGCGCTCCGTGATCCTTTTCTGTGCGCCTGGTGTTTAGATAGATAGCCGGATGTTTAAAACGCCAGGCGCACAGAAAAGCAGCTGCTTTTGGGGCGAAGCGCTCCGCGATCCTTTTCTGTGCGCCTGGCGTTTAAAACATCCGGCTATCTATCTAAACGCCAGGCGCACAGAAAAGGATCGCAGAGCACTTCGCCCCAACAGCAGCTGCTTTTCTGTGCGCCTGGCGTTTAAAACATCCGGCTATCTATCTAAACGGCTGCTGTTGGGGCGAAGCGCTCTGCGATCCTTTTCTGTGCGCCTGGCGTTTAGATAGATAGCCGGATGTTTTAAACGCCAGGCGCACAGAAAAGCAGCTGCTTTTGGGGCGAAGCGCTCCGTGATCCTTTTCTGTGCACCTGGCGTATATCGCCTGGCGTATATCGGCGTATAACACGCATACATCATTTGCCCCCTATTTTTCGGGGGGAAAAGTGTGTGTTATACGCCAATAAATACGGTATATATATTCAACACACACACAGAATATATATATTCTGTTGAGTTCTGCAAGGTTTATGCCTCTACTTGGGAGTAGGTTCATCCCACGGTTTTGAAAATAAGATCAACTGCGGAGTTCAAAAGTAGGCCTCAACAACGAGCACAGTTGCGAGCAGAATTTCCATTGCTGAGCAAGGTGTTGTAAAATGAGTTATGCCCCAGTTTCCAATCTTTCTTGCCATGGTTGATAAGAAAATCACTACAGTTGTTAAGTGAATCACAGTCATTAAGTGATTGGAGCTTGCTTGTCAGACGCTGCCTGGAAATAACAATCCTGTAAGTCAGCGGTTTCCAATGTTTCCAGCTTGGTGGAGTGGTGGAGGCGGTGGGGAGAGGGGATGGTTTTATGCGTGCAGGCATGCCACTTTCACAAATATAGTGTTTGCACATGCATGTGCTCACCCACCACTTCCATGCCTGATTCCATTGGGCCATAGACCAGCAGTTGGGGATCGATCCCTGATGTAAACCTGGGACTCTGCAACTATCGTAAATATATGTTGGTTGCCAACTTTTGATCACATGACCATGGCGATGGGGCAACAGTTATACCTGCACAGACTGGTCATAAGTCATTTCTTCAGTGCTTTCATAAGTTTGATTGATCACTAAGCAAACGGTTGTAAGTTGAGGGTTATTAGTAAGCATGCATAGGATTTTCTGGATGCATCTTCTGAAGACAATTCTGTCAGAAATTCTCAAAATGTCTTGTTTTGTGTTCAGCATTTTTGCAGGGTTATTTCTGCCCTGTGCAGTGGCTCCTTTGCTCACTCAAAATGCTAAGCCACACAGTTTTTTTTTTAAAAAAACCGAGACATAGTGAATAAACTACCAGTTTATGTATTAGTCAGTGGTTGAAATAGGATGTTGATGTTTATTTAATCACATGTGCATAACTGCCTATCTCACATACTTTGGGCAGCAAACATAATAAGACTTTAAAATACATAAAAGAACAGTTCAACAACCAATTTAAAACTGTAAAAACAACATAAAAACAAGTTGACACCTAAGTCAACATTTAGGCTTTTCATGTTGGGAGACCCATGCTTGTTGGTTTACATACCAGCTCTGCTTGATTTTGTTAGTTATTTTTATTTTATTGATTGATCAAAGGGTGACTGGGCGGCATAGTATTAAAAACATAAAAACCATATAAAAATATATCTTACTAAAAGGAGGTTGCTACGGTTAGAATAATAAAAGTTTAAGAAAACAGGAGGAAGAGCCTTCAAGGCATTAATTAACACAAAGGTTGCATGCTAGCACTGATGATGTTACCTAATCTGGTAATGAAACGTCTGCAAGAAAACAAGATCAGAGTGGACCAAGGACTTTACAGTCCTCCTCCACCTCTCTACAAATCTCACTCCCTTCTAGCACTCATGATGTTACCTAGTTTGGTAATGAAACATTTGCAAGATAACCACTAAGACAGTGATGCCAAACATTTTTGGCATCAAGTGCCGAAAAGGGAGTGCACGCATGCATGTTCATCTGGGAAGCGACCCCGAAGAGGAGCTGCCCAGGGGGAATGCGTGCAATGGAAAATGAACTTCCGGTTCCCAGCTAATCTTCTGGTTACTGGTGGACATTCGTGCGCAGCGATCAGCTGGCCAGCGCACATACTCACACCGGAGTGGAAGACTAGCTGTTCCAGTTTCCAGCACTGCTGCATGCACCAAAGCCAGCTGATTATCACGTGCATATGCGTGCCAGAAACCCATAAGAGGAGCGGCCGACAGCGCATACTGGGTGACATGGCTTTGCATGCCACTTCAGGCATATGTGCCATAGGTTCACCATAACAGCACTAAGCACAGAGCATCAAAGACCATCAAAGCATCTAGTTTAATGAAAAGAAGGACTAGGGGAGACAGGATAGCAGTCTTCCAATATCTCAGGGGTTGCCACAAAGAAGAGGGAGTCAAACTATTCTCCAAGGCACCTGAGGGCAGGACAAGAAGCAATGGGTGGAAACTAATCAAGGAGAGAAGCAACTTAGAACTGAGGAGAAATTTCCTGACAGTGAGAACAATTAATCAGTGGAACAGAAATTGCCTCCAGAAGTTGTGAATGCTCAAACATTGGAAGCCTTTAAGAAGATGTTGGATAGCCATTTGTCTGGAAGGGTATAGGGTTTCCTGCCTAGGCAGGGGGTTGGACTAGAAGACCTCCAAGGTCCCTTCCAACTCTGTTATTCTATATTTTATTATAATCTACCCCATAGTTCAACCATGAGGTACAAATATGCCCTTCTATTGGTTGTGTGTTTCTCTGGAAGCCCCATGTGCTTTGGCAGATCCAGGTTTTCAAACTCTTCCAAAAGGCCAGAAGACTTATCGGAACTTTTGGGCAGTTGAAGACAAGGATGCTCATAAGAACTTAGCTGCATTCTTGTGTATTCTTTTAAAAAACCTTACGTAACTTTTAAAGCACAAATTGTGTTCTGCATTCCTGTACCATCGTTCCTGATACCTTCAGGGATATGATTGTGTTCCCCTAAGTGGCTTTCGCTGTTGAATGTGGGACAAGAGTAATAATTGTGTTTCGTTGTAGCCATTTAAAAAAAACGATAGCGGTCAACACTTTTTCAGGATACGAACTGGAACAGCAAGAAGGAACAAATGGGATAGTAAGATAAATGTCCCAAATGAAATTATCAGTCAGTCCAGCAGCCCCAGGCTAGGGAATTCTGGGAGTTGAAGTCCACAGGACTTAAAGTCGCCAAGGTTGAGAAACCCTGGTCTAAGCAGTGGCTGCTTAACTTTGAAGTGCTCAGTCCTGCATGATTTAATTATTATTATTAAATATTAAATAATACGAAATCCAGCATTTGTAAACTTGAGAATAAAGACATCAATAGGGTGTCCTTTTAAGAGAATAAACTTTGGAAGGGAAGCAAAGGGGGACAAGAATGAAGCCATGCAATATGTACAAGCAGTCCTCGACTTACAACAGTTCATTTAGTAACCGTTCAAAATCGCAACGCCACTGAAAGAAGTGACCTATGACCATTTTTCATACTTATGGTCAGTTTATCTTGCAAACGTTTTGTAGTGCTTCTGGAAATCACTATTTTTTCTATCCGTGTTTCCCTGAAAATAAGACCAGGTCTCATTTTCTTTTGGGCTCCGAAATAAGCACTAGGGCTTATTTTTGGAGGGTGTCTTATTTCGTTTTTCCATATACAGGAGGCCCCCTTCTGCTTGCTCACAACCTGGCAGGAGGCCATGTGGGGCACCAGTGCTGCCGCCATGAATCGGGAGGTGGAGCTGCCCCACACGCCCTGCACCGGCTTAACCCCAGTGTCCCCACAGTCAAACCTCCCCCCCCCCCAACACCTGCCTTGCCTTGTGGCCACGGCACCAGCGCATCGCTCGGCCTCCTCCGTTGCAGCCGTGAGCAGGCAGAAGAAGTGGGCTGGCGGCCACGTGGGCTCCTGCAGCACATGGTTGCTGCTCCTTCGGCCACAAGACATTTGGGACATGGATGGACTTGAATTACGTCAGTGCGGGGCGCATGGGGCAGCTCCCCACACACAACGTCTCGTCTCGTCTCATGTCAGCGGCTCTCTGAGCAACTAGATGGAATGGCGGGTGGCCAGCTGTGCAGGTGCTTACGTAGGTCTTATTTTGGGGGGTAAGGCTTATATTAAAAGGATAAAGGGTCCCCTCGCACATACGTGCTAGTCGTTCCCGACTCTAGGGCTTATATTAGGCACACGTGTAAAAAACATGCTAGGGCTTATTTTCAGGGAAACCGGGTGATTAGATGCTTGCTTGTCTTGGTGCTGCAGGACTATTCCTCCTGAGCCTCGGGGCTGCGTTTAACACATTGCAGTAAACTCCAGTCATGCCAATATTCGTACGGCTTTAGTAAAACGTGTAAATCGACTTGCTGTCTTTTTTCCTGTGAAATTGCCTGTGAAGGATTCTCAAATAAAACTGTAAGGCAAGGGTGTCCAAACTTGGGAACTTTAAGACTTGGGGACTTCAACTCCCAGAATTCCCCAGCCAGCTATGCTGGCTGGGGAATTCTGGGAGTTGAAGTCCACAAGTCTTAAAGTTCCCAAGTTTGGACACCCCTGCTGTAAGCAAATGGAAGTGGCAGATAGCCGAGATACCTGCCGACCTTGGGAGAAAAACCAAATAGCTGTGAAAAAGTAGCATACAAAGACATCAACGCCAGATTTGCAGCCCGCAAAAATTCATCAGCTAAAACTGCAGGGACATAGCTATGAGCACCCAACAATAGTCCACATACAGGTAGTCCTCAACTTACAACAATTCATTTACTCACCGTTCAAAGTTAACAACGGCATTGGAAAAAAGTGACTCTGGGCCGTTTTTCACACTGACAACCGTTGCAGCATCCCCATGGTGATGCGATCAGAACTCAGATGCCTGGCAACTGACTCATATTTACGACAGTCGCAGTGTCCTGGTGTCGAGAGATCAGCTTTTACAATCTTCCGACCAGCAAAGTCAATGGGGAAGCCAGATTCACTTAACAACCATTTCACTAACTTGACTGAGATTCGCTTAACGACTGTGGCACAAAAGATCGTAAAACAGGGCGAAATTCACTTAACAAACGTTTCCCTGAGCAAGAAAAACGTTGGATCGATTGTGGTTGTAAGTTGAGGACTACCTGTACCACTGTGCAAGATATTTTGGATCCTGATTAAAAATGTATGAAATGCCTTCGGAGTCGATGAGTAGAGCGGTACCTCCTTCACTCTTTGTTTCCTTCTACAGGGTAAAGGTTCCTTCATGATGACGACACAAGATATGAGCATGCATATGGAGGAGGTTGTCGTGGTAACCACTCCGGATAATGTGGTGGATGGCAGCGGTGTGGAGGAAGTGAAGACCGTCCTAGTTACCACCAACCTGTCCCAGCATGGGTGAGTCAAAAGATGAACTCTTGAGCTGGTAGGATGGATAGAGTCACAATTGGAGCGACTCTAGTGGTGTACCTAGAATATTTCATGCCTGGGGCAAATCATCATTTAACATCCCCCCTCCTTCGTTGTTGAGATCCAGTTTGGGGTAGTAGTTAAGACATCAGGCTAGGAGACGGTGAGTTCTAGTCCCGCCTTAGGCATGAAAGCGGCTGGGAGACTTTTGGCCAGTCAACCAAGAGGTGGGGTGGCCTCAATGACCCTCTAAAAGGAAGCAAATGACCAGCTATCTGCAAGGAGTATAAATCCTTCCCTTCCCCACCATCCAGTCAGAGCTGAAGAAGCTTCTTAGATGAGGAGCGAAATGTCTTCAAAGAAAAAAGAAAAAAGTCCAGTTGCCTCTGAAAAAGCATCTGGTTTGGATGACAGAATCTCTACAGACTACCAACCGCAGTGATTCATTTAACAACCGAGGCAAGAAAGGTCATAAAATGGGGCAAAATTCACTTGACAAATGTTAACAACATAGATTTTGGGCTCAATTGTGGTCATAAATCAAGGATTACCTGTATATTTGTTGCTTCAATTCCTTCAATGTAACTTCTCAGACTTGGATTGGCAACAATTTTCCCTGGATAAAAACTGTTTTAGGAAGCAAAGCTGTTTCGTCAGTATTTTCTTCTCTGAGTGTGACTTCCTGGCAGAAAATTTTGTCATAGAAAGAGCCCACACCAAGGCACGACTAAATCTCTCACTTTCTAGCCTTTGGGTCTTAATAACTAGCCCCATCTAGATTTATAAAGCTTACCTGTTATGATTTTCAGCAAAGGTTCGAAAACTGAAGATCCCTGATGCCTTACATGAGTTAATTTACAGAAGCCAGTTGGAAAATCAGAAGAAAAGTTTTTAAACAAAGACACCAGTTATACACAGGAAGCCAATCTTGTCTATTGCTAAGCCCTACAGATTAGCTCTGGGTTTGATTCTTTTAGTGCCAGAAATATGGAATGCGTAAAGAACCGTCAAGTGGAAGCAGAAAATCTGGATGGATCTATTTCTTTCTCATCTTTGTTTCACGAGAGACGTTTGCAACACTTCTGTTTTTTCTATTAAAAAAAGAGTGTTAGCTTCTTCAGCTTGGGAAACCAGAGAGAGGCTCATTACTCAGAGAAATCCACCTAATCCTTCTATTAAACCCCATTTGGTGCGGGCTGTTTCTATGACAGCCTTTTCTGCAACAACAACAACAAAAAAAAACACTTTGGAACTTAATCTCTTTCAAAAAGAAGTTGCAAAGTTTGTGGCACTAGCTGAACATTGCAGATGACTTCATCCAAGCCTGCCGTACGGGGGAAAAAAAGAGCAGTCACGCACACTAAGTGGATTCCAGGCAGCCTTTAATGTACACCAGGGGTGTCCAAACTTGGGAACTTTAAGACTTGTGGACTTCAACTCCCAGAATTCCCCTGCCGGGGAATTCTGGGATTTGAAGTCCACAAGTCTTAAAGTTCCCAAGATTGGACACCCCTGATGTAAACGCTTAATAAAGCATCCCAAACACTACAATTACCCCAAGTCTTATTTCTGCGGTGGTACCTACCTAATGCGCTGCCAGAAAGCCTAAAAGAAACATTTTGCTTTCATCTGAACTAGCAGCGTCTTAAAGTCTTTGGGAAGTGCCACGCCTTTCCTCCTCCAAGTTAAGAGACCTGTTTGACCAGTAGTTGAGCAAGAATGGATATTCCTGAGACTTGGTTTGCAGGCAGAGTGCACCGCTGGGCCCTTGTCATAAGCCTGAAACATCATCCTGGCAATGAAACGGATGATGGCAGACAAAGCAAGTTAGCGTCACGTACAGGGACGATCGTGCTGTAATCTGCAGTTGGCAGACGCTGAGAGGAGGAGGATGCCTCTATGCTTAATGTCAGGTTTTGTCTTTAGGCAGCTAGATGATAAGAGACGGCAGCTGGCGGTTTCTCTCTATCCACTCTTTTTTTTAGAGGCCAGGAGCTTTTGAGTATCCTACGTATCGATGTTTATGTATCCTTGATAATGGAGAAGGTTCTTTGCTTTTTAACAGGAAGAAACACAAAAGGATATGCCAAAGGCAGGCTCAAGATCCAAAAAAGATTTTGACAGGCTTGGAAACTGGGCTCTGTTTTAAGAAAATGAAATTCAACATAGATAAAAGTAAGGTTTTATACTCGGGCAAGAAAAACCCAGTGTATATAGGTATAGACTAGGTGAAACATGGCTTAATGCATCGCAGTATCGCTTCAGGAAGTACAGAGGGATTTAAATGATTGGATGACTTTTCTCATCGCATATTTATTACATTTATATGCTGCCCTTCTCACTGTCAAGCGTCGCCCCCTCGCATTTTGGTCAGTGGGAACGCTGCTGCAACAGTCGTAAATACGATTGGTTGTAAATGACTGTTTTCAGCGCCATCGTAACTTTGAACTTTGTCATTAAACTAGGGGTCGTATACAGTCATGTGAAAAAAAAGTACAGTATAGTCCTTGAGTTACGACCCCAATTGAGCCCCAAATTTCTGTTGCTAAGTGAAACATTTTGTTACGTGAGTTTGTCCCATCTTACGACTTTTCTCGCCACAGATGCTAAGTGAATCATTGCATTTGTTATTAACCATGGCTGTTAAGTGAGTCTGGCTTCCCCACTGGCTTTGCTTGTGAGAAAATCACAAAAGGGATCATATGGCCACAGGACACTGTGACCGTCATAGGTATGAACCGCTTTCCAAGCGGCTGAATTTTGATCACACATGACCATGGGGATGCTGGAACGCTCGTAAGTGTGAAAACGTTCATAGGTCCCTTTTTTCAGTGCCGTTGTAACTTTGAACGGTCGCTAAATGAACTGTTGTAAGTCAAGGCTACCTGTACACTCTCTTTGAGTTCTGTGGTTTTACGTATCGGAGCGTAGTAAAAAAAATCACCTGGTCCTTAGCAGTTCTTATAACGTACGAGCTCTTATTACATATTACACCACATCATTTATTTTACGAAAAGAAAGCCAACATGGAGAAGCCAAGTCAAATTTCTAGAGGAAAACGGATAAAAGGAGCCGTTTCACTGACATTGTTTCTTCACCCTTTGTCCCTTTCTCTCTCTCTCTCCCTCTGACCAGCAGTGACCTCAACGAAGACACCCTGGAGACGGAAAATGCTGCTGCCGCTGCCGCTGCCGCTTTCACCGCCTCTGCCCATCTGAAGGAAGCCCTTTTAGGTAAGGGTGGGAAATCAGGCTATTAGCATCCGCCAGACCAGCTGGGAGGTGGAAGGTTTTAGTTGAGAAGACCCCCAAGATGTTAGCATTGGGCAGTAAGAGCTGGGCTCTTCAAAGCTATAAGACAATTCAGTTCAGATGGACGTTAGCATGCCTCCCCCTCTCTTCCTGTATCCCTCCCTCCCTCCTATCACTCCTATCATTTATCTCTCATTCCGCCTTTCCTTCCTTCCTCCTCCTCTCTTCCCTTCCTTCCTCCCATCACTCCTTCCTTCCTTCTCTCTTTCCGTCTTCACTTCCTCCCTCCTTCCCTTCCTCTCATCTCTCCTTCCTTTCCTTCTTCCCTCCCTCCCTCCATCCACCCACCCACCCATCTCTTTCTTCTCCTTCATCCCTCCACCCTTCCTTCCTCCCACCTCTCCTTTCCTTCTTCCCATCACTCCTTCCATCCATCTCTCTTTCTGTCTACTTCCTTCCTTCCTTCCTTCCTTCCTTCTTTCCTCTTTCCTTTCCTATCCCTTCCTTCCTGGACAGAAGGCGTGCATTTCTGTTCAAATAATTTGTGTGAGAGAAAGTGGGTGAAGACAGCTTCTTCCTAATAGCTCTCAAAGTATATGCTTCATGTAGGTAGCAGTCAGCTACAGTTTGGTAAGATTCTGTCTGTAGGGGTCAAACAAGAATAATCACCACAAGTCTGTCTTGATTTGTGGAGCCTGACAGTTGCTGTGGTTCCAGAGTTACGTCTTACTTGTTTATATTTCTCTTGTCATCGTATAGCCCAGGGGTGTCCAAACTTGGCAACTTTAAGACTTGTGGACTTCAACTCCCAGAATTTCCCAGCCAGCAGAAGTCCACAAGTCTTAAAGTTGCCAAGTTTGGACACCCCTGGTATAGCCCATCCATTCTCAGAGAGCTCAAGGCACAGCAGTACAGCTAATCCTTGACTTATGACCACAATTGAGCCCAAAGGTTAGGTTGCTAAACAAAGCAGTTATTGAGTGAGTTTTGCCCCATTTTACGACCTTTTTTGCCACAATTGTTAAGTGAATCATGTGGTTGTTAAGCGAATCTGGATTCCCCGTTGTCTTTGCTTGTCAGAAGGTCGCAAAAGAGGATCACATGACTCCCGGACACTGCAACCACCATTAATGTGAAAAACGGTCATAAGTCGCTTTTTTCAGTGCCATTGTAACTACAAATGGCCACTAAAAATGGTTGTAAGTCAAGGACTACCTATATTTCCCAGATTTTATCCCCACAACGGCCCAAAGACACCCACTAAGCTCACGTTTGAACTCCCCCAGCCTGTCTTGGGGCGACCCACTAACAGCTCTGAAATGCAACAACAGGATGTTGAGAAATGGCTGAAGCTGTTTGTTCCACTTCCTTGCGTGTTTCCCTTAAGTCTTGCTTTCTACCTGTAAAGTAAAAAGACAAAAACTCGCAACTTAACAAACTAAACTCCTCCCCACTCTATTCTCGAAGTCATTCTGATGGAGAGACAGCACTGAGACTGCATTTTATTGGGTTTTCATTTAGGGCCATACCCAAACCTAGCCATTCCAGCTTCTTTAACAAACCATGGTTTGAGAGGGCCCGGTGTATTGTTATTTGTGTGACAGGCCCCCGTTACTATGGGCAGAACTTCATAGATGGGGGGGAAGGATTGGCTAATCGGGGTAACACCTTTTCAGCCTTTAAGCTTAAGCATCGCCGCCATTAGTCGTTCGTGGCGGTGAAATCGTTTTCTAATTAAAGATTATTTTTGATTCCCCACCTTGAAGTGAAGATGGCGGAAGGAGAGGAGTGCCTGGAAGCCGAGGTGGCTTATCCCATCACCTGTGGTGACAGCAAAGCGAACCTCATATGGCGGAAGTTTGTTTGCCCCGGCATCAACGTGAAGTGTGTGCAGGTAAGATTGTAATAATGATTCATCACACAGTCAGGCAGATGTTCAGACTGGATCTGGCATTTTTGTCCACCTCTCGAGCTCTTCGTGGAAAACAAGACAGGGCTGTTGTAGAGCAGGGGTGTCCAAAATTGGGAACTTTAAGACTTGTGGACTTCAACTCCCAGAATTCCCCAGCCAGCCATGCTGGCTGGGGAATTCTGGGAGTTGAAGTCCACAAGTCTTAAAGTTCCCAAGTTTGGATACCCCTGTTGTAGAGTCTCCTGCTTGAGCAGTGGGTTGGACTAGAAGACCTCCAAGGTGCCTTCCAATTCCGTTGTTCTGTTGTTTGTGGACTGAAGTTCAAATTCTGAACCAGATCTGGCATCCCCAGTCTTATCAGACGCTGAGTGCCAGCTCTGGAGGGCAGGGGTGGGAGTTTAGGGTAGAGCTAATCAGAAGCTGTGCTCTTTTCCCTATTCAGTCTTTACTCTCACCTGTGTCTGTGTGAGGCAGCCATGAGCCTTTCTGTTAACTCTGGTCTCCCAGTATGATCTTCCTAATCTGTCCCATAAGAGATGCTCCCCACATTGGGACTGTGGCCAGGGGTGGGCTTCAAAAATTTTAGCAAGAGGTTCTCTTCCCAGTTGCTGGGTGGGTGTAGCCTAGTAGGCCTCCTGCCCCACAGCAAGGGGGTTGTTTTTGCCCTCCCCGGGCTCTGGAGGCTTTCCTTGAGCCTCCAGGAGGGGGAAAACAGCCTCCCCAGGCTGCAGGGCCCATTTCCAGCCTTCCCGAATTTCCAGTAGGCCCATTTTTCACCCTCTCTAAGCCTCTGCGCGTGCCCTGCAGTTGCCTGCATCCAAAACAGGCCGCATGGGGACTCCTGGGAGGGGTGGGGCAGCGTGGAATTTGGGGGTTCTCCGAACTGCACAGAATCTTAGCTAGAGGTTCTCCCGAACCCCCAGCAGCCTGCCACTGACTAGCATGATATCAGCTGAGGTGGTGCAGTGGTTAGAGCGCAGTACTGCAAGCTACTTCAGCTGATTGCTAGCTGCAGTTTGGCAGTTCAAATCTCACCAGGCTCAAGATTGACTCAGCCTTCCATCCTCCCGAGGTGGGTCAAATGAGGACTCAGATTTCTGGGGGCAAATACGCTAAAAACTCTGTAAGCCGCTTAGAGAGGGCTGTCAAGCACTGTGAAACGGTATATAAGGCTAAGTGCTTTTGCTATTCCAGCAGAGTCTGTGGAAACCACACAGGGAGGAAATGGGTCTCTCTCCCAATACGTAACCATCCTTTTGAGATAGTCCAGGCAGGAAGCACACCCAGATGAACTAATTCTACTTTATTGTAAAGATACATGAACAGAATCTCACAGGTCTGAAAGTACATCTCTTCCCCCTCACCTTTACATCCCAAGAAACTAGGGAGGATCTCTTCTGAGATGGTTGCCATTCCTTCACTCCTTCTGTGGGCTCAGCAGCCTCTTATCTGACAATTGCAGCTACTCTGCAGCTCTTCCCCCCTGTCTCCCAAGGCCCTCTCTGCCTGCCATTACTTTCTTGCCTGCCCTCTTCCTGTTGCATCTTATCTCTTTCTCATCCTTGCAGTATGACAATCATTTGATAAGTCCTAAGGAATTTGTGCATTTGGCTGGCAAGTCCACCCTGAAGGACTGGAAGAGGGCAATCCGGATGAATGGGATCATGCTAAGGTAAATCACTACTCATTGCAAACTCCATGTCAAGTTTGAACTGCTTCTGAACCATTTGAAAACTTACCACTATTCAAGTTGCCCAAAAAGTGAGGGAAGGGACAGGTGAGAAAGAATCCAGACGATCAAAGAATAGACTGCGTGAGCCAAGAACCCATCAAGGTCACTATTGCAGGTGTCCAACAAAGAAAGGAACTGTTCTCAAAACAAAAGACCGATTCATAATTGGACAGTGTGACCACTGTGGGTGGGTCGGATGGGAGACCAATATTTAACTATGCAGCATTGCGCAGGAAAACTTCAGAGCTGGTTTTATTTCTTCAGTGCCGAAATGGTGTATCCAGTAAACTTTTGCTTTGGGGATTAAAAAGTTCCCGAAAGTGTCTACTTTTCTTGGGTTTGCTGGTCGGACTGTTGACGCTCCATTCCCTTCTAGCCCCGATGTTGTTACCTAGTTGGGTAAAGAAATCATCATCCTCTTTAACGACCCCATCATCCCTTGCGGGGTGGAGTCTGGGCAACCGAATGGAGCTAGCAGAGTGTTTACTGGCCAGATGCCCTACCAGTCGCCATTGTGGAGTTTTGCTCAGCAGATATAGTCTCGTTGTGCCCAGAAAGAGAAATATCTGCCTCTACCTAGGTTCAAACTCACAGCCTCCTGATTGTGAGGCAAGAGCTCCACCTCTAGGCCACTGCACCACACTGTAGTTGGGTAAAGAAAATTACCAAGCTCAGAGGAAACCAAGAGCCCTACAGATCAACCCTGAGCTACAAATACTCTCTTCTGTCGTTTTAGGAAAATCATGGATTCGGGGAAGCTGGATTTCTACGAGCACACAAAAGTTTGCTCGAATACCTGCCGCAGCACTAAAATCGATCTGACTGGAGCCAGAGTCTCTCTCAGCAGTCAGAGTTCAGCAGAGTACACGCCTCTTACTCCAGCCTCTGCGGACGGTATGTAGGGAAGCAAAACCTAAGAACAGACCACAGTTGAAACACTGCAAGGGCAGTTTTGATTTCCACCAGCCGTTCACCCAGTGGTGGGATTCAGCCGGTTTGCAACAGTTCAAGTGGCAACTGGCTGTCGTGGGAGGCCCAACCTGACCGGGGGGCAAACCGGTTGTTAAATTACCACCCACCCCCACTATCAAAGTGGATCCTGGGCATTGCGCTGAAATGGGCAACGGAGCAGCCGGCAGGAGGGAAGGGCAAGACCGCTTTCCCTCTTTCTTCTCCCTGTTCCTCCTCCTCCCCTCATGCCAGCCGCTCCATTGCCCGTTTTCCCATTGCATCACAGCAGTCAGGATCCACTTTGATAGCAGGGATGGGGGGTAATTTAACAACCGGTTGGCCCCTGGTCAGGTTGGGCCTAACCTCCCACGACAGCCAACCTGACCATGGGCAAACCTTGGGTTGTTAAATTATTTGAGCCCCACCACTGCGTTCACCATTTCTTTTTTTTAAAACCCACTGAGTTCTTTTTCTCCCTGGTTCAAACGTCTATAGATATTCAACAATTAACACCAGAAATGGCTGCCAGGTCTATCTGCCTGTTGCAGTTTGGAGGGCTTGCTGTCTGAACCAGAAGCTCTGCCACTTGAAGATGTGAGGACTTCAACTCCCAGAATTCCCCGAATGGGGAATTCTGGGCGTTGAAGTCCACACATCTTTAAGTTCTCAAGGTTGAGAAACACTTTTCAGCCCTTTCTAAAGCACTGCCAGCTGGTGCATTCAAATATTCTTTGACTTCACCGCGTTTTTTGTGGGCATTTTAAACATGCTGTGTCTTTAGATGAATTCATAGGTAAAGGAGAAATAGGAATCTGTTGAGAGCTCCAGCTAGTTTTTCCAGAGCCTGTTAACTGCTTTTTGGTTCATTATATATGTGAGACAAGAAACTTCAATCGGCTTTGTTCTCTGTCTGTAAGCTTTAATTTTGGCTACTTTTTTATCTTGCTCCTTGACAGTTCCGTGCTGTCTTCCAAATCCAGCCATTGATGATAGGCTAAATACGTCATACGGGAATATATCAAAATACGTCCTATTTTCCTTTAAGGTTTCTTGTCTGAATTATTTACAGTTTCTGACAGATGAAAGTTTCAAAGGCAGCAAGATTTCCGTGCATCTAGTCCAGGGGTCTCCAACCTTGGCAACTTAAAAACTTGTGGACTTCAACTCACAGAGTTCCTCAGCCAGCAAAGCTAGGAGTTGAAGTCCACAAATCTTAAAGTTGCTAAGATTGGAGACCCCTGCACCAGTCAGTATTTTCAGCCTAGCGTGGGGTGGGCGATGTGTTGTAATCACCTTGTAATAAATCACAAGTTAACATTGCAGGTGTGCATGAAGTAATACACCTGAGCAATCACTGAAAATGCTTTGGAGAAAATGCTTTGGACCTTCTATGTAGGAAGAGCTAATATTTATTAAGGCAGCTTAACATATGCCACTCTTTTACATTAGCCTCTAAAGAGAGGTCACACAGCTGTAAGTTCACTTGTGAAAGCTAATTTGATTTCTAAGCAGTGTCTTACTTTTCAGGATCATATGGAAGCCTTTTTAAAAAAACCACCTACTTCAAATAACAACAGAAAGGTACTACTTTCACATGAGGTCCAATGGGATTCTTCCAAATTATTTTCAAAATCTGCATGGCTTAATTAAACAAACATGGCCTCAAAATCTTTGAACATTTTACTCCTGATTTTAAAAATGTTTAATGGAGAACAGGGCTTTCTGATTTTTCTCTGGCCCTATCATCCAATGTATAAGAAAACTGAGAATGTTTGGGTTTTTTTTTAATCAAGAGTAAGAGAGTTAAGGGTCAAATGATCATTGTTGCTTGATTTTAATTGCAGTCAATGGATCTCCTGCCACCATCACCATAGAAACCTGCGAGGATACCACTGAGTGGACCACGGCTATTGGAGGTGAAGCTCGTAGCGTCTGCCCTAAGACCCTCCCATAGGATGTTCAGCGCAAAACCTGAAAGGCTTTGAAGAAAAAAAAAGCAGATGTGGTCATCTTGTTGTAGGCAGGGCCACAGAGCAATGGAAGAGCTCTTGCAGCAAGTGTTGAGGTCAAGTTTTTGGCATGTTTAAGTGGAATGGAAGAAGACTCCTCTGAAGAGATGCTGATACTGGGAAATTGTTTTGAGTGGGGGGAGAGTCAGGTCTCACAGGGAATGTACCCATGTTTTATTTATTTATTAAATATATGTGCCACCCGTCTCGCTGCCTAAGGCAACTCTGGGTGGTTTGCAATAGACTTAAAAACAGGAATATAAAAACAATTATGAATATAAAAACTAATTACATTGGCAAAAGATTAGATACAGGTAACGTAGTCCTTGACCTACGACCACAATTGAACCCAAATCTTCCATTGCTAAGCAAGAGAGTTGCTAAGTGAATTTTGTCCCATTTTACAACCTTCCTTGCCGCAGTTGGCGAATGATTCACTGCAGTTGCTAAGTTAGTAACCCTGATGTTAAATGGTAAAAAAGTTGGTAAAAAGGACGTAGTCACACAGTGAACCACTTAATGACTGTCAACTGGAATGTACCATTTCTGGAATATGATTATGGGGTGTAATGAGGAGGCAACTATTTTGGGTTCCCTCAGCTTCCTGTCTCGATGGAAATTGCCAGTCATCCAGGTCATGGTTGTCCCAATGGTGCTTTTTCAAGAGGCAATTAGACTGTCGTTGTTTTTCCTGGAAGAAGTTTCACTTCTCATCCAAGAAGCTTCTTCGGTTCTGCCTGAGTGGCGGAAGATGGAAGGATTTATATTCCTTGCAGTGCTCTGGTCGTTAGTAATCTCTCTGAGGATCCTTGAGAGCACTTGGAGGTTTATCTTGGCCCTCAGAGACACCTGAATAGTGCAAATGGGTGTGGAACCTTCTTGGAATTACTGAAAGGACTGTGTCATAAACGGGATAGGTGAGGTCGTACCCCTCCTCCTCTATTGAGGGAGGGCTATCCAATTTTAATACAGGTGGCCTCTTTGACCCCTCTTTCAGACCAGTGGCCTCTCTGTCTAAAATGTGGATTTTGCCATCTTCAAAAGAAAAGAGCTAACCACTGGCCTGATGATTGCAAGGAATATACAGGTAATCCTCAAGTTACGACAGTTCACTTAGAGACCATTCAAAGTTACATGATAACGCCCCCCAAGTGTTTACGACAAAGTCCTGAAATTATGAATGCTGCAGCACCACAGCAGTCCATTCGCCCTATTCCCCCCACCCCGCCCCCGCTCCCTATAGTGGCTTCCCCCTTCCCATCCCTCATGCTGGACTCACTTACCTTGCAAAGATCTGTCTTCTCTCTGCCAGGGTTTCTTTGCCTTTGAGGGAGGGGAGAGCAGGACGATTTCCCTCCCAGCATCCTATCGGCTTGCAAATGCTTTTGACACAAAACAGTGAAAGGTTCCGGGGGCCATGATCTCGGACGACTTTAGGAACCCATTCTCTGCAAAAGTGAATGAGTGTCTGAAGTCACTCAAGATCAAACCCCCCCCCCGCCCGCCCCCCACACACATTTCACTCTTGGCGTGAAAAGCACTTGCAAGACGACCAGATGCTGGGATCGAAATCATTCTGCTCGCTTCTCCCTCAAAGGCAAAGAAACCATGGCAGAAGGGATACAGATCTTTGCAAGGTAAGGGAGTCCTGCGTGGCAGGATGGGAGGTGGGGAGCACGAGGTATGTCAATGGGCCAGGGAGGCCTTGGATGGCCTGTTCCATCGCTAGCCTTCCCCACCCTGAAATACCTTGTGCACTAATAATCAGTGCATTCGATTAGCGAACACGTGGGTGAAAGCAGGGAGTGATTACGTTCTAGTTTAATGTAAAGAAGGACCAGGGGAGACAGGATAGCAGTCTTCCAATATCTCAAGGGTTGCCACAAAGAAGAGGGAGTCAAAACTATTCTCCAAGGCACTTGAGGGTAGAACAAGAAGCAATGGGTGGAAACTAATCAAGGAGAGAAGCAACTTAGAACTGAGGAGAAACTTCCTGACAGTTAGAACAATTAACCAGTGGAACAGAAGTTGCCTCCAGAAGTTGTGAATGCCCCAACACTGGAAGTCTTTAAGAAGATGCTGGATAGCCATTTGTCTGAAACGGTATAGGGTTTCCTGCCTAGGCAGGGGGTTGGACTAGAAGACCTCCAAGGTCCCTTCCAACTCTGCCATTGTATTGTAAGTTACATGATTCACTCCTGCGAATGGAATTGCCATGCTCCGATTCATTCGTAACTCGAGCCTTACCTGTAAATCCTTCCGTTCCCCACCATTCAGTCAGAATCCCAGAAGAACCTTTTTGGATGGGAAGCGAAGCGAAGGGAAGCGAAGGAAAGTCCAGTTGCCTCTTGGGGGGGAAAAAAGCCCCTTTGGGTTGTCCAAACGTCGCTCCTTTTCCATTTCAGACGATGCATTCACCTTCTGGCGAGGCCTGAGAGACGCCGGGCTGCTGGGAGAAGTGGTGCAAGAACTCAGTGTGGAATTCATGGAAGCCATGAAGGGCCTACAGCAAAGAATCCAGGAACTTCCCTTGCAGCTGAATGGTGAGACCCGAATATCGCCATGCTTTTTACCTTCCAAAGAAATTATGAATATGTTTAAATACAGTAGTGGAATAATCAAAGTCAGAATAGGGATGGAAACTTGAAAGGGGGGGGGGGGGATAATAAATACACATTTTTGTACAATAAGGAGAAGTAATAAGAGGAGAAATTAGATTTTAAACGATGGTATTACTACCCTATTTTTCGGAGTATAAGACGCACTAAGTTTTTGAAGAGGTAAATTTTAAAAAAAGTTTTTGCACTCTGCAGACCTCCCAAACCCTCTGCACTCCTCATCTTTTATGAAAAATGGGGCATGCAGAGTGTTTGAGAGGCATGCAATGTGCTCCTGGGGTTGGGGCCGCAAAAACGAGCAAAAAACAGCCCATTTTGAGTGTGAAAACGGACCCATTTTTTGCCAAAAAGGGCATGCACAGCCTTTAGGAGGCTTGTAGAGTGCTGGGGGTGGGGGTGTGACAAGCAAAAAATGGCGCATTTTTTGTGAAAACGGGCGCATTTGTTGCCCAAAACAAAAGAGAATGCACAGTCTTTAGGAGGCTTGTAGAGTGCTGCTGGTGGGAGGGGGCAAAAACGAGCAAAAAGCCCGTTTTTCACTCGTTTTTGCCCTCCCAGGAGCACTTTGCTGGCCTCCCAAGCCCTCTGCACGTCCTTTTTTGTGAAGGGGGGCGGGGTTTTGGGAGGCCAAAAATGATGTATTGGTGTATCCAGATTTTCACCCTCTTTTTTAGGGGGAAAAGGTGCGTCTTATAGTCCAAAAAATACAATAAGTATACTTAAATAATATGGTGACTGGCATAAAAATAATACATCAAACTATGGATTAAATAAAAAAATGAAAGATTATAATTTAATATGAATAGGTGTATGTTTACTAAATGTAACAAATATGCTTAGAAATACTTTATTGTATTAAAATGTATGACATGCTGAATATGGTGATTGACATAAAAATAACATATTGAAATAACCAAATAATGAAGGATTATAAATTGAACAAGCAAACAGTGGAGGATTTCAATTTAGCATAAATGTTTGTACTATTATTAGAATTATATAAGCTTGTTAAAAGTAACAAATATGATTAATAATATTCTCTTTGTATTAAAGGGTGTGACACTTAGAATAGGGTGAGTGGCATAGAAATGACACACTGGAATATTGAATGATTAAATAATGAAAGGTTATAATTTAATAAAAATGTGTATTGTTACAAGGATTATTTAAGCTTGTTAAATGAAACAAGTATGATTAATACTATTTTATTTGAATTAAGATGTATGACACTCCAGTGCCACACTGTTCACGCATTGATATGTTTGTAAAAAATAACAACAAAAACAACAACTAGGGCAGGGGGGGCAAGGAATTATTTTAACCGTTTCTTAAAACTTTTATTTACAGGTAGTCCTCGACTTACGACCATTTGAACCTACAGCGATGCTGAAAAAGGGACTTCTGACCGGTTCTCACGATTACCGGTTTTGACACTTAACAATCATTGCATGTGGTCCCAGGATCAAAATTTGTATGTTCGGCAAATGGCACATGTTTGTGATGATTGCACTGTCCCGGGTCACATCACACACACACACACACACACACACACACACACACACACACACACGGTCTGTCACCTTCTCAGCTGGATTTCAAAAGCCAAGTCAATGGGGGAAAGCCAGATTCAGTCTGTTAAGTGGGTTTTGCCCCATTTTATGACCTTTCTTGCCATAGTTGTTAAGCGAATCGCTGCACCTGTTAAGATAGCAATTGGGTTGCTAAGTGGATCTGGCTTCCCTCTTGCCTTGGATGGTCGCAAGGCCCCAAAAGCTGATCACATGACCCCAGGACACAGCAACGGTCATAAATGCGAGTCAGTTGCCAAGCTTCTGAGTATTGATCATGTGGCCATGGGGAGGCTGCAGTGGTTGTAAGTGCAAAAAATAGTCGCAAGTCACTTTCTTCTGCACCGTTGTAACTTCTCACGGTCACTAAATGAACTGTCGTAAGTCGAAGACTATCTGTACAAAAATAATTAAACACAATAGCTGCATTACCATAATTTTCCATATACACCATCTTTGATATTTATGATGCTTTACAGCAGGGGTGTCCAAACTTGGCAACTTTAAGACTTGTGGACTTCAACTCCCAGAATTCCACAGCCAGCTCTGCTGGCTGTGGAATTCTGGGAGTTGAAGTCCACAAGTCTTAAAGTTGCCAAGTTTGGACACCCCTGCTTTACAGAGTATGAAAAGTAAAATCATTATTTCACTTTCTCGCTTCAAGAAAGCTTAAAATTGAAGCGCTAAGGCAGCTTATACATTTGCTTCCTTTTCAAGGAGGAATTGGAGGACCGGGGCCTATAGAGATGAAAATTCCTACATTTTCTTTTCCTTCCACCACTGTAAATAATAATAATATATATAATGATAATATAGATGGGTGGATTTGTGGATGGGTGTATATAAAATAAGGGACGCGGGAGCTCAGTGGCTAAGATGCTGAGCTTGTCGATCAGAAAGGTCAGCAGTTTGGCGGTTCGAATCCCTAGCGCTGCGTAATGGAGCGAGCTCCCGTTACTCATCCCAGCTTCTGCCAACCTAGCAGTTCGAAAGCAGGTAAAAAATGCAAGTAGAAAAATAGGAACCACCTTTGGTGGGAAGGGAACAGCGTTCCGTGCGCCTTCGGCGTTGAGTCATGCAGGCCACATGACCACGGAGACGTCTTCGGACAGCGCTGGCTCTTTGGCTTTGAAACGGAGATGAGCACTGCCCCCTAGAGTCAGGAACGACAAGCACATATGGGAGAGGGGAAACTTTACCAAATGCCTTCTGATGGCCATTAGGATGTTTTGTTTTTTTTCATTCTGTGTTTCCATTAGATGCCATCCTGCTGAACAACACAGTCCAGAATTTTGGCATGCTGGACCTGGTGAAGAAAGTTTTGGCCAGCCACAAATGCCAAATGGACCGTTCCAGAAAGCAATACACACGAGACTTAGCAGGTACCATCTCTTTGTCCTGTTTCTCTCCTTCTGTCACCTGGTAAGGTACAGATAATCCTCGACTTACAACCTCAACTGAGCCCCAAAATTCCCATTGCTAAGCAAGACAGTTGTTAAGTGAGCCTTGCTGCAGCGACTCACTTAATGACTGTATCAAGGACGGTCCTAGAATGGGGCAAAATTCACCTCGCTGTCTCACTAAGCAACAGAAATGTTGGACTCCCTTGAGGTCGTAAGTCAAGAGCTACCTGTAGTAACGCCACTTCTCTTAGATACATTTCCCAAAGCCCCCAAAGGCCAGACAAGGAATAATGGGTGGAAACTGATCAAGGAAAGATTCAACCGAGAAATTAAAGAGAAATTTTCTGACAGTGGGAACTATCAACCAATGGAACAGAAGTTGCCTTCAGAAGCTCCATCCCTGGAGGCTTTCAAGAAGAGACTGGATTGCCATCTGTCAGAAATGGTGTAGGGTCTCCTGCTTGGGCTGGGGGGTTGGACTAAATGACCCGCAAGGTCCCTTCCAACTCTGTTAATCTATTAAAGATGCTGTGCAGTGTATGGGGGGTTGAGGCCACGTCCAATCTAGCTTAGCCTTTTGACTTGGCCAGCGTCCTGCCTGCCACCTGTGGCCTTAATCGTCTTCTCTCCGCTTGCCTTTTCCAGCTCTGGAGCAGCAGTGTGACGAGCACCGCAAGAGAGCCAAGGAACTGAAGCACAAATCCCAGCACCTCAACAACGTGCTCATGACTTTGACACCTGTCTCCATCCCTTCTCCTCTGAAACGGCCCAGGCTGACCCGGGCCACTTCAGGACCCCCGGCCATCACCTCCCAAGTCCTGACTCAGTCGGCTCAGATCGCCCTGGCTCCAGGCGTGCCCATCACCCAGCTGGCCGGTCTGCCCATCGGCAAAGTGCTCTCTGCCCTCCCGGCATCTGCATTTGGAAAGGCCACCGCTCAGGTAACGTCGGCGGGCTCTCCCGCCTCCCCGCTGCTGGGCGGATACACCATCTTGACGTCGGGGGGTTCTGCCTTCCCCAACGCGGTGGAAATCCACCCCGAAGCCTCCAACCTCACCGTCTTGAGCACCGCGGCCATCCAGGACAGCAGTACGGTGGTCAAAGTGTTGAGCCCTTTCCAGCTGCTCACCCTGCCAGGGCTCGGCACGGCCATCCAGAATGTGACGCAGCTGTCTCCCGGGGGCAGCACCATCCTGGCTTTGCCGTCCAGTGTGATGGAAGGCACTTCGGCCACGGAAGAGCACACGACCATTGAGGTAACCACCGTAGCGGACGAGCCTCAGCAGAAATGAAACGTGGACGTTGGTCCTTTTTTGTGGGGGGGAGTGCTCCAGGCTTACGTGCCCATCCCTCGGATGAGAAGATGGAGACGACGAAGAAGAGAGTGCTGGGAAAAGAGAGAGGAAAACGGATTGGCTGATGGCAGAATAGGGAGGTTGAAATCTGAAAGACGAAGAGTGAAGACGAAATGAAGGGAGAATATCATTGATGGGGCAGGAAGAAGACCCCCTGTTGCTGGGATCCATTAAAAGCTATAATCTTTGCACACACACACCCAGCTTGTAAGTACTCCCCCCCCCCCCCCCCCAATCTCTAGCCAGCTCTGGGGAACCGAGGTAGCCAAGGCTGGTTTCGAAGAATAAAACAACCCAAACTCTGCAAGAATTAGGCAATGAGACAGGATTATTTTAAGCATTTCCGGCCTGGCACAAGTGGGGGTCCCAACATAGGCAATTGCCTGCATTTTGGGCTAGGGAGATGATGGACTGCTTCTCTGCCAGGACGGAGGAAGAAGAGAGAGAGGGGGGAAATCTGGCATTTGGACGTGGGTAAAATGGAGAATGGGCCAAAGGCGCATGGGAAGGGGAATAGCGGCTTAAAAATGGGAAAGTAGGAGGCTTGGAAGGGAGACAGGAGGACTTCCGTGGTGGGCAGATCCATTCCCAATTTAAGAGCATCAATTCGCCGAGCTCCCTGCTTGCATCTCAGCCTGAGGAGGAAGGTCTGGCCAAAACTGCTGAAGGTGGAGCACCTTTGTTGGATTTTTCTTCCCCCCCCCCCCCCAAGCAGTTATGTCCTCCACGGCTACCGAGCCTTATCCTCCACAACCCCCGGTGGATCTGCACTTTAGGCTGCAAAACAATGTTTTTGCCAAAAACAAGGGTGAAAAACAGGAGCTCCCAATTGTTCCAGCGGACTTGAGGGACTTGATGTGAGAAGAAGAAGAATCTGTCGGACGCTACGAGGGCTCGGATTCTCTCAGTGTGAGTTTGGGCCTATCAGAAACGGCGGGATCAAGACTCTTGGCTAACATTAAAATTTTGTTTTTTCAAGCTTGACCTGTCATTGTGGCTTCTTGCCCTCTTCCCGTGCCGTGCGCATATAGGTTGGGCGATCTTAAGCTCACGGATTCGAGCTCTAATAGGTTCGTGACTCAACTTTTTCCCCCCAAGACAGCTTGAAGCTCACCGTTTACAGCTGAGAGCAAGTTTTCCTTCAACCTTGGCGAGTCATGCTGGCTGGGGAATCCTGGGAATTGAAGTCCACCCATCTTAAAGTAGCTAAGGTTGAGAAACACTGGCTTAGATTCTGTACATTAAACCAACATCTTCAAATTTGTATGCTCGTAATACATAACCCAACATTCTACTGACTTGCAACGTCATGCAAGAGTCAGAAAGCAGGAAAAGGCCAAAGAAAAGACAGGCATGAGATAAAGGAAAGAACAAACTGCTTAAAAATCCCTCCGAAGCCAATACCAATTTTTCATGAGCCAATCTAGCCAGTGAGTTTCTACGGACCAGATTTTGCGTGTGGGCTGAACTAAGGCTTTGCCCTCAAAGGAGGCCTTGCTTGCAGAAAGTCACACTTTTCAGCTCGGGCAGTTGGAAATAACACACACTCGCACAAAAGATACCTACAGTCTCCTTTTTGTAATATTGCAGGGGTGTCAAACTCCAGGTGCTTAGATCTGGCCCTGGGGCCATCTTGGAAACAGCAAAGGACTGACCTGCGGTGCCTCTGCCAGTAAAAACGGAGCTCGGACGGGCCCCACGTGACCTGCCCGAGCTCCGTTTTAGGCTGCGATGGCCTCCTGTAGTCTTCGGCCAGCAAAATAATAGCACTCAGGAGGGCTGTGCGTGGCCTTCCGGAGCTCCATGTTTGCCTGCAGAGCGTACAGGCCACCACAGGCGCTCCCGACATCAAGTGATGTCGAGCTGGCCACACCCATCCTCCCCCCCCCCCCGAGGTCAAACACAACCCTGATGCATCCCTCAATGAAATTGAATTTTGTCAGAATTTGTTGCAGCAATCACATCCAGAAAGCACACCTAGGTAACTGATCCGTCAGGATTCAATAACTTCTCTTTGTATATAATACAACACATGAAGTAAATATACAATCCCAAAAGCAGGTTTTCCCAACCGGATAGCAAATACAAGCAAACACAAGCAGACGAGAGAACGGTTTCAGTTCAGAGCAGCAGACTAATGTACAGCTCCCCACGGACTCAAAGCTATACTGTTTCAGTTTCCAAAAAGCCCTCATTGGCTGACTTAGTTGCTATGCCTATTCCGAAGACTCCCTATTGGCTGACCTGTTGCCATGTCTATTCCAGTCTATGGACATTCATACTCTGACAAGTTTGATACTCCTGCAATATTGGAATGTCAGTGGGCTCTGTTCCAAAATGTTGACCTGTGTGGTGGTCTCCACGTTTTCTGGCCTAGCGTGGTTAGTACCTTCAGAGGTTCTGTCATCTGCGAGGTTTCTGTCTTACTTTGTTGGGTCTTGGAGCCTTCTGACTTGGTGAGGAGTATTGTAGAGTTGTGGTATTGTTGCAGAAATGAGACCAAACCAGCTCTTTGTCGAAGGGAAAGGTTTATTGCGCAAGGTTCAGCAGCGATAGCTCAAGCAGAATCTGAACCCCAAAGGGCAGTTTGTTACAGGTTTTTATACTTTATTAGGCAGGATATTGATCCTTCTCCTAAATACACATTCTTCCCGTGTCGCGTATGCCTTGTACACATTAATCCTAGTGACAGGTTATCTTGATTGTATGGGTATGTCTAGTTTAATAAAAAGAAGGACTAGGGGAGACATGATAGCAGTCTTCCAATATCTCAGGGGTTGCCACAAAGAGGGAGTCAAACTATTTTCCAAGGCACCTGAGGGTAGAACAAGAAGCAATGGGTGGAAACTAATCAAGGAGAGAAGCAACTTAGAACTGAGGAAAAAAAATTTCCTGACAGTTAGAACAATTAATCAGTGGAACAACTTGCCTCCAGAAGTTGTGAATGCCCCAACACTGGAAGTCTTTAAGAAGATGTTGAATTGAATTGAATTGAATTGAATTTATTAGATTTGTTAGCCGCTCCCTCTCCACGAAGGGACTCGGGGCGGCGTACAATAAATAAAAAGCACATACAGTTAAACATTTCACGGATGGCCAGATGGATAGCCATCTGTCTGAAACGGTATAGGGTTTCCTGCCTAGGCAGGGGGTTGGACTAGAAGACCTCCAAGGTCCCTTCCAACTCTACTATTGTATTGTATTGTATTATTGATTGTCTTATGAGGATAGAATAATACTAATTTCCTAGCTAGACCTAGTCAGGTAGATAAGGTATAAATCCCCTGTGGAATGGTCCAGCTTAACTTTACATTTTATGTTAACCCTTTACTTTACTATAATTTAATTTTCTAATAGCATTCCTGAGGTTCCTGCAATTGAGGAATACAGATAGCCCCCAACTTACAGCAGCTCCTTTAGTGACCATTCAAACTTACAGCGGCGCTGAAAAAAGTGACTTATGACCATTCCCCACACTTGCAACCTTTGGAGCAGCCCCAGGATGGGATGCTTGGCAACTGGTTCATACTTATGACCGTTGCTGTGTCCCAAGGTCACGTGATTCCCCTTTGGGCGACTTTTCGAAAAGCAAAATCAATGGGGAAGCCCGATTCACTTACCAACCAGGGTGCTAACTTATTCACTGCAGCGATTCATTCAACAACCGTGGCAAGAAATTTCATAAAATGGGGCAAAACTCAAAGCGTCTCACTTAACAGAAATTTTGGGCTCAATTGTCATCGTAAGTTGACTACCTGTATTCTATCAAGTTTCCCAACCTTGGAATTTTGGGACCTGTGGATTGCAACTTCCTAGCCAGCCATGATGGCTGGGGAATTCTGGGCGTTGAAGTCCACTGGTCTCAAAATTCCCAAGGTTAGGAAACCCTGATTTAACCTGGATATTGAGATCTCTTGCCGTACAGAATTTTAATACAGCTAGTCCTCGACTTCACCACCACAATTGGGACCAACATTTCCATTGTTAAGCCAGGCAGTTTAAGTCATGCCTGACTTGGTGTTTTTTTTTTTTGCCATGGTTGTTAAGTGATTCGCTGCAGTTGTTAAGTGAACCCAGCTACATTCACTGACTTTGGTTGTCGGAAGCCAACGGGGAAGGTTGCAAAGAGTGATGATGTGACCCCGAGATGCTGCAGCCATCATAAATAGGGGGATTGTCAATTGTAACCCTCCTAGCAAGCTTCAGACAACCAAAGTCGGGGAGTGGAGGGGAGACAGATTCACTTAACAACTTGTGATTCACTTAATAACAGCATGATTCACTTAATTGCAGTAATTCACAACTGCAACTGCAGTAATTCACTTAACAACTGTATGATTGGCTTAACTGTAGCAATTCACTTAACAAATGCAGTAATTCACTTACCTGTGGCAAAAGTCATAAAGCGATTGATGGCACGATTCACTTAATTAATGCCTTACTTAGCAAAGCAAACATAACGGTCATAAATCAAGACTACGTGTATACTTTGTTTTTAATTTTAATCTTAGATTAAGTTACTACCTATACATACAGGAGGTGTCCTTTAGCATTCCAATTTAGGCTGGAGAGCTTGTAGTAGATCAGGGGTGTCCAAACTTGGCAACTTTAAGACTTGTGGACTTCAACTCCCAGAATTCCCCAGCCAGCATGGCTGGCTGGGGAATTCTGGAAGTTGAAGTCCACAAGTCTTAAAGTTGCCAAATTTGGACACCCCTGTAGTAGATGCTTGCTTTCTTTTTTCATTTCCGGTTTTCCTCCTCGGTATTTTTTTCTGCTGCTTTTACCATTTACAACCTCACACATTCAGAGGAAAGAAAGATTGTCAAAAAAAAAAAAGATAATATTTGGGCCGGAACGCTGTTCTCTGCCCGACAGCCACTAGGTGGGGAGTTGAGATGCATTAGAAAGCAGCATGATTTTTAAAAAGAGCTGAAAATAGTTTCTGAATGAATTCAAAAATCCCAGCGTTCACTGGCGATTCAACGCTGTCAAATTAGTGAGCAGAAATTCCTTTTTTCAGCGTTGAAAACAGAATGGGTAGATCTAGCTCAAAAGTGAGGCTCGTGGGCACAAGGTTTCGTAATACATTTCAACTTTTCCTCCTGTTCAAATGAAGACAATTTACTTAAGCATCTTGGGAGGACGCGCCCTCGTGATGTCAGTTCCATTTCAGCATCACGGTGGCGCAGGGGTTAGAGGGCAGTAATGCAGGCCACTTTTGCTGACTGCCGGCTGCCTGCAATTTGGCAGTTCAAATCTCACCAGGCTCAAGGTCGACTCAGCCTTCCGTCCTTCCGAGGTGGGTAAAATGAGGACCCCAGATTGATGGGGGCAAATAGGCTGACTCTGTAAACCGCTTAGAGAGGGCTCTAAAAGCACTGTGAAGCGGTATATAAGTCTAAATGCTATTGCTATCACAGATACATGCTTCATAGAGGCAATACAGGTAGTCCTCAATGACCACAATTGAGCCCAAAATTTTTGTTGCTAAACGAGACACTTGTTAAGTGAGTTTTGCCCCATTTTACGACTTTTCTTGCCACAGTTATTAAGTGAATCACAGGAGTTGTTAAGTTAATAACCTGGTTATTAAAGTGAATTTGGCTTCCTCCTTGACTTTGCTTGTGTGGAAAGTCACAAAAAGTGACCCCCGGGGCATTGCAACCGTCATAAATACATGCCAGATTTTGATCACGTGACCATGGGGGGGAAGCCACAATGGTTGTAGGTGTAAAAAAATGGACATAAGCCATTTTTTCAGTGCTGTTGCAACTTTGAACGGTCACTAAACGAATGGCTGTAAATCGAGGACTGCCAATACAAGAGGGCCACAGGTGAAAAACATGTAATGGGACGACTGGGCAATTGTGGGTGTGGAAGTTGTCAGGGTTCCAAAAAACGCCCCCAACAAAATAAAACTCCAAAACTTGTATTTCCTCAAAGTTCCATTTTATTCGAGATGTCCTATTGGCACATCTGGGAAAAGCCGAATCTGAAAGCTTCCAGGTTTTCCCACCCAGCTGAAAGTTCAAGACTTTCCTGACCCAACACCCACATGTTCCATCACATGGTCCAATCTTCCACTGACACAAAGACATTCCTCCCATCCAGTTTTGGCCAGGTGCAGAGGCAAAGATGACCTTGACTTCCTAAGAAGAATGTTGTTATGGCTACATATCGCCCAACTCCATACAATCCCCCCTCCCATTTTCCCACAGTAGAAAATGTAGCAGGACTGAAATCGAATAAGAAAAGATGGCTTGCAGGCATGACAGAAGTCCACACACACAGATTAGAGCAGAAGACCAGTAACAAGATACTCTGTGGTCATCCTTGCCAAAATTGCTCCATAGGAGTCAAAATGCCCCTTTTGTCAGGGTTCTGACGGATGCCGTAATTAACTCATGAGCCTCGAGCCAAGTGTCAAAAGAAGTCCAGTTATTTATTAGGAGCAACATGCCAGCATGTAGCTGAGTGAAGTCAGCTTTGCCCCCCATAATTTATGGCCCAACTATGACCCTGTTTTCCCCTTCCTCCCAAGGTGTGTCATAAAGCACATTCTCCAACGGGAGCATTTTCACGCGCTGTAGAAAACACACCTTTCTGGCTAGCTCTGGTAACCTGGGATATAGCCTTGGGAAAGGTATGCGTGGAATGTGCTTTGGTGGTGGCTACCAAGCTGCTCCGTCAGTTCTCCCACCTCCTGCCTATGGCAACTTGAGAGCAGGCCAGGAATGCTTTCAGAACAATCCATTGATGTTGGTGGGCTCCATAGGCAAAATGATACTTGGGAGGTCTATACAGCTAGTCCTCAACAACAGTTGACTCATATTTACGATGGATGCAGTGTCCCAGGGGATCACGTGATGCGCTCTGGCGAACTTCTGACCAGCAACATCCATGCGGAAGCCAGATTCACTTCACAACCATATTACTAACTTAACAACTGCAATCGTGATCCACTTAACAACTGTGGCAGAGGTAGGTCATAAAATGGGCCAAAAACACATGTCTCACATTTTGGTTTGGTTTGGTTTGGTTTATTTGGATTTATATGCCGCCCTTCTCCAAAAGGACTCAGGGCAGCGTACAACATTAAAAACACACATCTCAAAAGTTAAAAAAAGATTAAATCCATTTCCAAAAAAACCAAACTGATTTCTTTTTTTTTAAAAGAAACAATACATTTAAAATAAGTTAAAATTAACATTAATTTTAATTAATGGCTTGCTGGAAAAGCCAACTTTTTAGGGCGCGTCGGAAGGACCGGAGGTCAGGGATTATGCGGAGCTCCGGGGGGAGCTCATTCCAGAGGGAATAATAATAATAATAATAAATATTTATTTCTTAGCCGCACCCTCTCCCGAAGGACTCGGGGCGGCGTACAACAAAACATAGGAAATAAATATATAGACAAACATACATATACCAAAAACATATACCAAGACATATACAAAACATATACTAGGAGGAGGCGAACTGGTAAATAAAAACAAGTAAAAACACAATGTTTAAAAACCCCTAAGTAAATTAGATGCAATTAAAATCCCAAATAAAAAACCCGTCAGGAGCGATATGATTGGATCAGAGTTGAGCCAGGCCAGCAACTTGAAATAGGTGGGTCTTGAGCTTTACACGAAAGGAGCGGAGGTCAGAGGTATTCCTAATATCCGGGGGGAGGTCATTCCACAGGGCTGGGCCCGCCACAGAGAAGGCTCTACTCCTAGGCGCCGCCCCCCAGCACTGCCTGGTGGACGGCACCTGGAGGAGACCCTCTCTGTGCGAGCGGATTGGTCGCAGGGATGTATGGGAGGCGCTCCCACAGAGAAGGCTCTCCCCCTGGGGGTCACCAGCCAACACTGTCTGGCCGACGGCACCCTGAGGAGGCCAACTCTGTGGGATCGTACTGGACGGTGGGAGGCTACTGGTGGCAGTAGGTGGTATCGCAGGTACCCTGGCCCTAAGCCATGGAGCGCTTTAAAGGTCATAATTAATACCTTGAATCGCACCCGGAAAACAACTGGCAACCAGTGCAGGCCGCCTAAAAGGGGTGTAACATGGGAGCACCTAGGTACCTCCATGACAACCCACACGGCCGCATTCTGGACCAGCTGAAGCCTCCGGGTGCTCTTCAAGGGCAGCCCCATGTAGAGAGCATTGTAGTAGTCCAGGCGAGAAAGGACGAGGGCATGAGTGACTGTGCACAGAACATCCCGATCCAGGAAGGGGCGCAACAGACGTACCAGGCGAACCTGGTAAAAGGTCCCCCTGGTCACGGCCGTCAGGTGTTCTTCTAAACTAAGCCACGTATCCAGGAGGACTCCCAGATTGCGAGCCTTCTCTGAGGGGGCTAAAATTTCTCCCCCTATCGTCAAAGATGGAACAAGATGTACAAATCAGGATGACGGAAACCACAGCCACTCAGTCTTGGAGGGATTGAGCTTGAGCCTGTTACTCCCCATCCAGATCCGCACAGCCTCCAGGCATCGGGACATCACGTCGAGGGCATCATTTGGGTGGTTTGGGGTAGAGATGAAAAGTTGGGTATCATCAGCATATTGATGATACTGTACCCCAAAACCACGGATGATCTCGCCCAGCGGTTTCATGTATATGTTGAACAGGAAGGGTGAGAGAACCGACCCCTGGGGCACCCCACAAGTGACGCGCCTGGGGGTCGATCTCTGCCCTCCAGTCAACACAAACTGCGACCGATCCGACAGGTAGGAGGAGAACCACCGTAAAACGGTGCCCCCCACTCCCAACCCCCCGAGTCGTCGCAGTAGGATACCATGGTCGATGGTATCGAAAGCCGCCGAGAGGTCTAATAGGACCAGGACAGAGGAACAGCCCCTGTCCCGGGCCCGCCAGAGATCATCGACCAACGCGACCAATGCCGTCTCCGTGCTGTACCCGGCCCTGAAACCTGACTGAAACGGATCCAGGTAGACAGCTTCATCCAGGTACTGGGGAAGCTGACGTGCTACCACACTCTCGACAACCTTTGCTACAAAGCGAAGGTTGGAGACCGGATGATAGTTGGCTAAAGAAGCTGGGTCCAGGGAAGGCTTCTTGAGGATGGGCCTCACCACCGCCTCCTTCAAGGCGGTGGGAAAGAACCCCTCTCTCAATGAAGCGTTGGTAATCGCCTGGAGCCAGCCTCGTGTCACCTCCCGGGAAGCCGAAACTGACCAAGAGGGACACGGGTCCAGCACACAAGTGGCAGCACTGAGTCTCCCCATAATCCTGTCCATGCCTTTGGAGGTCACAGGGTCAAACCCATCCCAGATTGTCTCCCCAAGATTCATCCTCGTCAGCTCGCCCGAATCTACCCAGTCAGAGTCCAAGCCTGTCCGGATCTGAGCGATTTTATCCTGCAGATACTGAACAAATTCTTCAGCCCTACCCTGCAAGGGGTCTTCCCCAGTTCCTTGGTTAAGTAAGGAGCGGGTCACCCTAAACAGGGCGGCTGGGTGGTTATCTGCGGACGCGATAAGAGCGGAAAAATATTGCTGTTTTGCCGCTTCTATCGCCACTAAGTAGGATTTAATATAAATTCTTACTAGTGTTCGATCAGATTCGGACCGGCTGGCCCTCCAGCCACTCTCTAGGCGTCTTTTCCGGCGTTTCATCTCCCAGAGCTCCTCGGTAAACCAGGGAGCCATCCGGGATCGACACCGGGTCAGAGGCCGCAAAGGCACAACACGATCCAAAGCCCCAGCAGCAGCCCTATCCCAGGCTTCCACTAGGGCTTCGGTCGAGTTGTGAGCAAGGGATTCAGGAAAAGTCCCAAGCTCCATCAGGAACCTTTTGGGGTCCATCAGGTGCCTGGGGCGGAACCATCTACTCGGTTCCCCCTCCCTGCGGCGAGGGGTAGTGGTATGGAAGTCAAGCCTGATGAGGAAATGATCAGACCATGACAAGGGTTGAATAGAAATATCCCCTAAATCTAGATCATTCATCCACTGCCCAGAGACAAAAATCAGGTCGAGCGTGTGTCCCCCATTATGGGTGGGGTCTTGAATTAACTGAGTTAGGTCCATAGCTGTCATGGAAGCCATGAACTCCCAAGCTGACTCGGATGTCTCGCCAACGGAAGGCAGATTGAAATCCCCCAGGACTATTGTGCTCTATATTGTGGTCGTAAGTTGAGGACCACCTGCAATCCTTTTTAGGCCAAGGGTTTCAACCATCTTGTTTCCAAGCCACTCTTTTTCACCCTCTGAAGATGTCAAAGGATTGTCCCATCATTGCAAGGTTTCCACTCTGTGGAAGTCTTATCAGCTCCTCAAGATAAAATCTGGAAAGTTAGATCCTGTGGCTCAACCTACAGATCGAATCCTGAAGCATAAATCCCCGCCGGAGACTGACGCCCATAGGAAGGGGCAAATTAACCACTTAAAAGTCTTCCTTGCTGGCATTGGGTGGGAAGCTATACACTTGACCAAGTAATTTCCTTGAATGAGCCTGTGTAGCCATGTCCCAAAGGTGCTTTTTCAGGGGGCAACTGGACTTTTCTGTGTCTTTCTTTTGAAGACATTTCGCTTCTCATCCAAGAAGCTTTTTCAGCTCTGACTGGAAGGTGGCAAACGGAAGGATTTCTACTCCTTGCAGACAGCTGGTCATTTGCATCCTTTTAGAGGGTCCTTGAGGCCACTTGGAGATTCATTTGTGTCCTCAGGGTCACCTGAGGGGTGCAAATGATTCCTGCAGTCTGCAATTTTTTCCCTCTGGAAATCCATTCCTACTCCCACACCATTCCAAGGGTCTTCATCCCAAACTGTATAGTTAAACGTCAGTGGAGATTCTGTCTCCCGGGTCATGGTTGTACCGAAGGGGCTTTTTCAGGAGGCAGCTGGACTTTCTTGTTATTTTCTTTTCTTTTGAAGACGTCTTCAAAAGAAAAAAACAAACCAGAAAGTCCAGTTGCCTCCTGAAAAAGCCCCTTTCGGACAACCGTAACCTGGACGACGGAGAATCTCTACGGACTGTGTAGCAATGGCCCCCAACACCGCCAGTTTAGCAACCATTCAAAATTACAACAGGGCTGAACAAAAGTGATTAATGACTGGTCATTGAATTATGACTTGTCGCAGTTGTCCCCATGGTCACATGATCAAAATCCGGGCCCTTGTCAACCAGCATGCATTTACCATGGTTTTGCAACAACCTGGGATCCCGGGATCGCCATTGGCCACCTTCCCAGAGGGATTCCGATGAGCAAATTCAGTGGGGTGACTCGGATTCATTTAACAACCCATGTGATTTGCTTAACAACGGCGGGAAAAATGCTCCTTAATTGAGGTGCCACTCACTTAGCAACCACATCGCTTAGGGGTGGAAATTCCATTCCCAAGTGTAGGTTGCAACTGGAGGATAATTTCCCTGGGAGAAAAATGTAAATGGTTACTCTGGTAACTATAAAGCAGGGGTGTCCAAACTTGAGAACTTTAAGACTTGTGGACTTCAATTCCCAGAATTCCCCAGCCAGCATGGCTGGCTGGGGAATTCTGGGAGTTGAAGTCCACAAGTCTTAAAGTTCCCAAGTTTGGACATCCCTGCTATAAAGAGTTCCTTTAAATAGAGGTCAGCATCAAAGATGACTAATCGGAGTTCATTGGTACCTAATCCACAACACAAATTGCAATCACCCGTCTTGATGGTTGGCAACTGCTACATCCTTTGCTAATTTCCAAGAAAGGGTGAAGGCATGATTTCTGACGTTGCTTCCTCTTCTGGCTACCACAACGTTCCTCTTCCTCAAATTGGTGCCCAGCAGAAAGGGAAGTATCCAAAAGGTGCCCAGCCAACACTAGGGCATTGACCAAGGCTGACTTCAAGAAAACTCATTTTGGATCCATGTGAACTGCAATCAAGCAATTTCAAAGAATGAAATAAGATTGGCTTGGCATGATCAGTTTTGAACAACCCGGGCTGGCTACTACGGTAGCTGTAACTTTTATTTAGAATGGAATGGGAATGGGAATAGGACAACAGAACAGGAATGGAATGGAATGGAATGATATGGAGTAGAGTAGAGTAGAGTACAATAGAATAGACTAAGAATAGAATAGAATTAGAATAGAATAAGAATAGAATAGAAATAAGAATAGACTAGACTAGACTAAGAAAAGAATAGAATAGAATTAGAATAAGAATAGAATAGGAAAAAGAATAGACTAGACTAAGAATAGAATAGACTAAGAATAGAATAGACTAAGAATAGAATAGACTTAGATTAGAATAAGAATAGAATAGAATAGAATAGAATAGGAATAAGAATAGACTAGAATCTAGTCTATTCTTATTCCTATTCTATTCTTATTCTTTTCTTTTCTTAATCTAGTCACTAGATTAAGAAAAGAAAAGAATAAGAATAGAATAGGAATAAGAATAGACTAGACTAAGAAAAGAATAAAAATAGAATAGGAATAAGAATAGACTACACTAAGAATAGAATAGAAATAAGAATAGAATAGACTAAGAAAAGAAAAGAATAAGAATAGAATAGAAATAAGAATGGAGTAGACTAAGAATAGAATAGACTAAGAATAGAATAGAATTAGAATAGAATAAGAATAGAATAAGAATAGAATAGAATAAGAATAGAACAGAACAGAACAGAACAGGCCTATTGTCACTTTGAATGTACAATTGGCAAACATTAAAAATGAAAGTTTGTTTCACACAGCTCTTAAAGGTTCACCACCTCCGAGTTTACACTACATAAGCATTAGATAAATAAATAAATACAAAATTATATATATACCCACATATATGACACAGAGAAACAACAATCTAGTTTGGATGTATACATCAGTGGTGAGTTGTTAACCGGTTTACTATCGATTTGCTCGTGCTCAGGCATGTGTGCAACACTTCTGCGCATGTGCAGAAGCATCCGGGTGGGTAGGCGGAGCCTCCCCCCGCCACCGCCACTACTGGTTCGGCCGAGCCAGCAGCAACTCACCTCTGGTATACATGTTTACATGTTCACAGATTTGGTTTTTTAAACTTATTGTTTCCAGTATCTTCCCAGGTATTGATGTTAGGCTGATTGGTCTGTAGTTTCCTGGATCTGTTCCCCCCCCCCTTTTTTTTTTTTTTTGAATTTGGGAAGCACATCAGCTCTTTTCCAGTCCTCTGGTAGTTCCCGGATGCTTTTAAAGATATGGTACAATGGTTCTGAGATGACATCTGCCAGAACTCTGGGATGCAATCCACCAGGTCCCTGTGATTTATATTCATCAAGACCAGACAAGAGTTCTCTTACCATTGTTTTTGCTTATTTTAAGTTTGATTTCTAGTCTGTCTTTTACAGTTATATTTTGGGTCATTTGGGCTTGAGTTTCTTTTTGTGTGAAGATTGATGCAAAGAATGAGTTAAGCAGCTCTCTTTGCTGCCTGTTAGTTTCTTGACATCTTCTCTCTTTAGTGAACTCGCTTTTTACTTTTACTTTTTTCTTGTTATTTATATGTTGAAAGAAACTTTTTAAAAAATATATCTTCGATTTTTGTTGCAAGTCTTTTTTCATTCTGAGCCTTTGCTTTCCTGACTTTATCTTTGCAGATTCAGGCTGTCTGCTGATATTCTGCCTTAGTTGTGTGTCCCTCTTTCCATTTTTTTTGTACAAGTTCTTTTTGTCTTTTAGTCATCAGAAAGATCTTTGTGCAGCCATGTTGGTTTCTTCTTTGATTTCTTGTTTTTCTTTTTCAGTGGCATTGTGCTGGACTGGGCTTTTATGATCACATTTTTCAGTGTTTCCCACGCTTCTTGAGTTGTTTTCCCCTTAAGGATTTCCATCCACGGAATTTTTCTTCGGCTCTCTCTGAGTTGTTAAAATCAGCTCTTTTAAAGTTTTAAAGACACTGGTTGGATTATATTCTATTGCTTGTGTTTGCATTATATTGAATTCCAGTATGACGTGGCCACTTTCACCCAAAGTTCCGGCAACTTCAACTCCCTCTATCACTTCTCTATGAGTAAGAATTGGGTCCAGTATAGCTTTTCCTCTAGTTCCTTCCTCTATCTTTTTTTCAGGGTCATTATAACTTTGAACGGTCACTAAATGAACTGTTGTAAGTCAATGGCCACCTGTATTTTAGGTAGGTTGACCCTTGCTACCGGCCTAGAATTTACCTTGAGTTTTAGCCTTGGCCACCTGATCTTGCCTCAAAAGGTTGCTTTTGAGTGGCAGTCACATACATGAGTTGCACCAGAAAATGCTGACTTTGATCTACTCTAGATAAGATTATATTCCATTCACATCTACCCCTGTGACCTCTCAGCGAGTCTCTTGTTTACTTCTCAAACAGGAGCAAGTCCTTCCCATCTTTTGGCCCAAGCTCCAAATCAGATTTGGAGAACTTTGGACTCCTACTCACTGGAACTATTCCCATTGTGCAGGATTGTGTATTTGGAGGCAAAAAGGTACACAGACACATAACACCTGTCTGCAAACTAGAATCAAAATGCAGGACCCAAAACTAAAAATCAAGGCTCACTGCGCACAGGGGGAGGCACATAAGAATAATGGGAAACACGCCCCGTAGACAAGGAGATGCACCTGTTTTTATACCAGTAATGGTGTCTTCTTATCTTCAATACCAGTTCGGTAGCGAGAGCATGCGCAAAAAATCCTTGATGACATCTGGGTGGGTGGGCGGAGCCTCACGCCACCACCACTACCAGTTCACCCGAACCGGTGCAAAGCGGCAGAATACTACCTCTGATTTATGCCAATAGCACTTAGACTTATATACCGCTTCACAGCCCTCTCTAAGTGGTTTACAGAATCAGCGAATTTCCCTCCAACAACCTGGCTCCTCATTTTCATGACCTAGGAAGGATGGAAGACCAGCTTGAGCTCTTCAGGATGCAACGTCTGCCAGTGGAGAGACAGAGACAGAAACAGTGAGAGTGTCAGCGTTCCAAATATCATGCAGAATTAAATCATTGTCCAAGGCAGTTATCCGTAAAGCTCCAATTTAATAAGACAGACATGTTGGCATTATGCTATGAAATTTCAACTCTATTTTACATCCTGTGGGTTCACCCAGTTGAAAGTTCATATCTATCCCCACACCCCATAATCCATCACATGTTCCAATCATCATCTTCCACGCTGGCAACTACACCTCTCTGCTTCCGGTCAGGTGTCGAGGTGCGGAGACAAAAGATGACCTTGGCTTCTATAAAAGAATGACAACAATACATACTTAGGCATGAAAGCTGGATGGGTGATTGGGCCAGTCCCCCTCCTTCAGACCAACCCACCTCACAGGGCTGTTGTGTGGAAAATAGAAGGAAAGAGTTATGCTTGCTGCCTTGACTTACCTATAACGTAATAAAGGTCAGGTGAAAATCGATAAATAAATCCAGCAGGCTAATGGACCTTAGTCAGGGACATTATTTTATATCCGGTATTTTCTAGGTTCATACAGTAGTCTTAACCAGGACAGATTTAAGGCCTGACCTAAACATTTTGACCAGCATACCAATTCAATGTTATTTATTACTACTCTATATGGGTCTCCATAGCCATAACTTAGAATTCAATTTATAGTATGAAGCAAGAAAACAAATGGAATTGGAAATGAAATAATGACTTAAAGGGCACAATTTTATAAGATGGAATCAGCCTGGGTGTATGTCACTTCAAATCAGGAGGTGGGAAAAGAATAACGTGTCCTATCTGAGTGGATGCCCCAAAAAAGAGGGACTCAACCTATTCTCCAAAGCACCTGAAGGCAGGAAAACAAACAATGGATGGAAATTTATCAAGGAGAGAAACAACCTAAAACTAAGGAGAAATTTCCTGACAGTGAAAACAATTAATCAGTGGAACAACTTGCCTCCAGAAGTTATGAATGCTCCAACACTGGAGTTTTTTAAGAAGAGATTGGACAACCATTTGTCTGACGTAGTATAAGGTTTCCTGCCTGAGCAGGGGGTTAGACTAGAGGACCTCCAAGATCCCTTCCAAATCTGTTCTTCTGTTAAATTCCCTTCTGAGTTTCTGCCTCTGAAAGCAAAATTAAATCTAAGTCCCATTTAGCATGGTGTTTTTTACCTTGACTGTACACCGCCCCGAGTCCCTTGGGGAGAGGGAGCGGTTTATAAATTTAAATAAAGTAAATAAAGTAAAGTAAAAGGTCTCAGGTTATCTCCAAAGGGCTCAGAAAACTCAAGAGGTTTTAAGGCATTAGAATTGCTGATTGATAAGATATTCAAAATTGGTAATGTTAGATCGGGTAATGGACAGGCGCACACAGGCTAACGGTAACAACAGCTCTTTATTATAACACAACAAGTGAGAACAATCCAGCGAAGGTTGAGTGTGACAGCAGCCCTTTTATAGGGAGCTGTCAGACCCTTCGACCCATGAGATTAAATCTCTGTTCCCACTGGAACAGAGGACCTTGGTGGAAACCGTTATAACTGAAGCTAGTATCTAACGGGTAATATATTTGAAATCCTCACACCCAACCATCTTGTCTTCCTGCCCTTTCTCATGCCAATTTAAACTCCACCCCAGTTCAGTTTCTTTTTCCTTGCATCTGATGAAATGCCCTGTAACTCCAAAAAGAAAAAAAAATGCTAATGAAAGCGAACATGAACAGGAGACTCCCGCCTTACTCAAGTTGGCAGAAATTTTGGGTTCTCCATCACTGGAGATTTTCAAGAAATTGGACAGCCATTTGTCCAGAATGGGCAAGGGGATGGACTAGAAGACCTCCAAGGTCCCTTCCAACTCATTATGCTATTCCTCTCCTTACTTTATTACTTACAATGCTGCATCTCTGGAGGTTTTTAAGAAGAGATTAGACAATCGTTTGTCTGAAGTGGTATAGGGTTTCTTGCCTGAGCAGGGGGTTGGACTAGAAGACCTCCAAGGTCCCTTCCAACTCAGTTATTCTCTTAAATTCTCTCCTGGGCTTCCTCCTCTGAAAGCAAAACTGAATGAAAGTCCCATTTAGCATCCAAAAGGGCTCAGAAAACCAAAGACGTTTTAAGACCTTCGAATTGCTAATTGATAAGATATTCAAAATCGCTAAGATATTCGAAATCCGCACACCCAGCCATCTCGTCTTCCCTGCCCTTTCCCATCCCAATGTAAACCCCATCCCAGTCCCTGGATATTATGAAATGCCCTGTCACTCATAAAACGAGCAAACCTCTGCTTGAGCAGAGGGTTGGACTAGAGGACCTCCAAGGTCCCTTCCAACTCATTATGCTATTCCTCTCCTTACTTTATTACGAACCCTTACAATGCTGCATCTCTGGAGGTTTTTAAGAAGAGATTAGACAATCGTTTGTCTGAAGTGGTATAGGGTTTCTTGCCTGAGCAGGGGGTTGGACTAGAAGACCTCCAAGGTCCCTTCCAACTCTGGTATTCTGTCATTCATGGCTCGGTACATTGAGCCACGATTCTCCTATCCCACCTGCCCCCCCCCCCCCAACCACACCCCACTTCTTCCCTGCCTACGGTGTGTTCTCGTGTGTGTGTATGCGCGGGCGCAACGTCTGCCAGTCTCGGAACTTTACACGTGTCACATCGGAAAGCGGCCTCTGATGAAAGGATGAATAAGCCTTTTTTTTAATTGCGTGGTTGAGAACTGTTGGCTATTTGGCTCGGAGGAAAAAAAAACTCGCCTAGAAACAGCAAAGGATCAGCCTATCCGGAGCTGCGATGCCCGAAACTCGTGATGCATCGACGAAAGGAAAGAGAAATGGAAACCGAAACTTAAGGGTTTGTTTTGCATCGACAGCTGCTCTAGAGAGCGAAAGAGCTTTCCCCCTCTTTTGTGTGTGTGTTTTTTTTTTTTTGATTTCCGTCCTGCATGACGAGCTTTGCTCTTGAATAATCTCTTTGGTCAGCCAGGCAGCAACAAATGGTCGGGGTTCAAACAGAGCCAAGTTGGATAAAGAGATTGGAGGTCCTAAAACGGAAGAACGAAGCAAGTAGCTTCTTATAAATATATAAATGCCGGCGGCTAAAATCAAAATCTTCCTGAGTCTTTGGTGGGTGAAAAGCTAAACAGAATTTAGCCAGAGAATCTAATCTATTCTCTCCCTATATCTATCAGAGATAGATAGATAGATGATAGATAGATGATAGATAGATAGATGATAGATAGGTAGGTAGGTAGGTAGGTAGGTAGTTATCACCCAGCCCTCTCCCAGAAAAATGAAATATCCTAGGAAATATTGATAAGGCAGAATATTATATTTTCCTGTGTTGGAAGAAATGTCCTTCTGGGTTCGGCTCCAAGTGGGGAAAAAGACACTGGAGACATGGAAGCTGCTTGGAAAGATGGTTTTAATGGTGGACAGGACCGCATGGCTTGAGTCCTGAACAGCAAAGGTGATCACATGGTTCAATGTTGGTGGAGAAGAGAAGGGAAGAGAAGAGAAGGAGAAGAGCAGACAAGAAGAAGGGCTGAAGAAGGGCTTGCAGGGATTTTTATAATCTGTTCTGCCCCACCTCTCTGTTTCCTGTTCCTGTGTAAGAAATGTATTCTGATTGGTTGCCAGACTCCCATGGGCCCATGCAAGGGCAACCCTCTAGCTGAGTTTGAATCCAGGTTTGATTGAGTTTAGATGCCATGTGGTCAGTTGAGTAAAAGGCAATATTATCCTGCCTTCATTGTCACTGCCAGAACTCTACACCCATTCCCCTGGAGCTGAACTCTTTATTATGTAAAGTGGACTAGCTTGGCCTTCTTAATGGCCCATTGACAAAGCGGGGAAGCTGCAGGAATTTACTCTGTGTTTAAAATGTGTTTCTCCCTTTTCCACATCCAGGAAAATATAATATTCTGCCTTATCAATATTTCCTAGGATATTTCATTTTTCTGGGAGAGGGCTGGGTGATAACTTCCTACAATCCCTCCTTTTTTTTTTTCAAAAAAATGTGAGTGGAACGCACATGTTTTTGACAAAAGATGAAATTGGTCAGATCAGGGAAACTTAATTTTTCTGATGGAAAAGCATTGAAAGAGACAGCAGAAGGATCCCTTCAGTGGCTCCCAGAGAGCTTTCAACCATGAAGGTCTTAGCAACCAGGGCACAATTTCTGGAAAGAAATTTACAATATCCAATTTACCATGCCAATTATTTTCAGGTGTTTGATATCACTTTCTGTGAGCTTCCAGACTACAAGCAAGCAGAAGTCCCAAAAAAACTTCACAGCCATTGAAGGATTCTTCCTTTTAAAGAAGTACAGGCTGCCCATTTCCAAGGGGTTTCTTTAACTTGCCCTGGCTCCTATTTTAGTGAGGCCAAATTGAGTTTAGCTAGTGTGCAATACAAGCTATTTAGTATTTTTAAAACTACACACAATGAGCCCTGGGATTCCTCCTCCTGAGACCACCAGTGCAACATATCCTGCTTTACTGGGCAGTGTGGTTTTTTTCTTCATCACCGTGTGAGAGCTTGGGGTTTTTGGAGATCCTCTCTGCTAGCTCTTCAAGTGGGGGGATTGCCTGAGGGGAACTTCCCTTCCCCCATGGGATTAAAAGGGAGATATCACTGCTTAGGCTTTTTTTTTTCCCCAGGGGAAAAAAATCAACCTAAGAAAAGCTTTGTGGAGGAGATAGTTTCTGAATGGAGCCTCTCTCTCTCCCTCTCTCTCTTTGTGTGTGTGTGTGTGTGTGTGTGTGTGTGTGTGTAGCTGCTTCTACAATACAGAAAATACAGACATTTTGGACAAAATTTTCCCTCCCACCAGCCAGAAATCTAAGGTGTTCAGAACTTGCTGTGCTAGCCATTCTCAAATACAATTCTTACATGAATACATTAAACTGATTACAATATAAATGAGGCAAGGAAGAAAGCATAATAAATTTCTGTGAATGAAACAGAGAAAGAAAACTTTATCAAATTCCACCCTCCCCATAATCTTTTCAGCTGTCTTCTGGGAATTGAAAAGAGTCTTTTGGTCTTTACTTCTTCATCTCCTTCAGGGTTCTTTCATGTCTGCTGGATGGTACTAGGCTTGGCTTGCTGGTAAGAGTGGTCAGTCAGTCTTGGCAGTCTGTCCCAGGCTTGGCTAAGTTTTTTTTCCTCATGTCAGGTTTTATCAGGAGGCAATCACAAGCAGCAAATTGGAGAGTTATAGTTTGAGCTAGCAGTCCTTTGTTTCTGAGGTTAAAAAAAAAAGAGGAGAGGCCAAGAATACAGTTCTTTACAGACATATCTTTAGTCTCATGTTGTGGAATCTCACCCATTCTGTCCAAGTGTGGAAATCCAAACATTATTTCAGGAGGCAGACGAGGTAAATTTCATGGAACATGACATTCCCACTGCCTGTATGATTGAAACACTTTTGCAGTAAGATGAGTAAATTTCCAAGAGGGACAACAACTTGTGTTGCAAACAAACAAACAAGCAAATAAAATATCATAGGGTACAGCATCTTGACTCATAAACATTTAAAAATGCACAGGTGTAAAAGAGGGAGGTAAGAAGAACAGCTTTTTTTAAAAAATTGCAATTTAAAAAAGGTACTTTGAGTCAACACTCCAAAATATCAAATTCCATTCAGATGGAAGCAAATTCTCATTAAGTATGTTAAAACATTTACAAATGTAAGCAAAATATCTCAAAATCATTCCTTTTTATAGGTTTAATTAAGCATTTTAAACCTCAAAAATTTCCAGAAGAAAAAAAATTCAAAATTGTATTCAGAGCAAAGAAATGTAACTGCATAATTTTTATATGCAGATAAAAGATCACAATAGTGAAAGGTAAGCGGAGCAGATCACCCATTTACTCCAAATTTCTCAGAAGAGAGGGGGGGGGGGAAGTGGTTAAAGTGAGGAGAAAAAATGTCAGCCTTTAATGACCCAAAAGGAAGGAGGGAAAGAAGGAGGGGGGGAATGCCCAGAGGCATTCACAGGTATCACTGGGGCGTTTCATACACACACTCATGGTAAAAATGAGCAGACACTCATTCTCCCCGCCTTTCCTACTTCCCTCCAAAGAATGACCCAGAAGGAAGAGTGGGGGGGGGGGAATTCACACAGGCAATCACGTGGTTTTCTGGATCCCTTCACTTATCACTCCTTGGGGCATGGGGGACACATACTCATATTCATACTGCAATCAGACCTTCATGCTTGCTCATGCCAAACAATCATAGGTATTTCAAGAAGCTTTTTTTTTTTCACAAGCCACCAAGCTTCATTTTATTAGAGGATCTCACCCTCCCTTCAGGTTTGGAAATGATAACACACATGCATACACACACATACCATTAAACAACCTTGTAACTGACTGCTTCTTTATATGAAAGGGAATCAAACTACATTCATACCAACTTTACCATCAACATACTCACATTTGCACTGCAATCATTAATTTCACATACAAAAATCCCATTTCATTCTTTCTTCATGCAAGGCAGTTATTACAATTACTTCAGGGAGCTGTACATAAGCCAATGAGCTCCATTTTCTATTATTAAAGGATCTCAACTTCCCTCCAGGTCTGGAAATGATCACGCACTAGATTGTTAATGCCTGTCTCTGCCCTGGGGTGTTCGTTTCTAATTTGGACCTGCCAGCGGACGCTGGCTAATTTTTAAAGATCCAAATTCTATCTTGATATCCCAGCACGCGCTGGCATTTTTAAATATCAAGATGTATAGAAACAATGTACAGAGATATTTGTCCACACATTGTTTGCATTCAGCCAGGGTTCTAGGTTGGCGCTCCCAGCACATGCTGGCATATTTTTAAAGATCCAAGATGTATGGAGACTTTCATTAACACATCATTTGCATCTGGGTGGGGCCCTTGATTCATCTGATGGTGGCCAGAAAATTAGCAAATTTGTTGACAAAATCTAAATCAAAACTGCCTTCTGGAGGCCAGGTTTTTACTTTAGGACTAATAGAGTAGGTTGGTCAGAAAAATGTGCAGAGGGTTTTTACTCAGGTTGAAGGCAAACCTTTAGTAGGAATTTCCTTCATTTCATACATGCACACACAAGGCAACACTCTCCTCCTCCCCCCAAAAGGGAAAAAAAAAATCTATACTCACCTGAAGAGTACAATCTTCTAGGGCTGAAAGACATGAGAACAAGGTTCCCTTCCCCACAGAAAATGCATTGTTGGAGGATTAGAGGTAAGGGAGGGGCGTGGGGGGGTAGATAGCTTGCAGGCAGAGTTTGAAAAAAATAAAACCATTAGTTACTAAGCAGCTAAACAGATAAACATTATGGGGATATCACAGATGAGAAATGGAGTCTGGATTCACATGCTTCAGGAAAGAAATGGACAGGTAAAATCATTTAGACACACAATAAATGCAAGGATGAAACTTTTCTTGCAAACATTTCCTGGGTTGTTACTTTAAGGTATAGGCAAGGAAGGAAGGAAAAAAAATATTTTTACTCTGTTTCTGCTGGCCAGAACAGACACAAAGTAAAGACCCTCCCCAGCTTCAGTTAGTTTTCTAGGCCCAACAAACTGAGCAAAGGCAATTTCTGCCAGTTTACTCCTTTCTTTCTTTGAACACTTTAAAATTCTTGTCTTTTGGATTGGAGACATCTTAGTTACAATTACCTTGAGGGTGCACAAAGACTTAGATATACACACAGACAGACAAAGAGGGAAAAACAAAATCATTCCCACCATGAATTTCAGTTAAATTGGGGAAGGCACAAATCTTAAGACACAAAAACCACGTGGTTACATAGAAGACAGAGAAAGAGACAGACAAGAGGAAAAATAAAAAGAAATCCCACCATTTCCTTTTAAGTACCTTTTCAGCCAAATTAGTTTTTCCTGTATCATCTTTCAGCAAAGCCCATTTTCTACAATCTGCTCTTTTTTTCTTCATTCTGGCCAGGACGGGCATTTGCTTTTCGTCCCAGGCCCCCAACAACTCCCCTAGGGGGGTTTCCATGGCTACCCTCGAGCTACCGCTTCCCATGATCCCGTTTAGATGTGGGTTCACTTCGTCCTAGCCGGGTTTGCCACTTCGTATTTCCCCGCTTTACTTTTGCGTCCTTAGAGGACCTTTCGCGCCCTTTTGAAGGGACTTTCTCTGTTTGCCCTTCGGAGGGTCTTACTGGTGCCCTTCGGAGGGACTTTTGACGCGTTCCTCACCGCAGGAACCTTCTCTCGATTCGCGCCCTTTCACGCAGGGACTTTTCTTACAGTTTCAAGTCTTGGGGAAAGAGACCCGGAGGACCAGCCGCACAGTGACCCAGGAGGGGTGCTGTCGGAGCGGGTATGCGTACCTCCCTTTTTCTCACTAACTTCCTTATGGGCTTTAGCTTTTTTTCTCTCACAGGACAAAAACAGCAGCAACAACAAAAAATAAAAAATCCATTCACTTTTCCATCCATTTTCACACACACTAGTCACACACAGGCAGGCATACACACATTTCCCATGCTTTAAAATTAAATTTTAGAGAATTAAAATTTAGAGGTACTCACCTTCTTTCCAGGCAGCCTTTGAGCTCAAACTCAAAACCCCTTTAAAGCCTAGATGCAAATGGCTAAGGCCAAGTTAAAGTCCACCCACAGACTCAATGGGGTCTGTGCCGGCATGGGAGGCTTACCTGGGCCATATCCATTTGTTAGGCTAGCTTGGAGTCCCATCTGGGGTGCCAATTGTTGGAAGAAATGTCCTTCTGGGTTCGGCTCCAAGTGGGGAAAAAGACACTGGAGACATGGAAGCTGCTTGGAAAGATGGTTTTAATGGTGGACAGGACCACATGGCTTGAGTCCTGAACAGCAAAGGTGATCACATGGTTCAATGTTGGTGGAGAAGAGAAGGGAAGAGAAGAGAAGGAGAAGAGCAGACAAGAAGAAGGGCTGAAGAAGGGCTTGCAGGGATTTTTATAATCTGTTCTGCCCCACCTCTCTGTTTCCTGTTCCTGTGTAAGAAATGTATTCTGATTGGTTGCCAGACTCCCATGGGCCCATGCAAGGGCAACCCTCTAGCTGAGTTTGAATCCAGGTTTGATTGAGTTTAGATGCCATGTGGTCAGTTGAGTAAAAGGCAATATTATCCTGCCTTCATTGTCACTGCCAGAACTCTACACCCATTCCCCTGGAGCTGAACTCTTTATTATGTAAAGTGGACTAGCTTGGCCTTCTTAATGGCCCATTGACAAAGCGGGGAAGCTGCAGGAATTTACTCTGTGTTTAAAATGTGTTTCTCCCTTTTCCACATCCAGGAAAATATAATATTCTGCCTTATCAATATTTCCTAGGATATTTCATTTTTCTGGGAGAGGGCTGGGTGATAACTTCCTACACCTGGATGTGAAAAAGGGAGAAACAGATTTTAAAAACTAAGTAAATTCCTGCAGCTTCCTGCCCATCCTCACTTTATCAATGGGCCATCATTAAGAAGGCCAAGCTAGTCCACTTTACATAATAAAGAGTTCTCCCCTTCAGCTCCAGGGGGATGGGAATGAAGGCAGGATAATATAAGCCTTTACTCAACTGACCACATGGCATCTGAGAATTCAACCAAACCTGGATTCAAAACTCAGCCTAGAGGGTTGCCCTTGCATGGGCCCATGGGAGTCTCACAACCAATCAGAATACATTTCTTACACAGGAACAGGAAACAGAGAGGTGGGGCCGAACAGGTTATAAAAAGCCTAGCAAGCCCCTCCATCTTCCCTTCTCTTCTTCTCCCCAACATTGAAGCATGTGATCACCTTTTCTGTTCAGGACTCGGGCCATGTGATCCTGTCCACCATTAAAACCATCTTTCCAAGCAGCCTCCATGTCTGTTTCCGCACTTGGAGCCGAACCCAGAAGGACATTTCTTTCATCAGATAGATGATAGATAGATGATAGATAGATAGATGATAGGTAGGTAGGTAGGTAGATAGAGGGAGGGAAGGAGGGAGGGAGAGAATAGATTAGATTAGATTCTCTGGATGATAGATAAATGATTTGAGATAGATAAATAGATATCCATCCATCCATCTTCTCAAATCATTTATCTATCTATTATATTTATCTAATCTCTATCTGTCATCTACGAATCTTATCATCTCTGTATTTATATCATCTATCATCTTTATATGTTTATCTCTCTCCCCCCCCCCATATGCATATAGACTTGCAAAATCCAATTAAAGGTCTTGTTTGTTTATTATTCAATAATATCCAGAAATCCATATTGTTCTCTCTCTCTCCCTCCCTCCCTCCCTCCCTCCCTCCCTCCCTCCCTCCCTCTCTCTCTCTCTCTCTCTCTCTCTCTCTCTCTCTCCCCCCCCCCCCAGAGATCTGGGATCCTTTCTTAACAGACAGTAAATGACACCAGGAAATCCAGCATATAAAACAAAGAAAAGGCAAAATAAATACACCTCAACTAAGCCATTTATTTTTTGCTACGCTTAATAACTAAACTTTGCAAAATCCTATCTTGTGTTTATTTATTTATTCCATTTGTCTGGCCATCCATCTCAGCAAGTGACTCTGGGCAGTGTACAATCTTAAGAAGTAAATAAAAAAACAAATTTCCATCATAAATACAAAAGTTTAAATATACAGAGAGAGCCAAGAGCATATCGCAATCCATGGCTGTTTCCACAATGAGACAGCACATGGGCATGTGAATTTATTAGCAGCCAGCAGGAAATTGACAGTCATTTCATTTTAAATTTTTTTTAGTTTTAGTTTTTTTCTTCAGAAAACGTTAATGCTAAATAGCCCTCCGCAGCTCCCAGCAAAATTCTTAAAATTAGAATATATATATTTAAAAATAACAACGCAAAATCCTATATTCCAATGCATTAAAATGTACAACATTAAACCTGAAAGCAAGCATTCTTTTGGGGAATAATGGATAGACAATTAGAAAAGAATTATGGAAGATTTTTAAAATATATAAAATAAAACTTCTGTGAGATTATTAACGGCACAAAAATGGAAAGACTTTGAAATACTGTATGCACCACGGAAGAATGGCTGGTGAAGATAACAGAATTAGCACAGATGGCAGAATTGAATTTGATTAGAGAAGTGACAATACACCCATTTATTAGTGAGCTGAAACCCCCGATAGGCTTTTTGGATGAACAAAGGGGAAAAAATGAACTTGTGAGTTACAGGTTTGATGATTACAAAGGACAGACAATGGAAGGAAGGAAATTATGCTGCAGCTTTAGAGAGATAGGGAAAAATACGAATATACTTCGAAGTGCTGTTAAGAAAACCGAAAGTTGTTTCTTTGAAACTTTTTCTTTTCTTTCTTCCTGTTCTATTTTTCTCTCTTTGCACTTTTTTTACTTATTTTTTTCTTTACTTTTCTCTTTCCAAGTTTGTGTCATTTTTATTTTTTAAAACTTATATATACTGTATACACACACACACACACACACACACACACACACACGGCCCTCAATTTACAACAGTCCATTTAGTGACCAAAGTTACAACAGCACCGAAAAAGGGACTTAACGAACATTTTTTACGCTTACCGACCATTGATTACAGTTATGTGATCAAAATTCAAACGTTTGGCAATTGACTTGTATTTATGACGGTCACAGGGTTCCGGGGTCACGTGATCCCCTTTTTGTGACATTCTGACAAGCCAAGTCGATGGGGAAGCCAGATTCACTTAACAATTGGGTTACCAACTTAACAACAGCAGTGAGTCACTTAACAAACGTGGCAAGAAAAGTTGTAAAATGGGGCAACACTCGCTTCACAAATTTCTCACTTAACAACATAAATCTTGGGCTCGGTTGTGGTCGTAAGTTGAGGGCTACCTATACTTGCTTTGGATAGTTCTATTAAGTTTCGCCACACTTGGAAAATACTGCATCCAATTTTGGTAGCCGGGACGTAAAAAAAGATTTTGAGACTCTGGAAAGAGTGCAGAGAACAGCAACAAAGAGGATTAGGGGACTGGAGGCTCAAACATAAGAGCGGTTGCTTGAATTGGGTATGTGTACGCTAGTGAAAAGGACTAGGAGTAGCACTGTCCCAATATTTAAGGAACTGCCACAAAGAAGAGGGAGTCAAGATACTATCCAAAGATCTGATGATAGAGCAAGAAGGAATGGATGGAAAGTAATGAAGGAGAGAAGTACCTAAGGAGAAATTTCCTTGACAGTGAGAACGTTTAATCCGTGGAACAACTTGCCTCCAGAAGTTATGAATGCTCCAACACTGGAGATTTTTAAGTAAGTATAATCTTTATTGTCATTGTACGTAAATACAATGAAATTGGTTTTAACCTCACGGGTGACGAGTTTGGGCAATCATTTGCCTGAATGGATTTCCTTGAGCAGAGGCTTGGACTACAACAGTGATGGCTAACCTTTTTGCCATCACGTGCCAAAAGCGGGCGGAGCGTCAGTGGATTGTACACGTGCATGCCCTCCCCCCGCGCAAATGACCCCCCACGCATATACGCGTAACCCCCCGCCCCTCCTAGAAAGCCTTTGGAGCCTGGGGAGGGTGAAAAAAGGATCCACTGTGCTATCGCGCACCAAAAGCAAGGGGGGCGGGGTGTTGCGGGAGGGTGGAGGAGGCCATTTTCACCCTCCCCAGCTCCTAGAAAGCCTTTGGAGCCTGGGGAGGGTGAAAATGGCCTACCCCACCCTCCCGCAGGCCCTCTGGAAGCCGGAAATGGCCCGTTCCTGAACTTCCAGGTTGCCCGCAGGGCCGTTTTTCTACCATTGGAGCCTTCAGGGAAGCCTCCTGAGGGAGAAAAATGGCCCAATGTGCAAACCGGAAGTCCGTTCCTGAACTTCCGGTTTGTGCATTGGGTTGTTTTTCGCCCTCCGGCAGCTTTAGAGACACCTCCGGAGGGTGAAAAATGGCCGAAAATAAAGGCCGAAATCAGCTGGCCAGCGTACACATGTGCACTGGCCATCTGTCAGGGCAACGCCTCACATGCCCTAAGAAATGGCTCTGCGTGCCACCTGTGGCACCCGTGCCATAGATTCGCCATCACAGTACTAGAAGATACAATTTAATACAATACAATATAATAGTAGAGTTGGAAGGGACCTTGGAGGTCTTCTAGTCCAACCCCCTGCCTAGGCAGGAAACCCTATATCGTTTCAGACAAATCCAGCATCTTCTTAAAGACTTCCAGTGTTGGGGCATTCACAACTTCTGGAGGCAACTTCTGTTCCACTGATTCATTGTTCTAACTGTCAGGAAATTCCTCCTCAGTTCTAAGCTGCTTCTCTCCTTGATTAGTTTCCACCCATTGCTTCTTGTTCTACCCTCAGGTGCCTTGGAGAATAGCTTGACTCCCTCTTCTTTGTGGCAACCCCTGGGATATTGGAAGACTGCTATCATGTCTCCCCTAGTCCTTCTTTCTATTAAACTAGACATACCCAGTTCCTGCAACCGTTCTTCATATGTTTTAGTCTCCAGTCCCCTAATTATTGCTTTTAATTACTTTACTTTAGATATGTACAGTTTTCTTATTGCCTCCTCTTTGTGTTTGTATTTTCTATTTATTGATGTGTTTTTATTTGACTGTACACCGCCCCGAGTCCCTTTGGGGAGAGGGGGCGGTATAAAAATCTAAATAAAAGTAAAGTAAGTAAAAGTAATCATCTTTGTTGCTCTTTTCTGCACTCTTTCTAGAGTCTCCACATCTTTTTTACATCGTGGCGACCAAAACTGGATGCAGTATTCCAAGTGTGGCCTTACCAAGGCATTATAAAGTGGTATTAACACTTCACGTGATCTTGATTCTATCCCTCTGTTGATGCAGCCTAGAACTGTGTTGGCTTTTTTGGCAGCTGCTGCACACGGCTGGCTCATATTTAAATGGTTGTCCACTAGGACTCCAAGATCCCTTTCACAGTTACTACTACTGAGCAAGGTACCACCTATACTGTACCTGTGCATTCCATTTTCGTTGCCTAAATATAGAACCTTACTCCAAGGTCTCCAAGGTCCCTTCCAACTATGTTCTGTTCTTCTTGTGACAGTCCTTAAAGTATTAGAAGACAACTATCATGTCACCCCAATCCTTCTCTTCCTTAGGCTAAACGTACCTAATGCCTGCAATGATTCACTGTAGGATTTAGACTCCAGATTCTTGGTCATCTTGGTTGCTCTTCCCTGCACTCTTTCTAGAATCTCAGCATCTTCTTTGTAACGTGATGACCAAAAATGGACACCTGTATTCCAAGCCTGGTCTCACCCCAGTGCAGTATAAAACTGTACTATCACTTCGCATGATCTTAATTCTATCCCTCCGTTGATGCAACCTAGCCTTTTTTTTTTGGCAGGTTGCAGCACCCGCCTGGCTCACCCCCAAAATGCCAGCCTAGCCCGGAGAAGTCATCGCAACCATTCCATCCCAAACCCCAAACTCTTGGGTGGGTCTTCACTTCGCTTGAACAAGGCCAAATGAAACTGGAAGAAATCTCATTCGTTTGGAGATGGGTTTCACTCTCTATCAAGTCGTCTTGTTCAGGGATGTTTTTCAAACACATAGAAGGAAGTGGCCGAGGGATGCATCATCTCTGAGCCTTTGCTAAATGTTTCCTGATTCCTGGTTAGGCGTACGGATCCGGTGGCATCGAGCCGTGAAGTTCTTTAAAATTGTTTTCCTTACGGGGTTGATTTTCATGCCCTTGCTTTTCTGAAATCCTGGGTATTCACACTATTTCGGTGTTTGTCAACTTTGGCAGCTTTAAAGACATGTGTGGACTTCAACTGGCTGGCTGGGGGAATTGAAGTCCACATGTCTTCATGCTGCCAAAGTTAACCAACGCTGCTCCTATTTATTTCCAATAGTAGCGAATTGCTTTAAGTGTTCTCCCTAATCTTATGGTCTCTTTCCCCACCCCCTCTCCCCAAATTCTAGTTCTAAATAGGGTACCGATAAAATGGGGAAGGCGAAACTCTTTGCAGGAAAAGGGGGAACCCCTTGCACATAAATCGCAATGGTTCTACATCTGGTTATCGCAATATGTGCCGATGGAAAGAGACGTAGCTAATTTCTCCAAGGAGAAACGCAAGATGGTGGGGAAAAAAACACAGGAATTTAACATGGAACATTGGTTCTTTACACGGGTTTGCTTGTAGGTTGTAGAACTTGCGTCATAACATAGAGCAGGGGTGTCCAAACTTGGGAACTTTAAGACTTGTGGACTTCAACTCTCAGAATTCCCCAGCCAGCATGGCTGGCTGGGGAATTCTGGGAGTTGAAGTCCACAAGTCTTAAAGTTCCCAAGTTTGGACACCCCTGACATAGAGCCAGTTTGTTGTGGTGGCTAAGGCACAAGACTAGAAACTAGGCGATGGTGAGTTGTAGTTCCACCTGGGAGAAAAATAGAAGGGGGAGCTGCAATTTTGTTGTTGTTGTTGTACTCTTTACAGGCTCTTCCAGCCAGTAAGGTTTAGGGGGCCTGCGATGGGTGTCGATATTGACATTAATTTACCTGATGCAAGTTTAAGGAAAAATTATAATCCGCATGTGCGTCTGAGGAAATGGCAGTTGGCCTGAGGGTCTTAGTGTGTGGTTCCTCTTTCCCCATATTATAGTTCCTTATATTTCAGGATGAGAGGAATTGGGGCTGTGGGAAATGGGGAACTACATGATAGTGGCATGTACGAAAATAGAAATCTTGGTTGTCTGATGGACGCTCATTGCAATGTGATTTACGTAAGTTGCTTCGTGTTTGCTAGGCTCTAAATTCTAATAAACCTTTGGATTACAAAGGGAGATATTTTGTGGTGTGTGGTCTTTTCAATTCCTACAACGCACAGCTTTGCTACTAATCAGGGTTTTCCCCTGAGACGCTTTAGGCAGGAAAGACGGCTGGGTGACTTTGGGCCAATCACTGGGAGACAGTGAGTTCTAGTCCACTTTAGGCATGAAAGACAGTTGGATAACTTTGGGCCAATCACCAGGAGACAATGAGTTCTAGTCTTTCCTTAGGCATGAAAGTCAGCTTGGTGACTTTGGGCCAATCACTGGGAGACAGTGAGTTCTAGTCCCACCTTAGGCATGAAAGACAGTTGGGTGACTTTGGGCCAATCACTGGGAGACAGTGAGTTCTAGTCCCACCTTAGGCATGAAAGACAGTTGGGTGACTTTGGGCCAATCACCAGGAGACAATGAGTTCTAGCCCTGCCTTAGGCAGGAAAGTCAGTTGGGTGACTTTGGGCCAATCACCAGGAGACAATGAGTTCTAGCCCTGCCTTAGGCAGGAAAGTCAGCTGGGTGACTTTGGGCCAATCACCAGGAGACAGTGAGTTCTAGTCCCACTTTAGGCATGAAAGACAGTTGGGTGACTTTGGGCCAATCACTGGGAGACAGTGAGTTCTAGTCCACTTTAGGCATGAAAGACAGTTGGGTAACTTTGGCCCAATCACTGGGAGACAGTGAGTTCTAGCCCTGCCTTAGGCAGGAAAGACAGTTGGGTGACTGGGCCAGTCACCAGGAGACAATGAGTTCTAGTCTTTCCTTAGGCATGAAAGTCAGCTTGGTGACTTTGGGCCAATCACTGGGAGACTGTGAGTTCTAGTCTCACTTTGGTATGAAAGGCAGTTGGGTGACTTTGGGCCAATCACTGGGAGACAGTGAGTTCTAGTCCCACCTTAGGCATGAAAGACAGTTGGGTGACTTCGGGCCAATCACCAGGAGACAATGAGTTCTAGCCCTGCCTTAGGCAGGAAAGTCAGCTGGGTGACTTTGGGCCAATCACCAGGAGACAGTGAGTTCTAGTCCCACTTTAGGCATGAAAGACAGTTGGGTGACTTTGGGCCAATCACTGGGAGACAGTGAGTTCTAGTCCCACTTTAGGCATGAAAGACAGTTGGGTGACTTTGGGCCAATCACTGGGAGACAGTGAGTTCTAGTCCCGCCTTAGGCATGAAAGACAGTTGGGTGACTTTGGGCCAATCACTGGGAGACAGTGAGTTCTAGTCCACTTTAGGCATGAAAGACAGTTGGGTGACTTTGGGCCAATCACTGGGAGACAGTGAGTTCTAGTCCACTTTAGGCATGAAAGACAGTTGGGTGACTTTGGGCCAATCACCAGGAGACAATGAGTTCTAGCCCTGCCTTAGGCAGGAAAGTCAGCTGGGTGACTTTGGGCCAATCACCAGGAGACAGTGAGTTCTAGTCCCACTTTAGGCATGAAAGACAGTTGGGTGACTTTGGGCCAATCACTGGGAGACAGTGAGTTCTAGTCCCGCCTTAGGCATGAAAGACAGTTGGGTGACTTTGGGCCAATCACTGGGAGACAGTGAGTTCTAGTCCACTTTAGGCATGAAAGACAGTTGGGTAACTTTGGGCCAATCACTGGGAGACAGTGAGTTCTAGTCACACTTTAAGCATGAAAGACAGTTGGGTGACTTTGGGCCAATCACTGGGAGAGAGTGAGTTCTAGTCCCGCCTTAGGCATGAAAGACAGTTGGGTGACTTTGGGCCAATCACTGGGAGACAGTGAGTTCTAGTCCACTTTAGGCATGAAAGACAGTTGGGTAACTTTGGGCCAATCACTGGGAGACAGTGAGTTCTAGTCGCACTTTAGGCCTGAAAGACAGTTGGGTGACTTTGGGCCAATCACTGAGAGACAGTGAGTTCTAGTCCACTTTAGGCATGAAAGACAGTTGGGTGACTTTGGGCCAATCACTGGGAGACAGTGAGTTCTAGTCCACTTTAGGCATGAAAGACAGTTGGGTAACTTTGGGCCAATCACTGGGAGACAGTGAGTTCTAGTCGCACTTTAGGCCTGAAAGACAGTTGGGTGACTTTGGGCCAATCACTGGGAAACTGTGAGTTCTAGTCTCACTTTAGGCATGAAAGCAAGATTTTGGGCAGTCTCGCTCTCTCAGCCCCAATGCAATTCACAAGGTTGTTGTGTTGTAGGGACAATAGGAGGAGAAGGCGATATTAGGTTCTCTGCCTGGAGTTATTTACAAAAACACATGGAAATGGTGAGGATGACACAGAGACAACTATGACAAATAGAAACCAGTCTAACTTGTGGGGTTTTCCCCCTGCCAGCAAATGAAAACAAAACTAGAAAGAAAATCCATCCAGGGAAATGGGGGAATATATTTAAACATTTGCGATCTCAAGCAAATAATCAGTTCTATTTTTTTAGAGATCTCCTTATGCAACCAAGTCAGGAAATAACAGTTTGATCCTATAGTCTCTCCTTTGAGAAAAAGAAAAATTGTTGTATGTTTAGTCTTGAGGGGAAAAAAATGCTAGTTTTCCTCGCCACTTTGTCTGAAATTGCCATAGGTGGCTTGTTTGAAATCAGCATAAGCTTCTGCCTTCTGCAAAAGAAAGTTGTTAATTAACCAGATTTCAATTAACCTGGTTAATCAACCTGTGCAAATGTAACCTGGGTTTGAGTTTCAAAAGTTTGACATCAGTCCCCTGCACAAATATGTGAGTTCACGTGTCAGTTTAATGTGAGAATCCAGTCCTTGTGTTCTTTAAACCATGGTTTGTGATTTTGTTTGTGAATCTAGCTTATCACGGCTTATTCAACAAACTATGGTTAACGTCTATATTATTGCAGTATGTGAATGCAGGTATTTATTCCTTCAATGCTACAGGGTTTAAGAGCCTGTATGGTGGTTAAGGTTTCACGTTGAACTAGAGCTACTTAGTTTCAACATTTCTAGGTGACTGTGGGCAAATTACTTTCACTCAGCCCAGTCTACCTCGCAGGGTGGTTGTGGAACAAATGTGAAAAGAAATCCCCGTAGGTCTCTAGAGATTCTCAGACATCCAGGTCACGGTTGTCCCAAAGGCGCTTTTTCCAAAAGGCAACTGAACTTTCTTGGTTTGGTTTTGCTATTCTTTGAAAACATTTAGCTTCTCATCCAAGAAACAAGGACAGGTAGTCCTCGACTTACAACAGCTTGCTTAGTGACCGTTCAAAGTTACAACGGCACCGAAAAAAATGACCATTTTTCACACTTGTGACCCTTGCATCCCCAGGTTCACGTGATCAATATTCAAATGCTTGGCAACTGGCATGAACGTATGACAGTTGCACTTTCTGGGATCATGTGACTCCTTTTTACGACCACCTGACAAGCAAAGTCGAATGGGGAAGCCAGATTCATTTAACCACCGTGTGACTAATTTTCACAACTGCAGTGATTCACTTAACAAAGGCGGCAAGAATAGTCGTAAAATGGAGCAAAACTCACTGAACATATTTCTCGCTTAGCAACATAAATTTTGAGCTCAATTGTGGTCGTAAAGCTGAGGACTGCCTGTATGCAATCCCAATGTTGTCACAGTCTAATTTTGATATCCCGTACACTGATCATTACAGGTAGTTCATTTAGTGACCGTTCGCCGTCACAACAGCACTGAAAAACGTAACTTAGGACCATTCTTCATGCTTACAACCATTGTTACATCCCTATAGTCATGTAATCAAAATTCAGATGCTTGGGAACTGGCTCAGATTTATGACGGACGTAGTATCCTGGAGTCATGTGATCCTGTTTTGCCACCTTCTGACAAGCAAAGTCAATGGGGAAGCCTGATGAACTTAACAACCGTGTGACTAATTTAAGAACTGGGTTTTCTTAAGAACTGTGCCAGGAAAGGTCGTAAAATGGGGCAAAACTCACTTAACAAAAGTGTCGCTTAGCAGAACAGGAATTTTCGGCTCAATTGTGGTCGCAAAGTGAGGACTATCTGCATTGCATTGTTGTTTATATTCACAGGTTGAAACTTAAACATAGTGTAGAACAGAATAGAATAGAATCAAATAAATAGAATAACAGAATATCAGAGTTGGAAGGGACCTTGGAGGTCCTTATGGTTGTGCAGTCACTTCTTAAAAACTTCCAAGGTTGGAGGATTCACAACATCCCCCTTGGCTGTAGAAGTTGCTGAAAGTTACAAAACAATGGTGACAAGACAAGAGGGGAGGAATACACAAAGTTGTGGTGGTTTTTAGCTGTTTCGTAAGTGTAGTCTGAACTGGCTCGGCAGCAGACGGAAATTCTTTATTAGTTCAAAGGTGAGCTAATAAAACAACAAAGCCAGCCAACCACCAAAATGGAAACTGGAAAAAAAAAACACCCCACCAACCCGCAGAAATGGAAACTGAAATACACACACACACACACACACACACACACACACACACACACACACACACGATTGGTAGGAAGAAGGAAAAGGGGCTGCAAAAATCTTTATTTTGCAAAGAGTTGTGTGAAAACTGTGATCTGCCCACTAGGGAGGCGTGCCGCAATGAAACAAGGCAGACGGTTTGGTTGTGCAAATATGAAAGGTACAACTCCACTTGCAACCAGAATTCAGCCCAAGGCTGCAACGCCAAGCCGTTCTTAAAGGAGCTTTGCCCCATTCTATGACCTTTCCTGCCACAGTTGTTCAGCCAAGCGCTGCAGTCATTAAGTGAATCATGCAGTCATTAAGCAGATCTGGCTTCCCCCCCCACCACTGTTGGAAGCTGGCTGGGAAGGTTATACATGATGATCACAGCATGGCTGGCTGGGGAATTCTGGGAGTTGAAGTCCACAAGTCTTAAAGTTGCCAAGTTTGGACACCCCTGCCTTAAGCAATCAATTCCAAAGCTGAACAATCTGTCTAATGCCTATTGCCCCCTTCCACCCCCCACCCAATGCTGAATGACTGAAGTACGGCTGGTGGGGGGGGGGAATTCTGGGAATTGAAGTGCCCCCATCCTCAAGTCATCAAGCTTGAGAAATGGGTTGGAGACTCCAGGAATTATGGTGAGCAGTGACTTACCCTCAATCCCATCATCCTTGGGAGCCGAACCTAAAGGAATTCTTTGCTTTTTCAATTTTTTAAAATGGAAAAAAATCTATCCAGAGTCACTTCGATGAGTTGGGTGGTTATAGACAAGGAAGGAAGGAAGGAAGATCTCAACTTACAACAGTTCATTTAGTGGCCGTTCAAAGTTAGAACAGCACTGAAAAAAAGTGACTTACGGCTGTTTTTTCCACACTTCATGACCATTGCAGCATCCCTTGGTCAAAATTTGACACTTGGCAACTGACTCATATTTATGACGGTTAGAGCGCCCAGGGTCACATGATCCCCTTTTGCGACCTTCTGACAAGCCAAGTCAAAGAGGAAGCCAGATTCGCTTAACAACCGTGTTACTAACTTAAGAACTGCAGTGATTTTCTTAAGAACAGGAAAGGCCGTAAAATGGGGCAAAGCTCATGTAACAAAGTGTCTCACTTATCAACAGAGGTTTTGGGCTCAATTGTGGTCGAGGACTACAGGTACACAGGGTTTCCTGCTTGAGCAGGGGGTTGGACTAGAAGACCTCCAAGGTCCCTTCCAACTCTATTAGAGGGTGCCCCCCTCTCTGAGCGTGCCCACATCATCATCCTTCCCCCTGGTCCTTTCCTTGCACACCACTTTGGGGACCCTGTGGAGGGCCACAGGGGGATCCTGGAAGTGGGGAGGGGGCCGCCTCATGTCCAGCTCAACGAAGAGGAGTGACAATTGGCTGGTTGGCCATCTCCTGCTCCTCCTGGTCCTTTCCTTCTTTGTACACCCCTTTGACTCCTTGGGGGGCAGCTTGTGGGAGGAGGAGAGGGGGACATGCAGGAGGAAGAAGAGGGGCACTGTGGGTCTGGCTTGGCACAACTGGGTAGGGGGCACCGCTGCCTAATCGCCCCTCCCACGCCTCCCCCTAGCCTTTTCCTTCCTTGTGCACCACTTCAGAGAGCCTGCTGGGGGCGCAAGGGGGCATGCAGGAGGAGGGGGCACCGCTGGTCCGGGTGGAGGGAGACAGTTACCTAACTGCCCCTCCTCCTGCTGGTTCTCTCCTGCCTTCCTTGTTCAACAGTTCGGAAACCTGGGGGAGAGTGGATGTTAGAATAGGGGGGGATGCTGGAGATGGGCAAGTGGGCCAAGCGGGGGGGGGGGGGAACAACTGGATGCCCAACTCCTCCTCCTCCTGGTACTTTCCTTCCTTTTTGGACCCTTGGAGGATTCTTTGGGGAGGGGGCACGGAGGAGGGGATGATGGAGGCTGCAGGGTCGGCTGGACCAAATGAAGGGGGGGGAGGAGAGACAGCTGGCTGGCCTCCCCTCTCCCCCTGGCCTTTTTTCCTCGCCCATCACTTTGGACGCCCCCCTCCCCCGGGAGAGGAGGGAGGTTTCCGGGGGTCGCAGTGAAGCTGCTGCTGGTGGGGCGAAGCAGGGCAGGTGGTAACAGAATGCACCCCCGTCCCCCACTCCTGCTCCTTTTCTTCTTTGCGCTTCACTTCGGACCCCTCGGGGGAATTTTTGGGGAGGGGGCGCAGGGGGGATGCTGGAGGTGGGGGCGCGGCAGGTCCAGTTGGGCCAAGCGTTGGGGGGGGGGCAACCGACTTCCGTCCCTCCCTCTCCTCCCCCTGGTCCTTTCCTTCCCGGCGCACCGCTTTCGACCCCCGGGGTGGGGAGATCTTCGGGGGTCCCAGGGGGGCTGCTGGCGGGCGGAGGCGCTGCGGGGCCGGCCGGGCGAAGCAGGGGGCGGGCACAGCTGGCCGCCCGCCCCTCCCACTCCTCCTCCTCCTCCCAGGCTGGAGCCGCGCCTGATGTAATTTCCGAGCAAGCTGCGCGCCCAGGCCCCGAAAACGAAACTCGGGCCGCCTCTCAAAAGCGCACCGGCGGGCAGCGCTACCACCATTCGCCACTCGGCCGGCCGGGAAGGCTCGGCTCCTCATCGCTCGCCTGGAACATCGCTTCCCGGAGCCCCGCGGGGTAAGCACAGCCCGTCCGCCGCCGGGTCTCCCAGCTCGGGAGAGGGAAAGAGGGCAGGAGCCGCGTTCGCTTCGCCCTGGCAAAGTTGGGAAGAAGCGCCCAACCGGCGCGGGGGGAAAAAAGGGAAGGGGCGATGTGATCGTGGAAGAGGAGGGTGGGGGAGGGCTCCGATCAGATCCCCTCTCCACCTCTCCCACATGGACGGATTGGGCGACCGAGGCCGGAGCGGGGGTCGGTATTGGCTGCGGAGGATGCGCCTTGGGGTATCTTGCCGGAGGCGGAGAGACCCCAGACCCACTTAGATCCAGAGGAGCCCAAAGAACCGAGCGATCCAGGATGCTGGGGTGATGGGGGGTGGGTGGACAGGAGCGATCTCCTTAAGATCCGGCCGATCGCCGCCGCCCTGCTGCCCTGGGGGGAACTACAGTTCCCATCAGCCCCAGCTGGAAACGGCCACGGAGGAGGGAGACACTAGGAGTGATGGCGAGAGGGAAGGGGGAATCTCCCGATGGCCGGCTGGTAATTTAAAAGCCGCGTTTGCTTTGGATGGGCAGGAAGGGAAGGGAAGGACTCTTAAAAACATCTTTGCTGGAAGGGCGGGGGCGGCAGACCGAGGAGCCCAACCCTTCCCCCTCCCTCCTCCCCTTCGCCGAGTTTTGCAATTTCGGGCTGAAACTTCCTCCCTTGGGGGTTTTTCGCCTACTTTGGGGGTGTCCCTGTGAAGAGGCGCACGGGGCGCTTCTGGCACCCGAAAGACGCGTTTCTCTTCCAGCTGGAAAGCTCGGGTGGAAACACCCCGCCGCCACCACATCTGCTTCCTCCTTGGGTCGGACTACAAGTCCCATTTCTCCCTGCCAGCGGGACAAACTGGGACAGCAGCCGCGCTGGGATGTGTGCACCTGTGGAATTGTCATCTCCATGGAAGTGGGGGAGCAGTTTGGGCTGGCAGTGACTTTTTGGGCAACGTGTCTAGTTGGGTTGAGTTGAAGCAAGGCCCCCCCAAAAGTGGGATCGTTCCAGAGCATGTAAAGAATCGTAGGCTGGAAGGGACCTTGGAGGTCTTCTAGTCTATCCCCCGCCCAATCGGGGAGCTTGGGACAACTTTTTGGTTTGTTTGTTTGTATGTTGCCTTTATTATTTTTAAAAATAACTCAAGGCAGGGAACATATCTAATTCACCTTACTTCTCCTATTTTGCCCCCACAACAACAACCCTGCGAGGTGAGTTGGACTGAGAAAGAGGGACTGGCCCAAAGTCACCCAGCTAAGGCAGGACTTGAACTCAGACTCTCCTGCTTTCCAGCCTGGTGCCTTGACTATTAGACCAAACTTCCTGCTTTCTCTCTCCAAGTCTTCTCTGTATTCCTGGCATGGGGCTATTATTTTTCAGCCTGCCCTCCTGAAATTTAATCTCATCCTCTGAAGACTTCAAGGCCTTTATGTGGGAAGAGGAGCATTTGAATTACGCATTTCCTCTTGCCAAGACAAACAATCAAGCCCAGAGAGATAAGGGATGGGGGTTTAGGCCTTGGGCTAAACCATAATGGGATTTGCAGGATGCAAGCTCAGCCAATTGTAGTTTCTTCAATAAGCTAGTTTCCCCTTCCATGACTTAGTGGGGTGGGCCAGCCCAGTCAGAGCAGTGAAAAATCAGAAGACATGTCCTCCCGTGGCTGGTGCCCATAGCAACTTTAATACCAGTGGTATTAACGCAAGCGCCTGGCTCAATTATAGTGAGAAGGATCTTGGAGATCTAGGAGACAATAATTTCAATAGGAGCCAGCGTTGTGCTACAGCCACCAAAAAAGCCAACACAGTCCTAGGCTGCATCAACAGAGGGAGAGAATCAAGATCACCTGAAGTGTTAATACCACTTTATAAAGCCTTGGTAAGGCCAACACTTGCAATACTGCATTCAGTTTTGGTCACCATGATATTAAAAAAAAATGTTGAAACGGTTTCCGCCAGAAGTTGTGGGTACTCCCTCATTGGAGATTTTTAAGAAGAGATTTGACAGCCCTTTGTCTGAAATGTTCTGGGGTCTGCAAGAAGGGAGTGAAGTTTGCAGAGAGGAGGAGGAGGAGGAGGAGGAGGAGGAGGAGGAGGAGGAGGAGGAAAAAGAGACGGACTGTAGAGTCCTTGGTGCTCTTTGAGCTTGGTTGTCCCCCCCCCGCCCCCCCCCCGTAGACATTTCATTACCAACTAGGTAATATCATCAGTGCTAGATGGGAGTGAGATTTGCTCTCTGTGGCTTGTCCTCTCTGCATTGGTGGAAATGATCTTGGTTCCTTGATTAGATTGTTGTTTCTTGTTTGTTTGTCTTGTTTGTTGCCCTAATGTTATTGTTGGTCTTGATCTCGGCTCATCTGAATCTTGATTTAGGAAGTGTTTTGGTCCTTTTGTTTCCTTTTTGGCTTTCTGATGGTCTCTTTTGAATGGTATGAAGATGTTTATGTGCCTGCTGGTGGCTGAGTTGTCTGAATGCCAAGCTTCCAGGAATTCTCTAACATTTTTTGGACTTGGCTAAGTCTAGGATGTTCACCATTTCCCGGTTGAAACTATGGTTAAATCTGCCAATATGTTGTGAAATTAAGGAATTTCCATCATCTCTTCTGAATAGGGGTGACATGATAGCAGTCTTCCAGTGTTCGAGGGGTTGCCACAAAGAAGAGAGGGAGTCAAGCTCTTCTCCAAAGCCCCTGAAGGCAGGAAAAGAAGCAATGGGTGGAAACTGGAGGAGAGAAGCAACATAGAACTAAGTAGAAATTTCCAGATAGAACAATTAATCACAGGAGCAGCTTGCCTTCAGACATTGTGGGTGTTCCATCAGACTTTTCAAAAAGAGATAAGATAACTATCTATCTGAAAAACAATACAATACAATGCAATACAATAGTAGAGTTGGAAGGGACCTTGGAGGTCTTCTAGTCCAACCCCCTACCTAGGCAGGAAACCCTATGCCGTTTCAGACAGATGGCTATCCAACATCTTCTTAAAGACTTCCAGTGTTGGGGCATTCACAACTTCTGGAGGCAACTTCTGTTCCACTGATTAATTGTTCTCACTGTCAGGAAATTTCTCCTCAGTTCTAAGTTGCTTCTTTCCTTGATTAGTTTCCACCCATTGCTTCTTGTCCTGCCCTCAGGTGCCTTGGAGAATAGTTTGACTCCCTCTTCTTTGTGGCAACCTCTGAGATATTGGAACAATGCTATCATGTCTCCCCTAGTCCTTCTTTCTCTTAAGCTAAACATACCCAGTTCCTGCAACCGTTCTTCATATGTTTTAGTCTCCAGTCCCCTAATCCTCTTTGTTGCTCTTCTCTGCACTCTTTCTAGAGTCTCCACATCTTTTTTACATCGTGGCGACCAGAACTAAATGCAGTATTCCAAGTGTGGCCTTACCAAGGCATTATAAAGTGGTATTAACCCTTCACGTGATCTTGATTCTATCCCTCTGTTGATGCAGCCTAGAACTGTGTTGGCTTTTTTGGCAGCTGCTGCACATGGCTGGCTCCTATTTAAATGGTTGTCCACTAGGACTCCAAGATCCCTTTCACAGTTACTACTACTGAGCAAGGTATCACCTATACTGTACCTGTGCATTCCATTTTTGTTGCCTAAATGTAGAACCTTACTCTTTTCACCATTGAATTTCGTTTTATTAGATAGTGCCCAATGTTCAAGTTTGTCAAGATCCTTCTGTATCTTAAGCCTGTCTTCTGGAGTGTTGGCTATTCCTGCCAAGTGGTATAGGGTTTCCTGCCTGAGCAGGGGGTTGGACTAGAAGACCTCCAAGGTCCCTTCCAACTCTGTTATTTTGACTGCTAGTTAGTGTTCATAGATGCACTGCATGCATATGCATGCGTAAAGGATCTCAATGTATGATCTTATAGAATACCGTTGGAAGGGACCTTAGAGGTCTTCTAGTCCAACTTCTTGCTCAAGCAGGAGACCCTGTACCATTTCAGTTCAGTGGTTGTCCAATCTCCTCTTAAAAGTCTCCAGTGATGGAGAACCTACAATCTCTGGAGGCAAGCTTTTCCACTGGTTAATTATTCTCGTGGTTAGGAAGTTTCTCCTTAATTCCAGGTTGTTTCTCTCCTTGATCACTGATAGTTTCCATCCGGTAATTCTTGTCCTGCCCTCTGCTGCTTTGGAAACTGTCCTGCCCTCTGCTGCTTTGCTGACTCCCTTTTCTTTTGTGGCAGACCCTCAAATACCTGAATGCTGCTATCATGTCCCGCCTAGTCCTTCTTTTGTCTAGACTAGCCAAATCCAAAACCTGCAGCCCTTCTTCATATGGTTTAGTCTCCAGAACTTTAATCATCCTAGTTGCTCTTCTCTGCACTTTTTCCAAACTCTCAACTTCTCTTTTTTGTAATGTGGTATGCAGATTATAAACAGATTATAAGCAAGTGAGCTCAGTTTCCTTTTTTCTGCCTGGTTTGTTTATTTATTTATAGCCTGCTTTTATTATTTTTGCAATTAAGCCAAGGTGGCAAACATATCCAACGCATCTTCCTTATCCTATTTTCTCACAGCGACAACAACCTTCTGGTGTGGGTTGAGATGAAAGATCTTTCTACTTTGGCACCTTGACTAGAATAGGAATAGAACAGAATAATAGATTGGAAGGGAGCTTGAAGGTCTTCTAGTCCAACCCCCTGCTGAGGCAGGAAACCCTACACCACTTCAGACAAATGGCTGTCCAACATCTTCTTAAAAAATGCCAGTATTGGAACATTCACAGCTTCTGAAGGCAACTTCTGTTCCACTGGTTAATTGTTCTCACTGTCAGGAAATTTCTCCTTCATTCTAGAACCCAAGGGGACTAGAGCTATGGTAGGACTAAGGCAGGGGTGTCCAAACTTGGGAACTTTAAGACTTGTGGACTTCAACTCCCAGAATTCCCCAGCCAGCTCTGCTGGCTGGGGAATTCTGGGAGTTGAAGTCCACAAGTCTTAAAGTTCCCAAGTTTGGACACCCCTGGACTAAGGCAAGAAAACAAGGAAGGAGACATTTCTCTTAAATCAAGGGGAGGGGGCAGTTTGTGAATGCTAGACCCCCAGAAGAAAAAAAAAATCCCAATGCAAATCCATGGGATTGTTCCACCAACAGACTTTGGCCTTATATCTCTGTATATCAACTTGATATAATCGATTTGGCTCGTCTAAGAACTGATTTTCCCTACATTATTCAGTTTAGTGTCTAAGCTGCCTTGGATTTCTTCCAGAACATGCTGCAAGGCCAATGAAATTGACCAAATGATGTCAAACTGGGAGCTGATTGATTGATTGATTGGTTGATTGATTATGTACCATCAAAACTTTGTTGACTCTTAATGATCACATTGTTAGATTTCCTCCAAAGAGATCTGTACTGAATCCAGTTTGGGTGACCATAATACACAAAAAAAATGTTGAGGCTCTAGAAAGAGTGCAGAGGAGAGCAGCAAAGATGATTAGGGAGCTGGAGGCTAAAACATACAACGAAGAACGGTTGCAGCAACTGGGCATGTCTGGTTTAATGAAAAGAAGGACTAGGGGAGACATGATAGCAGTGTTCCAATATCTCAGGGGTTGCCACAAAGAAGAGGGAGTCAAGCTATTCTCCAAAGCACCTGAGGGCAGAACAAGAAGCAATGGGTGGAAACTAATCAAGGAGAGAAGCAACCTAGAACTGAGGAGAAACTTCCTGACAGTTAGAACAGAAGTTGCCTCCAGAAGTTGTGAATGCCCCAACACTGGAAGTCTTTAAGAAGATGCCATTTGTCTGAAATGGTATAGGGTTTCCTGCCTAGGCAGGGGGTTGGACTAGAAGACCTCCAAGATCCCTTCCAACTCTGCTATTGTATTGTATTGTATGTTTGATTCTATTCTCCAAGGCACCTGAGGGCAGGACAAGAAGCAACGGATGGAAACTCATCAAGGAGAGAAGCAACCTAGAACTAAGGACAAATTTCCTGACATTGAGAACAATTAATTAGTCGAACAGTTAATTGTTCAGGTTGTTTAGTGGAACAGTTAATTGCCTCCAGAAGTTGTGAATCCTCTGACAGTGGAGGCTTTCGAGAAGAGACCGGACAGCCATTTGTCTGGGATGGTATATATAGGGTCTCCTGCTTGAACAGAGAGTTGGATTAGAAGACCTCCAAGGTCCCTTTCAACCCTGGGTCCTATGTTCTGTGAACCTAACCTGGACTTTTAGGTCTGAAGGTCACGTGACTCCCTTTTGAAACCTTCTGGCAGCAAAGTGATTCACTTAACAACCGTGCTACTAACTTTCAGACATTTTGGCCTCAATTGTGTTCTGATGTTGAGGACTTCATGTGGTTGGAAAATTGAGCTAATAACTCTTGATTTCTTTGCGGTTGTTGACTCTGCTTTTGTTCCACCTAAAGCATACTGTTTTTCCTGCTTGTTTCTGAAATCACCAGCTTGTTTGGGTGGGGCTTGGTTCAAAGGATCCTCCTTCCCCATAACATTTAGTATCTGTAAGGAACTGTTATTTAAGCTTCACCAACATTTTACAACCAGTTTCTAGACTATGAGGGGCAATGAAAACATCTTGGTCAGGGAAATCCTCTGGAATGCTTGCTCCGATGAAACCCCAAAGGCAGTCCTGGGATAAGGCAACAGCCTAGAAAAAGGGATTTTTTTGTGTAAATGATGAGTCTGCTAATATGTACGTGTATGTTTATATGTGTGTGTGCATGTTGCATTTGTGCTGATAAATAAATAAAGGGATGAGACCATCTCTTGACTATATGAGACTATATAAATAAAGGGAGACTAGTATAGATCTATTTCAAGCTATTTAGCTCTCATCAGCTAGCCATACCCCTTACTGGGAATTGAACCTGGGCTGTATTACATATTAGGCAGTTGTATTAGTCACTGAGCCACAGGGTCTCCTCCTTTATCAGCTAAGTCAGGGAAATAGGTATGTATTGTGTCATAATCCCTGGTATGCCCAAATATGGGAGGGATAAATATATTTATTTATCAGCACAAATGCAACACAAATGTAACAAGGCAACATAAAAAAATAGCTTTCTGCCTGGATGGCTCCTAGGGTGAGCCGATAGACAGAAAAGGGAAGCAGTATCTCCTTCCCATATTTGGACATACCAGGGGTTGTGACACAACACACACACACTGTATATGTATAATATATATGTACACACCCACACACACCAACACCTGTTCGCTGGCTTGATACAAAGCTGAAACAAAGATGAATAGCTAGCGAACAACTGAAAGAAACTGTGCAGGATAGCATGGAAAGCACCTGTTTATAAAGTTGTCAAGAGTTGAACATGGCCAAATGGTTAACATCTATCTATCCATCCTCTATCCACCCACCCACCCACCCTCTATCTGTCTGTCTGTCTCTCTCTCTATCCCTCTCTTTACATCCATACATCACTTCTTTTGTTCATCCATCCATATCATCTCTCTCCATCCATGCATCCATATCTATCATCTATCTATCTATCCATCCATCCTCTATTCACCCATCCACATACCCATCCTATATCTGCCTGTCTGTCTCTCTATCTATCGCTCTCTTTACATCCATCCATCCATCCATCTGTTCCATCCTCTATCCATCCATCCATTCACCCATCCATCTTTATCATCTATCACACACATATACATATATTACTGCCATTGTGTGAAATTAGGCATTTTATGCCTAGGACATCTGTAGAATGCCAAAAAATGGGACATCAAAGCATGGCCCGCTTAATATTTTGCACATTTCCTCCGCGTTGCACGCAGTGCCAAAAGGCAAACCAGTAAACTATCAAACTCTCCTGCTAAAATGCCAATCAAGCCAGCCTTGTTGCATAGTATTGTAGAGAGGTCAATACTTGTCTTTCTCTTTCATTTTTTGTTTTTTGTTTAGTAAAAAAACTCCTGTACTTTATTTTGAATTTCTGACTCTGTAACCTAACCACTAACCCTCATCTCTAGCCCTAATCTAACCCCTAACCATAACTGCAACCCTTTTTATGACTTTGTTTTCGTACTTTGCCTAAATAGTTCTAGTCATTCTGCATAATGCCTAGGTATAATATACAATGCCTGGGGAAAGAATAGTAGCATATTAAAATAATACAGTCATTTCATTAGGTTTCTAGGCATTCTTTGCAATGCCAGCTTCTCATATATTGCCAGTAACACATATACTATGTAATAATATATACAAATTGCTGATTATAAGGAATGAAGATGGATTGGTCTTTTGAGTAGGGTTAAGGCAGGAGTGGGGAAACTATGCCCCTTTTATGACTTGCGGACTTCAACTCCCAGAATTGCTGAGCCGGCCATGCCAGCACTGGGATTCTGGGAGTCTAGAAATCATAAAGGGGCCATCGTTCCTACCCTCTGGCTTAGGGGGGACGGCTCATGGGGCTTGTGACCAAGTAAAAATGATGTCAGTGTTTCAAATATCATCCAGAATTAAATCAGTGTTCAAGGCTTTCATCAAAGTTCCAATTTAATAAGAGAGACATCATGTTGGTACAAACTGCGGAAACCCGAATCTGAAAGCTTCCTGGGTTTTCCACCCAGTTGAAAGTTCAAAACCTTGCCCCCACACCCACAAGTCCATCACATGGTCCAATCTTCGTCTGCCACGCTGGCATTTCTACCCACCTAGTTCCAGGCAGGTGCAGAGGTGCGGAGACAAAGGATGACCTTGGGCTTCCAGAAAGGAATGTTTTGACAACAACACATTCTACAATTCTATTCCTTACTGTTCCCCCTCCCAATTACCCCACTAATGAAACAGCATGGTAAAATAATAGAGGAATCTTCCACTAGAAGAATCTCCATCTGTAGGGGAGGAGGGCGATTTTAGGTTCTCCCCTAACCCCTCTAGGGATCTCCCAGGTCCTGGGCGTCGCCCGCTGGCACTGCCTAGTGGACGGCACCCGGAGGAGTCCCTCTCTGTGAGAGCGGATCGGCCGAAGGGATGTATGGTGCAGGATACAATCCCGCAAATACCTAGGTCCTGTGCCATGGAGCGCTTTAAAGATGATAATCAGCACCTTGAAACGCACCCGAAAAGCCACAGGTAGCCAGTGCAGCCCGCGCAGGAGAGGTGTTACGTGGGAGTACCTAGTGGCTCCCACAATTGCCCGCGTGGCCGCATTCTGAACCACATTCAGATGTGGCTTCCTGCGCAATCTGATAAGAATTCTGCCGAACAGGGCAATAAGACAACAGCTGGGTCTCAGGATCTAGGGGCAGGGCTGTTCAAGGAAACCACCCCTCCTCAGGAGTTGGTCCCTGCTCCACAGTTATTCCTGGACATTATGCAACGTCATTGGGCCCAGCCGGGCTCCATGGCTAATCCCAGTGGGGTGGACAAGATGCTTTCTTCTATGGAAGATGGCATGGAAGATCTCCTGAAGCTTCCCCAGGTTGATGACCCTATAGTGGCCCTAACCTCGAATTCGGTCCTCCCAGCTGACCTGCTTGAAGGACTCAAAGCTGAGGATAAGAGGGTGGAGAAAGCCACAGCATGGGCCATGAAGGCTTCCTCCTCCTCTTCCTACTTCGGTAGGGCGGCCCTATTTTGGCTGCGCAAATTGCTGTCCAATCTCCCGGCTGGCGACGTTAGGTCGCACCAAGATGTCAACAAAAAAATTGCAGCAGTCGAGTACTTGGGCGACGCTTCGCTTAACGCCACCAAATTCTCAGCTAGAGCCCTTGCCTTCAATGTGACCTCGCGTTGCCTGCTGTGGCTTTGTCACTGGCAGGCGGACATGAAGGCAAAGTGGAAGCTTGCTTGCGCTCCATTCAAGGGAGGCAAGCTTTTTGGGGAGGCCTTAGACTCTGTTTTAATTGAGTCCAAGGATAAACGCAAGTTCTTGCCGGCAGTTACCAAAAAGGCAGACCAGAAAGGGCAGCCGTTTTTTTGTAGGCAGCCCTTTCGTAATGCAGACGCCCCTTCTACCTCTGGGGGATACACTAGACCTTACACCCAGTCGCAGGACTGCTCCCACGAGAGGTCCTCGTTCAGGGACAAGAATAGGCAGCAGGGGAACAGCAGAGCCTTCTGAGGAGGGTATTCCAACCGCTCCTTTCGGCGGACTAGGTGACTGTCACCGGTCCCCTCCCATCGGGGGTCATCTACAGTTGTATGCTGACCAATGGGAGGAGACAACGACGGATGCTTGGGTTTGGAACACGTTCGGTACGGTCTGACCCTAGAGTTCCTTTCAATGCCTCCGCCAACCTTCATCCGCTCTCCCACTCCCAAATCGTCCCAGCTGATGCAGGCGGAGATCAGACATTTGCTGGAGGTAGCGGCTATCGAGCAGGTACCCCCTGGGTCAGGAAGGCAGGGGGGTTTACTCGATCCTCTTCCTGGTCCCCAAAGCATCGGTGTGTGTGTGAGAGCAATACTGGATCTCAAGAAGCTCAACATCCACCTAGCGTACAGGTGCTTCAAGATGCAATCGCTCCAGACCATCTTGAGTTGCATCAGGCAGGGAAAACACATGACATCGATTGACTTGAAGGAGGCGTATCTGCACGTCCCCATTCACCCAGCACATCGCTAGTTCTTGAGGTTCCAGTTTGCAGACCATCATTACCAGTACAGGGCCCTTCCATTCGGCTTCTCATCGGCTCCAAGGTCATTCACAAAGCTCCTGGCCGCAGTCGCAGCGAATCTCTGATCCCGACCTGTACGACTCATCTGCTACCGTCGAACACGCAGCCCCCCCAGTTCTTTTCACGATTCCAGAGCCCCGGAGTGGAAGGGGCGTATGCCCTTCAATGCTGCTGGCCTCCAGATCTCCTTTACGCCTTCCTGCCTCTCAACCTCATTCCCCAGGTGATCAAGAAGATCCTACTGGAAGGTGCCGAGGTGCTGCTGGTCGCACTCCATTGGCCGAGACGATCCTGGTTCGCGACCTTGTCGAACTGTCAGTGATTAAATGCTGGCGCATTCCTCAGGAACAGATCTCAGCACCCGGACCCTCAATGGCTCCAGTTGGCCATCTGGCACTTGAGGGGGACCTCCTGAGGCAAGACAATTTCTCGGACAAGGTCATCTGCACCATCCAGGCGTCCCTCCACGGTGCATATATATGACACGACCTGGTCAGCCTTTTCATCCTGGTGTCTATCGCATCAAATTGTCGCCACTGCAGCAACTATTCCACAAATTCTTGACTTCTTTCAGGATGAATTGGACAAAGGTCTTGCCCCTAACACCCTTCAGAGGCAGACGGCTGCTTTGGCCACCATCTTATCCAGAGACTACTCTACACCACTCAGCAGATACCCCAGGTTTCACAGTTTCCTGAAGGGAGCTACCAACTTACGTCCCCAGACAGTCCACTGGTATTACTGGTTAGTTTTTAAAAAGGCTCGTAAAAGGCCTTTTACGGGAAGTCCTTGACTTACAACCATTCATTTAGTGGCCGTCTGAAGTTATAACGATTGTCCCCAAAATTTGGCTCCTGCTTGGTTTCGAAGCCGATAAGTCACCAGACACAAGGTGTGATACAGAATTATACTTTTATTTCGGTAGCAATATATAAGGACCCGGTTTTAAAAGCTTATCAAAGGGCCCAGATTAGAATCTTACAGCAATTTTTATAGTCAAGGGATGGTCTCATTCAACCCTTTGCCCTTCCCCTAATAATGCATGCATAACAGATCATATTGATTAGCTATTTGGATTTCAACCCCCTAAACACTCATGCTAAATGTCACACCACCTGTTTCACACCAGGTCATGGGTATCTTGCAAAGTGTGCCAGCTATGTGGTTTTTGGTTTTTTTTTATAAGTGAGCTATTCTTGTTCCTAATATCCTGGCTAGTGGTTTTCTAACACATCAGGTGCAAACTTCTGTCTCGCTACGAATGTGCAGTTCCCCCCCCACCCTTCCTATTGCAGAGCAGAATAAAAGAACAAACAGTTTTAGAATAGAATAGAATAACAGAGTGGAAGGGACCTTCAGTTCTTTTAGTCTAACCCCCTGCTTAGGCAGGAAACCCTAGACCACTTCAGACAAATGGTTATCCAACATCTTAAAGACTTCCAGTGTTGGGGCATTCACAACTTCTGGAGGCAACTTCTGTTCCACTGGTTAATTGTTCTCACTGTCAGGAAGTTTCTCCTCAGTTCTAAGTTGCTTCTCTCCCGCTTAGTTTCCACCCATTGCTTCTTGTTCTGCCCTCAGGTGCCTTGGAGAACAGTTTGACTCCCTCTTCTTTGTGGCATCCCCTGAGATATTGGAAGACTGCTATCATGTCTCCCTTAGTCCTTCTTTTCATCAAACTAGACATACCCAGTTCCTGCAACCGTTCTTCATATGTTTTAGCCTCCAGTCCCCTAATCCTCTTTGTTGCTCTTCTCTGCACTCTTTCTAGAGTCTCCACATCTTTTTTACATCGTGGCGGTCAAAACTGAATGCAGTTCTTATCAAGGCCTTATAAAATGGTATTAACACTTCACATGATCTTGATTCCATCCCTCTGTTTATGCCGCCTAGAACTGTGTTGGCTCAATTTTCAGTTTTGTCTCAAGGCAGCACCCCCACTCCACTCTGCGACCCCCCCTCCTTCCGCAGAGAAAAGTAAAAGCAGTTTTAATTCTTTGTCTGAGGCAGCAACCCCACTCCCCCGTGACCCCCCTCCTGCAAAGAGAGAAGACGGGAAGGAGCAAAGTTCTTACCTGTTTGTTGTAAGGCAAAAACAAAATGAAGATCAAAGAAAAAGTTTTATCAGAATTTATATTCCTGACTCTCATGTCCATTCCATCCACACCTGGACCCTATCTCCACATGTGACCCTTCCTCTGATCCCCAGGGCCTCCTTCGTACATTCCATCGTCTGATCCTTCATAATGGCACTGAAAAAAGGGACACTTACGACTGTTGCAGCATCCCCATGGTGACATGATTTACATTCAGATGCTTCACCACCGACTCACATTTATGACGGATGCAGTTTCCCGGGGTCATGTGATCTCCTTTTGCGAACTTCTGACAAGCAAAGTCAAATGGGGAAGCCATATTCACTTAACAGCCATGTTACTAATTTAACAACTGCAGATTCACTGAGCAACTATGGCAAGGAAGGTCGTAAAATGGGGCAAAACTCATTTAACAAATATCTCACTTAACGAAATAAACTTTTAGGCTCAATTGTGGCCATAAATTGAGGATTACCTATATATGATTTTTTTTTCTGGCAGCTTTTAATTTTTGCTTTAAACTGGGACTAAATTCTATTTTTTTGCTTTGGGAAAATTTGCATTTTGACTGCCCGCGAAAGCATATTAGCCACTTAGACCAAGACTAAAATGTATATTATTATTTTTCTAGCAGCTTTTTAATTTTCGTTTTTAAACTGGGACTAAATTCTATTTTTTTGCTTTGGGAAAATTTGCATTTTGACTGCCCGCGAAAGCATATTAGCCACTTAGACCAAGACTAAAATGTATATTATTATTTTTCTAGCAGCTTTTTAATTTTCGTTTTTAAACTGGGACTAAATTCTATTTTTTTGCTTTGGGAAAATTTGCATTTTGACTGCCCGCGAAAGCATATTAGCCACTTAGACCAAGACTAAAATGTATATTATTATTTTTCTAGCAGCTTTTTAATTTTCGTTTTTAAACTGGGACTAAATTCTATTTTTTTGCTTTGGGAAAATTTGCATTTTGACTGCCCGCGAAAGCATATTAGCCACTTAGACCAAGACTAAAATGTATATTATTATTTTTCTAGCAGCTTTTTAATTTTCGTTTTTAAACTGGGACTAAATTCTATTTTTTTGCTTTGGGAAAATGTGCATTTTGACTGCCCGTGAAAGCATATTAGCCACTTAGACCAAGACTAAAATGTATATTATTATTTTTCTAGCAGCTTTTTAATTTTCGTTTTTAAACTGGGACTAAATTCTATTTTTTTGCTTTGGGAAAATTTGCATTTTGACTGCCCGCGAAAGCATATTAGCCACTTAGACCAAGACTAAAATGTATATTATTATTTTTCTAGCAGCTTTTTAATTTTCGTTTTTAAACTGGGACTAAATTCTATTTTTTTGCTTTGGGAAAATGTGCATTTTGACTGCCCGCGAAAGCATATTAGCCACTTAGACCAAGACTAAAATGTATATTATTATTTTTCTAGCAGCTTTTTAATTTTCGTTTTTAAACTGGGACTAAATTCTATTTTTTTGCTTTGGGAAAATGTGCATTTTGACTGCCCGCGAAAGCATATTAGCCACTTAGACCAAGACTAAAATGTATATTATTATTTTTCTAGCAGCTTTTTAATTTTCGTTTTTAAACTGGGACTAAATTCTATTTTTTTGCTTTGGGAAAATGTGCATTTTGACTGCCCGCGAAAGCATATTAGCCACTTAGACCAAGACTAAAATGTATATTATTATTTTTCTAGCAGCTTTTTAATTTTCGTTTTTAAACTGGGACTAAATTCTATTTTTTTGCTTTGGGAAAATGTGCATTTTGACTGCCCGCGAAAGCATATTAGCCACTTAGACCAAGACTAAAATGTATATTATTATTTTTCTAGCAGCTTTTTAATTTTCGTTTTTAAACTGGGACTAAATTCTATTTTTTTGCTTTGGGAAAATGTGCATTTTGACTGCCCGCGAAAGCATATTAGCCACTTAGACCAAGACTAAAATGTATATTATTATTTTTCTAGCAGCTTTTTAATTTTCGTTTTTAAACTGGGACTAAATTCTATTTTTTTGCTTTGGGAAAATGTGCATTTTGACTGCCCGCGAAAGCATATTAGCCACTTAGACCAAGACTAAAATGTATATTATTATTTTTCTAGCAGCTTTTTAATTTTCGTTTTTAAACTGGGACTAAATTCTATTTTTTTGCTTTGGGAAAATGTGCATTTTGACTGCCCGCGAAAGCATATTAGCCACTTAGACCAAGACTAAAATGTATATTATTATTTTTCTAGCAGCTTTTTAATTTTCGTTTTTAAACTGGGACTAAATTCTATTTTTTTGCTTTGGGAAAATGTGCATTTTGACTGCCCGCGAAAGCATATTAGCCACTTAGACCAAGACTAAAATGTATATTATTATTTTTCTAGCAGCTTTTTAATTTTCGTTTTTAAACTGGGACTAAATTCTATTTTTTTGCTTTGGGAAAATGTGCATTTTGACTGCCCGCGAAAGCATATTAGCCACTTAGACCAAGACTAAAATGTATATTATTATTTTTCTAGCAGCTTTTTAATTTTCGTTTTTAAACTGGGACTAAATTCTATTTTTTTGCTTTGGGAAAATGTGCATTTTGACTGCCCGCGAAAGCATATTAGCCACTTAGACCAAGACTAAAATGTATATTATTATTTTTCTAGCAGCTTTTTAATTTTCGTTTTTAAACTGGGACTAAATTCTATTTTTTTGCTTTGGGAAAATGTGCATTTTGACTGCCCGCGAAAGCATATTAGCCACTTAGACCAAGACTAAAATGTATATTATTATTTTTCTAGCAGCTTTTTAATTTTCGTTTTTAAACTGGGACTAAATTCTATTTTTTTGCTTTGGGAAAATGTGCATTTTGACTGCCCGCGAAAGCATATTAGCCACTTAGACCAAGACTAAAATGTATATTATTATTTTTCTAGCAGCTTTTTAATTTTCGTTTTTAAACTGGGACTAAATTCTATTTTTTTGCTTTGGGAAAATGTGCATTTTGACTGCCCGCGAAAGCATATTAGCCACTTAGACCAAGACTAAAATGTATATTATTATTTTTCTAGCAGCTTTTTAATTTTCGTTTTTAAACTGGGACTAAATTCTATTTTTTTGCTTTGGGAAAATGTGCATTTTGACTGCCCGCGAAAGCATATTAGCCACTTAGACCAAGACTAAAATGTATATTATTATTTTTCTAGCAGCTTTTTAATTTTCGTTTTTAAACTGGGACTAAATTCTATTTTTTTGCTTTGGGAAAATGTGCATTTTGACTGCCCGCGAAAGCATATTAGCCACTTAGACCAAGACTAAAATGTATATTATTATTTTTCTAGCAGCTTTTTAATTTTCGTTTTTAAACTGGGACTAAATTCTATTTTTTTGCTTTGGGAAAATGTGCATTTTGACTGCCCGCGAAAGCATATTAGCCACTTAGACCAAGACTAAAATGTATATTATTATTTTTCTAGCAGCTTTTTAATTTTCGTTTTTAAACTGGGACTAAATTCTATTTTTTTGCTTTGGGAAAATTTGCATTTTGACTGCCCGCGAAAGCATATTAGCCACTTAGACCAAGACTAAAATGTATATTATTATTTTTCTAGCAGCTTTTTAATTTTCGTTTTTAAACTGGGACTAAATTCTATTTTTTTGCTTTGGGAAAATGTGCATTTTGACTGCCCGCGAAAGCATATTAGCCACTTAGACCAAGACTAAAATGTATATTATTATTTTTCTAGCAGCTTTTTAATTTTCGTTTTTAAACTGGGACTAAATTCTATTTTTTTGCTTTGGGAAAATGTGCATTTTGACTGCCCGCGAAAGCATATTAGCCACTTAGACCAAGACTAAAATGTATATTATTATTTTTCTAGCAGCTTTTTAATTTTCGTTTTTAAACTGGGACTAAATTCTATTTTTTTGCTTTGGGAAAATGTGCATTTTGACTGCCCGTGAAAGCATATTAGCCACTTAGACCAAGACTAAAATGTATATTATTATTTTTCTAGCAGCTTTTTAATTTTCGTTTTTAAACTGGGACTAAATTCTATTTTTTTGCTTTGGGAAAATGTGCATTTTGACTGCCCGCGAAAGCATATTAGCCACTTAGACCAAGACTAAAATGTATATTATTATTTTTCTAGCAGCTTTTTAATTTTCGTTTTTAAACTGGGACTAAATTCTATTTTTTTGCTTTGGGAAAATGTGCATTTTGACTGCCCGCGAAAGCATATTAGCCACTTAGACCAAGACTAAAATGTATATTATTATTTTTCTAGCAGCTTTTTAATTTTCGTTTTTAAACTGGGACTAAATTCTATTTTTTTGCTTTGGGAAAATGTGCATTTTGACTGCCCGTGAAAGCATATTAGCCACTTAGACCAAGACTAAAATGTATATTATTATTTTTCTAGCAGCTTTTTAATTTTCGTTTTTAAACTGGGACTAAATTCTATTTTTTTGCTTTGGGAAAATGTGCATTTTGACTGCCCGCGAAAGCATATTAGCCACTTAGACCAAGACTAAAATGTATATTATTATTTTTCTAGCAGCTTTTTAATTTTCGTTTTTAAACTGGGACTAAATTCTATTTTTTTGCTTTGGGAAAATGTGCATTTTGACTGCCCGCGAAAGCATATTAGCCACTTAGACCAAGACTAAAATGTATATTATTATTTTTCTAGCAGCTTTTTAATTTTCGTTTTTAAACTGGGACTAAATTCTATTTTTTTGCTTTGGGAAAATGTGCATTTTGACTGCCCGCGAAAGCATATTAGCCACTTAGACCAAGACTAAAATGTATATTATTATTTTTCTAGCAGCTTTTTAATTTTCGTTTTTAAACTGGGACTAAACTCTATTTTTTTGCTTTGGGAAAATGTGCATTTTGACTGCCCGCGAAAGCATATTAGCCACTTAGACCAAGACTAAAATGTATATTATTATTTTTCTAGCAGCTTTTTAATTTTCGTTTTTAAACTGGGACTAAATTCTATTTTTTTGCTTTGGGAAAATGTGCATTTTGACTGCCCGCGAAAGCATATTAGCCACTTAGACCAAGACTAAAATGTATATTATTATTTTTCTAGCAGCTTTTTAATTTTCGTTTTTAAACTGGGACTAAATTCTATTTTTTTGCTTTGGGAAAATGTGCATTTTGACTGCCCGCGAAAGCATATTAGCCACTTAGACCAAGACTAAAATGTATATTATTATTTTTCTAGCAGCTTTTTAATTTTCGTTTTTAAACTGGGACTAAATTCTATTTTTTTGCTTTGGGAAAATGTGCATTTTGACTGCCCGCGAAAGCATATTAGCCACTTAGACCAAGACTAAAATGTATATTATTATTTTTCTAGCAGCTTTTTAATTTTCGTTTTTAAACTGGGACTAAATTCTATTTTTTTGCTTTGGGAAAATTTGCATTTTGACTGCCCGTGAAAGCATATTAGCTACTTAGACCAAAGTAATAAAGTATACTTTTTATTTGTTGTGGCTGCTCTCAATTTTTTTTTAATAGGACTGAATCACTTTTTTCAAAATTTGCATGCTGACTGAGCCCACAAAAAAGTATTAGCCATTTAGAAGAAGTATATCTTCTAAATATCTATCTTTTTTTTTAACTAGGGCAGAATGATGAGATCGGTTTATAGATAAGATATGGGAAGAAGCGAAGGTGGGATGACTTTTTTTTACCTTTTTAGATAAGCTTTTGTGATGAAGGTATCTCCCCTGTCAGATAACCTTTGATATTCAAATTGGGAAGAGATGAAGAAAAGATGATAAGAAATTAATTTTTGGGATATCATATGAAAGGATTAAAAGATTAGGCTGCTGTTTCTGCTAGCTCATAATGGAGATTTTAAATGATGAGGTTTTTAAGATTGCTTTATACACGTAGTCATCAGCTTGCGACCACAATTGAGCCCAAAATTTCTGTTGTTAAGTGAGACTTACGCTATTTTATGACCGTTCTTGCCACGGTGGTTCAGTGAATCAGTGAGGTTGTTAAGTTAGTAACACTGTTGTTAAGTGAATTGGGTTGTCCCATTGACTTTGCTCACCAGAAGATCGTAAAAAGTGATCACATGACCTTGGGGACATAGCAACAGTCATAAGTATGAACCAGTTGCCAAGCATCTGAATTTTGATCAAATGATCATGGGGATCGCTACAAAGTGTGAAAAATGGTCCTAAGTCACTTTTTTCAGTGCTGTTGTAACTTTGAACGGTCATTAAACGAACTGTTGCAAGTTGAGGACTAGCTATACATACGTATGAGGTAAAATGGAAAGGAGAATTTTGTTGCTTTGTAATTTTAGAGAAATTGACAAGGCACAACTTACAAGCATAAAGGAAAGAAAATATGAAACTGACCTTGTTTAAAGTTTATGTATGTGTGTATGTATGTACAGATAATCCCTGAGTTACAAGCATTTGTTTACTGTCCGTTTGAAGTTACAACAAACAATGTATAATACACAAACCGATTATCCAATCTCTGGATAATTTTCCTATATTGGATTTCCCAAAAGCAGCTTATTAAAGCTTTAAAGAATTTTGTCAGAAGGAACAAAGGAAAAATGAAAATAAACATTTTAAGACTTTGTTTGAAAGGACTAGAAATCAAGAATGTTAAAGGAAAAGGAAATAATTGGTTTGTTTGATCAAGAATAATGGAATGGGATATGAGAAGACAGGATCCTCGTAGTTTAAGAGAAATGATTAGTTATAAATTACTAAAATTGCTTATATGTGTTGTAACAAGCAGGGACTTTTTATATTTCCCTTTTACTCACCCTATTCTATATTTCTTATTTTCTACTTTTTCTATTTTGTTTTTCCTTTCTTCACCTTTTCTTAGTTTCTATTAGTTTTTTTTAAATAAACATCAATGTTAGTAAAAACACTAATTTAAATAAAGGGAAGCTATGGAGGAGTTTTAACAATTTTCCAAGAATCTGCAAAGTTCTGACATCCCAGGGTTGCATGTTAGTGATATAAAGTTAATAAATAAAAGTAAATAATGCAATAAGGGGATACACTTAATGAACAAACAAATAAAAGGTGAAATACGTAGATTTTAAATTGTAAGCTGCCCAGAGTCGCCTCATGATGAGAATGGGAGGCAAATACATTTTAAGAATAAATAAATAATAAATAGATGCAATACATAAATAGGTTTCATAAACAATTTCATAAATAAAACTCCATATGGCAGTGTTTTACTACAGGATGGACAGGGTTGGCTTCAAAAACATCAGACATAAATTACACTCACAGATTTTGGACAGGAGTTCAGAGTGCACACTTTAGTGGTATCATTTTTTTAAAAAAACATGCCATTGTGCATTATGCAGCTAGTCCTTGACTTACAACAGTTCATTTAGTGAGCAAAGTTACAAAGGCACTGAGAAAAGTGACTTATGACTATTTTCCACACTTACGACCATTGCATCATCCCCATGGTCACACGCTTGTCAATTGACTCATATTTAGGATGGTTGCAGTGTCCCGGGGTCATGTGATCCCTTCTTGTGAACCTTCTGACCAACACAGTCAATGGGGAAGCCAGATTCACTTAACAACCATGTTACTAATTTAACAACTGCAGTGATTCCCTTAACAACTGTTGCGTGAAAAGTCGTAAATTGGACCAAAGCTCACAACAAATGTCTCATTTAGCAACATAAATTCTGGGCTCAATTATGGCCGTAGGTCGACGACTACCTATAGTGACCTGCACTGCAAAGATGCAAAGTCTGTAAAGGTCATTATAAAAGGGTTGGAAGGGACCTTGGAGGTCTTCTAGTCCAACCCCCTGCTCAAGAAGAAAACCCTTATACAATTTCTTCAGTCTCTTCTTAAAAACCTCCAGTGTTGGTGCAGCCACAACCTTCCACTTATTCATAGTTCTAACTGATTGAAGCTGTAAGGATTTCTTTGATATGTTAGAATTTGATATGTTGAGTCTGGTTAGTTTTTAAAAAGGCTCTACCAGGAAGTCCTATTCGTTTAGTCACCGTTCAAAGTTACAATGGCAATGAAAAAAGTGACTTATGACTATTTTCCACACTTATGACCATTGCGTCATCCCCATGGTCACACGCTTGTCAATTGACTCACATTTAGGATGGTTGCCGTGTCCCGGGGTCATGTGATCCCTTCTTGCGACCTTCTGACCAACACAGTCAATGGGGAAGCCAGATTCACTTAACCGTGTCACTAAGTGAACAACTGACGGGATTTATTTAACAATTGTGACAAGAAAGGTCATAAAAAGCGGCAAAACCCACTTAACAACTGTCCAGCTGAGCAACAGAAGTTTTGGGCTCAGTTGTTGGTTGTTAGTCAAGGGCCACCGGTTTATCCATTAAGTGGATCTAACTTCACAGGAAACGAACAAAATTCCAAGGGTTTTCATCACAAAATCACCTTCTGGTTTCCTAAAACTTTCTGCTGCTTTTTTGGGCTGTTGCATAATTGTTGATTTTTAATCTGCTTCTCACCTTACTGCGGTGGGGATTTTCGGTATGAGGGAGATAACGAATTTTGGAGTGGCTTCTATTGAATCAGGAATTCTTACACATCCCCAGCAATTGGCTGGCTGTGTTTGCATAGCTCGCTTCTGTATCTTTCCAAGGTCCACCCTTCTTCATTTTTGTTTAAACTATTGTGCAAAGTCCTGTCCTATGGCTTAGCGTAGGGGACAAAGATCAAAACGGGGTTAACTTAGAAGCTAGGATCAGTAGCAAGCTGGCGACGTAGTTTTCTAGTTGCTTAGGATGACACTGTTTCTTAAATAATAATGAGTATTATTAGGATTACCCTGTTTCCATGAACATAAGACCTCCCCGGATAATAAGCCCGGTCGGGCTTTTGAGTGCATGCGCTAAAATAAGCCCTCCCCGAAAATAAGTCATCTCCAAAAATATTGCAACACAGCAGCAGCCATGAGGAGACCATGCTCGCCTCCCCCTGCACCTCAAAAATAATAAGACCTCCTTGAAAATAAGGCCAAGTGCTTATTTCTGGGGGGGGGGGGGTTCAAAGGAAAATAAGACCTGTCTTATTTTCGGGGAAACTTGGTAGAAATAGAACGATTGTGGCAAAAGAAAGCAAGTCATAGGCATTTTGGGTGCAATCTCAAAATCTGGAGCATTACTTAAACAACATCAGCATTGACAAAGTCACTATTAGAGGTGGTCGTCAGCTTACGACTGCAATCAAACCCAAAATTTCTGTGGATAAGCCAGACAGTTGTTGAATGATATCCCCCCCCCCTAATTTTGCAACCTTTCTTGCCGTGGTTATTAAGTGAATCACTGCAATCGATAAGTTAGTAACCTGGTAGTTAATTGAATCTGGATTCCCCATTGACTTTGCTGGTCAGAAGTTTGCAAAAGGGGATCACATGATCCTGGGACACTGCGGCCGTCATAAATATGAGTCAGGTGTCCGAATTTTGATTACGTGACCATGGGGAACCTACAAGAGTCGTAAAGTGTGAAAAACAGTCATACGTCACCTTTTCAAGTCACTAAATGAACTGTTGTAAGTTAAGAAGTGCTGGTATTTGGAATAGCCTCTATCGTGCAATGAAGCTACATTTAACCCATCAAGTCTGTCCTTGGGAAGGGGTCAATACATACAGTCCTCAACTTATAACAGTTCATTTAGTGACCATTTGAAGTTACAATGGCACTGAAAAAGTGACTTTATGACTGCTTTTTACACTGTTTGACAAGTGGCTCATATTTGTGATGGTTGCAGTGTCCGGGATCATGTGATCCCCTGTTGTGACCTTCTGACAAGCAAAGTCAATGGGGGAAGCCAGATTTACCTAATAACCCTGTTCCTAACTTAACAACTGCAGCAATTCACCTAACAACCGTGGCAAGAAAAGTCATAAAGTGGGGCAAAACACACTTAACTCTTCATCAATGATTTGGATGAGGGAATAAATGGGGAACTCATCAAATTTGCAGATGACACCAAGCTGGCAGGAATAGCCAACGATCCAGAAGATAGGCTTAAGATACAGAAGGATCTTGACAAACTTGAACGTTGGGCACTAGCTAATAAAATGAAATTCAATGGTGAAAAGAGTAAGGTTCTACATTTAGGCAACAAAAACGGAATGCACAGGTACAGTATAGGTGATACCTTGCTCAGTAGTAGTAACTGTGAGAGGGATCTTGGAGTCCTAGTAGACAACCATTTAAATAGGAGCCAGCTGTGTGCAGCAGCTGCCAAAAAAGCCAACACAGTTCTAGGCTGCATCAACAGAGGGATAGAATCAAGATCACGTGAAGGGTTAATACCACTTTATAATGCCTTGGTAAGGCCACACTTAGAATATTTGCATTCAGTTTTGGTCGCCACAATGTAAAAAAGATGTGGAGACTTTAGAAAGAGTGCAGAGAAGAGCAAGAAAGAGGATGAGGGGACTGGAGGCTAAAACATATGAAGAACGGTTGCAGGAACTGGGAATGTCTACATTATTAGAAAGAAGGACTAGGGGAGACATGATAGCAGTGTTCCAATATCTCAGGGGTTGCCACAAAGAAGAGGGAGTCAAACTATTCTCCAAAGCACCTGAGGGTAGAACAAGAAGCAACGGGTGGAAACTAATCAAGGAGAGAAGCAACTTAGAACCGAGGAGAAACTTCCTGACAGTTAGAACAATTAATCAGTGGAACAGAAGTTGCCTCCAGAAGTTGTGAATGCCCCAACACTGGAAGTCTTTAAGAAGATGTTGGATAGCCATTTGTCTGAAACGGTATAGGGTTTCCTGCCTAGGCAGGGGGTTGGACTAGAAGACCTCCAAGGTCCCTTCCCACTCTGCTGTTGTATTATTAACAATTGTGGGCTCAATTGTGGTTGTAGGTCGAAGACCGCCTGTAAAGTCTTTTGGTAAACTCCATCTCGGCGTGTGTTTTCATTGGGCGTCTCACATTAGGAACTGTCTGGGATAATAGCTTATTGTGTCATAAGAAGCTAGGTTTTTGTGGTTTGCCAGCCAGGTTAGACAACTCGGCATATTTGGCCAGCCCAATTCCTTGCTGAGCAAAACATGGCTTGATATATCGTAAGAGTGCCCAGGATTTCTGGGGGAAAAAATAGCAAATCACCTTTGAATCACCTTTTTCAGAATTTGCATTCTGACTGTCCCTTGAAAACAGGTGATAGCAATTTAGATCAAGGATAAAAATGTTTATGTATATATGTGTGTGTGTGTGTGTGTGTGTGTGTGTGTTGTATTTGTGCTGATAAAATAAATAAAGGGAGATTAGTATAGATCTATTTCAAGCTATTTAGCTCTCATCAGCTAGCCATACCCTTATGGTTTTCTGCCTGGATGGTCTCCGGTAGTGAGCCGATAGACAGAAAGGGGGAGTAGTGAGTTCCCTCCCATATTTGGGCATACACACACACACACACACACACACACACACACACACACATACATACATACATATATTTCTAGCAGCTTTTCATTTTTGTATGAAACGCACTGAATTATATTTCTGGCATTGGCAAAATTTGCATAACACATGTCTCACTTAACAACATAAATTTTGGGTTTAAGGTAAATGTGGTGGTAAGTTGAGGACTATCTGTATTTAAATTCTAATATCTTTGGGACACTTCTGAATACAGCAGATTTAATAGTTACCAGGTAATCCTTGACTTACAACCATTCTTTTAGTTACCCCTCAAAGTTACAGTAGTGCTCAAAAAAGTGACGCACTGTCGGTCCTCACGTTTACAACTGTTGCAGCATCCCCGCAGTGACATAATAAAAATTTGGGCAATGGTTGGAGCATGCCAGAATCATGGGATCGACATTTGCAAAATTCCTTGCTAGCTTCTGTCAGCAAAGTCAATGGGGAAGCGGATTTGCTTAACGTCCACGAGACATTTAACAACTGCAGGGATTCACTTATCAACCATGGCAAAAAGATAGTAAAATGTGTGTGATTCACTTAACAACCACCTTGCTTAGCAAAGGAAATGTTGGTCTCAATTGTGATCATAAGTCAAGGACTACTACATAGCAGTCAATTTTAGATAAGTCGAGGTGGCTCAGTGGTTAGAATGCAATATTGCAGGCTAACTCTCCCCACTGCCAGGAGTTCGATTCTGAGAGGCTCAAGGTTGACTCAGCCTTCCAACCTTCCGAGGTCAGTAAAATGAGGACCCAGGTTGTTAAGGGCAATAGGTTGACTGTGTAAACTGCTCAGAGAGGGCTGTAAAGCACTATGAAGCAGTATATAAATCTAAGTGCTATTGCTATTGCTGTACTCTTTCTTTGATCCAAGGCAAGCCAAATAGCATGGCTACAGATTCAACCTGGATGGTTTATTATTAGAGGTATGATCTCATCTTTACTTTGTCCAACTCAAGGCTGGGACACTCCTTCCTCTTTTCTCCCTGATCCCTGATCACAATTATGTAACATGTGTTGGTGAGAGAGAGACAGAGGGAGGGAGGGAGGGAGGGAGGGAGGGAGGGAGGGAGGGAGGGAGAGAGAAAGAGAGAGAGAGAGAGAGAGAGAGAGAGAGAGAGAGAGAGAGAGAGCAACTGCTCCAAAGTCACCCAGCCGGCTTTCATGCCTCGCAGGAGGTCTCAAATTAAATTAGCCACTTCCTGGTTTTTAATCCCATGTCTTCACTACACCTTATTCTTGAGCCAACATAGTAGAACAAACTTTGTTTCTCGAAAGCCACATTTTGTCACGTTTCCCACACTATAGTTCTCTGAAGTGACTCCTTAGTGCTGCCCCGAAGAAGAAGAAGGTCAACTATTCTCCAAAGTACCTGAAAGCAGGACAAGAATCCAGGGATGGAAGCTGATCGAGGAGAGAACTAACCTGGAAATGAGAGATTTTCTGAGAGAACAATTAACCAGTGGAACAACTTGCCTCCAGAAGTTGGGAATGCTCCAACACCTGAAGTTTTTAAGAAGACATTAGACAACCATTTGTCTGAAATGGTGTAGGGTTTCCTGCTTGAGCAGATCACTGGAAGATCTCTCAGGTCCCTTCCTTACTCTGTTATTTCTGTTTATCTGCCTGCCTGACCGCCAATCCATCCATCCATCTATCCATCCATAACTATCGGTCTATCATCTAATATCTATCCATCTCTGTCTCTATCCATCTCTCTACCCCTCCCTCTCTATCGGTAGCTCGCTAGCTATCTACATGATAGCAGTCTTCAATATCTTAAAGGCTGACCCAAAGAAAAGGGGGCCATCCTATTCTCCAAAGTACCTGAAGGCAGGACAAGAAGCAATGGATAAACCGAACCTGGAAACAAGGAAGAGATTTTTTGACTGTGAAAAATATTAACTAGTGGAAGGTTTGCCTCCAGAAGTTATGGGTGTCCCCAGACTTGTCTGAAATGGTGCAGGGTCTCCTGCTTGAGCAGGGGGCTGGATAAAAAGACCTCCAAGGTCCCTACCGTCTGTTATTCTCAGCCCAGCCAGGAAGAAAATCCCATTTTACTCAGATTTCAAAACTTTGAAATGTTAGCTTATTATTTGGGCTGCATTCCGGTCTGGTTTGAGATTCATCCTTGAGTCATGATGTTTTGATTCTCCAGGAAATCTCGAGAGAATTTGACACTCTTGATTTTTTTTCTCCCCCTTCCGAGAATAAAGACCTTGGAAGGCTTCCCTGCTTTTTTGTGCTCTGGAGATACATGTGATTACATCAACCATTTTTCCCCAGCTGGTGTCCCTCGTATAGCTGGCATACAGCCAATATTTAATTGGTTATGCCATAATGGGATTCGGCAGGTGGTGACGTGGTGCGTTTGTAAACCCAGCCAGTGTCTCTTGAAAGCTGCAATTTGTGGCTTGGGGCATATTTTTTTATCTGTACAGGTAATCTCTTCGAATTAGGACCACAGTTTCCACTGAAAGCAAGGCAGTTATTTCTGCTCGTTTTACGACCGTTTTTGACACAGTTGTGTAGTGAGTCACTGCCATAGTTAAATTAGTGACTCTGGTGTGAAGTGAATCAGGCTTCTGAATTGACTTTGCTTGTTGGACGGTCGCAAAAGGGGATCACATGATCCTGGGACACTGCATCCGTCATAAATATGAATCAGCTGCCATGCGTCTGAATTTTGATCACGTGACCATGGGGATACTGTAACGGCCATGAGTGTGAAAATTGGCCGCAAGTCACTTTTTTTCAGTGCCGTTTGAGCAGTCACGAAACAAATGATTGTAATTTGAGGACTATCTGTATTTGATTAGCTTTTTCCTTAGGAAAGACGCACCTTTTTCCCCTCAAAAAAGAGGCTGAAAATATGGGTGTGTCTTATACACTGAATACAGCATTTTTTGCCACTTGAAGCCCCACCCCCTTTACCAAAATGGCCGTGCGTAGCCTTTAGGACAGCAATGGCGAACCTTTTTTAGCTCGCGGGCCATAAGTGGGGGGAGCGCAGGGGGGTTGTGTGCGGACGCGCCGCACCCATAATGCAATGTGCAACCCCCCCAGTGCGCATGCGCGCATGAGAGATGCTCCCCCCCATTTTTTGCATGCTTTTTTCACACTCCCCAGGCTCCAGAGGCTTTATAGGAGCCTGGGGAGGGCGAAAACAGCCCTCCCGCCTCTCCCGGAGGCCCCCCGGAGGCTTCAGGGACCTTCAGGAGGCTACCCTGAAGCCTCCGGAGGGCAAAAAACGACCCTACGAGCAAATTGGAAGTCCATTCCCGAACTTCCGGTTTACCCATAGGGCCGTTTTTTTGCACTCCGGAGGCTTCAGGGAAGCTCATGAAGCCTCTGGAGGGCCTCGGGGGGGCGGGGGGCTCTTTTTGCTCTCCCCAGGCTCCTATAAAGCCTCTGGAGCCTGGGGAGGGCGAAAAATGGCTTTTAAAAAGGCAGAACTCATGCGCGCTGGCCAGCTGACAAGGCAACGTCTCGCATGCCCTGACAAATAGCTCCACATGCCACCTGTGGCACACGTGCCATAGGTTCGCCATCCCGGCTTTAGGAGGCTTTCAGAGAGCTCCTGGGAGCTGGGGAGGACGAAATGAGCAAAAAACTGGCCAGTTTTTGCTGAATTTTGCCCCACCCAGCCCCCAGGAGCACTCTATAAACCTTCTCAAGGCTATTCATGTCCTTTTTTGAAAAAAACACGGGTCCGTTTTTGCAAAAAACAGGCCATTTGGGGGAGGTTTGCAGAGTGCAAAAACTTTTTTTTAAATTTGCCTCTTTGAAACCTTGGTGAGTCTTATACTCCGGTGCATCTTATACTCCGAAAAATATGGTAATTTACCGCAATAAGTAAATGAAATGCTTAGGGTACAGTAAATAAGACGCCCAGTGAAACACCAAATACAGACTGATAAAATGATGATTAATGCCTTTTCAAGACTGAGTGTGCTTGTAACTTTGGGTTGGGATCCTTGGTTCTCTCCAAGCTTAGTTGTTTTCTTGCAGGCATTTCATGACCCAACCAGCACTGATGATGTTACCCAGTTGGGTTGTGAAATGTCTACACGAAAACAGCTAAGCCCCTCCTCCTCCTCTCCACAAACTCCACTTCCTTCTGCAACTGATGAAGTTACTTAGTTGGTTCATGAAACTTCTGCAAGAGGTCAATGGACCAAGGAGCCCACAGTCTTCCTCCTCGTCTTCCTCCTCCTACCAATGATGGTAACTCTCTCTGAAAGAAGAAAACAGAGAACACCAAGGACCCCACAATTCAACCCTGAGCTAATTTTTTTCTCTTCTGTTAGTAACTTCGGGGTCTCCTGCCTCTCTTCCTTTTAGCATGGAATATCTCAGTTGGGGTTTTCCATGTCCTATATAAGCTCAATTTCTTTGTTTTAAGGCTGGCTCTACCACCACAGAAGTTCTTTTGGGAAGGGACAAGTCATGTACCCCAGGAACGCCTGTAGCATTCATGACACGTTTTCAATGTTTCAAATGCACCTATGGGTTAAACAGTGGGCAGATCCTGATACTTAATACACTTAATACAATAGTAGAGTTGGAAGGGACCTTGGAGGTCTTCTAGTCCAACCCCCTGCCTAGGCAGGAAACCCTATACCGTTCCAGACAAATGGCTATCCAACATCTTCTTAAAGACTTCCAGTGTTGGGGCATTCACAACTTCTGGAGCCAACTTCTGTTCCACTGATTAATTGTTCTAACTGTCAGGAAGTTTCTCCTCAGTTCTAAGTTGCTTCTCTCCTTGATTAGTTTCCACCCATTGCTTCTTGTTCTGTCCACAGGTGCCTTGGAGAATAGCTTGACTCCCTCTTCTTTGTGGCAACCCCTGAGATATTGGAACACTGCTATCATGTCTCCCCTAGTCCTTCCTGATACTAACTCTGTCATTGTGATCATGTGGCCCTGGGGATGCTGCAACGGTCGTGACTGTGAAAAATGGTCATAAATATATAATTTATTGGCTGCCCATTTTACCGCGGCATTATTCCAAGGCATAGCTGGGCTGTTCTGAACTTTGCTTTAGTGAGCAGTTTCATCCATTAACTCTTGTCCCAAAGGTTTGTTTTCCAAAGGGCAACTGGCTTTTATTTTATTTATCCTTGAAAAGATGTCGCTTCTCATCCAAGAAGCTTCTCCAGTTCTAACGTGGGTCAGAGCCTCAGTGTTAGAACTGAAGAAGCTTCTTGAATGAGAAGCGAAAAATGCAAGAAAGTCCAGTTGCCATTTAGAAAAGCACCTTTGGGACAAGCATGGATGACCTGGATGATTGAGAATGAAGTAAGATAGGAGAGGAGAGGATAGAAAAGATAAGAACAGAATTGGAATGGAATGGAGTAGACTAGAATAGCATAGTACAAGAAATAGAAGATAATAGGAATGGAATGGAATAAGAATAGAGAATAGGAATAGAATAGAATAGAAAATATGGAACGGAAGAGAATAGAAAATATGGAATAGAACAGAATAGAATAGAATTACTGATTGCCCAAGTGTGATTGGACACACAAGGAATTTTTGTCTTCCAAGGAGTACAGAAGAGGAAAGATGAGAGCGGTAATTGTAACACAGCCATAATATACGGGTAAACATCCTTAAATATAAGAAGTGCTGTGGGAATTAGGTGTTTAGCAGAGTGATGGCGCAGGGAAAAAAAACCTGGTTGTTTTGGCATGGGTAGACAATCTGCAATGGAATGGAATAGACTAGAATAGAATTGTACAAGAAATAGAAGATAATAGGAATGGAATGGAATAAGAATAGAGAATAGGAATAGAATAGAATAGAAAACATGGAACGGAAGAGAATAGAAAATATGGAATAGAACAGAATAGAATAGAATTACTGATTGCCCAAGTGTGATTGGACACACAAGAAATTTTTGTCTTCCAAGTTGTCAGTGTACATACAAACAAAGTGATATGATCATAAGACACCAATAGGAGTACAGAAGAGGAAAAATGAGAAGGGTAATTGTAACACAGCCATAATATACGGGTAAACATCCTTAAATATAAGAAGTCCTGTGGGAATTAGGTGTTTAGCAGAGTGATGGCGCAGGAAAAAAAAAACTGGTTCTTTTGGCATGGGTAGACAATCTGCAATATTGCAATACACAATAGACAAAAAAAAGGCAATCTCCACAGACATCCCCTGACTCTCTAATTGTTCTTATTTCTGCAGGCTGGAGGACTCCAACGCCTTCTCGCTGAGTGTGTGCAGCCCTACCTCCATCTGTGTCCTCGGCTGACAAAATGTCACACCTGAACGGGTTGGTTTCTGGGCTGCTGGACGGCCTGCAGAGCCAGGTGTCCCTCCACCTCGCCTGCTCCAAGTGCAGCCACAGAGAGAATGAGAGCACCTACCTGCTGAAAGAGGTGGACCACAGCTGCATGAGGGAGATCTTGCTGGCCAGGTGCAAGGGAGCAAGAGGCATCCAGTGGCGCAAAGTGGACAGGAGACCCTCCTTCCCCAGACCGGCTTTCTACGACATCTGCCGGTATTACGTGGCTGGTTTGGGATGCACCAGACACCACAACTCCTGCACCTTTGCCTGGAGCCGAGAGGAGGTGATTGTGTGGACATTCGAGAGGAAATACAACTTGGAAAGGCACACGTTGAAGTGGCTGTTGAAACAGGTCCAGTCGGGCGTCGCGCCCAGCGCCCAGCCTAAACCCCATGATCTCAACAACCCAGAAGAAATCCTCAGTGAGTTTGGGGGTTATTTCCAGGAGATCTGCGAACCTTGTTTTTATAGCCGTCCCCAGCGGATTTCACCCAAGGGATCTGCTCACATTTGCAAGGATCACTGGGGCTTCCTTTTGGTTCATGTGATCGCCGACGGTAAGAAAAAAGAGCAATATACCGAGATTCGGCCATGTCCGACAAGCAGGAGGCTCTTTTCGTACTGTTCGTCCGTCTCAGCCGGCAGGTCCTGCAGGAATAACTCTCAGTCCTGCAGTTTTGCCCACAGTGATGTAGAGCTGGCCATCTGGAAGGCAGAGCAAAGATGCGGTTTGGATCGTGCCAACCTGCTGCGCCCGGCGGTGGAGGAGACGGCGAGCTCGCCGGACGCCGCGCCGCAGTATCAATTCTACTGCCGGGTTTGCCTGGTGACGTGCGATTCCCAGCAGAGCTTCGAGAACCACTGCTCGTCCGTGGAGCACACGCAGCTGATCGCCACCGACATGCTGACCGAGTGGAGTTATCGCGCCCCTCCGTACGATCCAAAGACCTTTGCTCTTTGCAGCCGGTAAGCGAGACAGATCAAGAGAGTTTTTGCTTTTGAGAACCAGACGTTGGGTTCAGGATTATGGGTGGCATTTGGAGTTTGCTCCTGGTCCTTTTTGGCTTTGTCTAAAGGGAAAGCTGATGTCTGCCTCTGTAAAGTTAACTTTACAGGTAGTCCTCAACTTGCAACCATTCATTTAGTGAGTGTTTGAAGTTACAACAGCACTGAAAAAAGTGACTTAGGACCATTTTTCACACGTACGACTTTCATACCTGTGGACATTTGATCAAAATTCAGATGCTTGACAATTGGCTCATTTTTATGACCGTTGCCATGTCCCAGGGTCATGTGATCACCCTTTGACAAGATAGGCTTAAGATACAGAAGGATCTTGACAAACCTGAACATTGGGCACTATCTAATAAAATGAAATTCAATGGTGAAAAGAGTCAGGTTCTACATTTAGGCAACAAAAACGGAATGCACAGGTACAGTATAGGTGATACCTTGCTCAGTAGTAGTAACTGTGAAAGGGATCTTGGAGTCCTAGTGGACAACCGTTTAAATAGGAGCCAGCCGTGTGCAGCAGCTGCTAAAAAAGCCAACACTGTTCTAGGCTGCATCAACAGAGGGATAGAATCAAGATCATGTGAAGTGTTGATGCCGCTTTACAATGCCTTGGTGAGGCCACACTTGGAATATTTGCATTCAGTTTTGGTCGCCACGATGTAAAAAAGATGTGGAGACTCTGGAAAGAGTGCAGAGAAGAGCAACAAAGATGATTAGGGGACTGGAGACTAAAACATATGAAGAACGGTTGCAGGAACTGGGTATGTGTAGTTTAATAGAAAGAAGGACAGGGGAGACATGATAGCAGTCTTCCAATATCTCAGGGGTTGCCACAAAGAAGAGGGAGTCAAACTATTCTCCAAAGCGCCTGAGGGCAGAACAAGAAGCAATGGGTGAAAACTAATCAAGGAGAGAAGCAACCTGGAATTAAGGAGAAACTTTCTAACAGTGAGAACAATTAATCAGTGGAACAGAAGTTGCCTCCAGAAGTTGTGAATGCTCCAACACTGGAAGTCTTTAAGAAGATGTTGGATAGCCATTTGCCTGAAATAGTATAGGGTTTCCTGCCTAGGCAGGGGGTTGGACTAGAAGACCTCCAAGGTCCCTTCCAACTCTACTATTGTATTGTATTATTGTAAAATCAGTGGGAAAGCCAGATTGACCTAACAGCCGTGTTACAACACCCCAATCAAGAAACTGCCCAAGAGCCGTCAGCAAACAGCCCAAGCAAATAATCTCTAATACTGCTCCCACCCACACAGAGAGGCAAGACACCAGAATATAAACCGACAGTAAACCCCACTCCTTACAAGCATTGATGGTGTTACCTAGTTGGGTAATGAAATGTCTACAAGAAAACAACCAAGCTCAGAGAGTACAAGGACCCTGCAGTCCTCCTCCTCCTCCTCTCCCACCCACTTCTAGCCCTGATGATAAATTGACAGCAAACAGCACTCCTTATGAGTACTGATGACGTTACCTAGTTGGGTAATGAAATGTCTACAAGAAAACAACCGAGTTCAGAGAGTACAAGGACCCCGCAGTCCTCCTCCTCCTCCTCCTCTCCCACCCACTTCTAGCCCTGATGATAAATTGACAGCAAACAGCACTCCTTATGAGTACTGATGACGTTACCTAGTTGGGTAATGAAATGTCTACAAGAAAACAACCGAGTTCAGAGAACACCAAAGACCCCTCATTTCAACCCTGATCTGCAAATATTCTCTTTCATGAGGCATAGATTTATTGGTCTCCTTAAATGTACCTCCAAGCTTTTGCCACTGATTGACTTTTGTCTTTTTCTCTCTCTATGCTTCAGACCAGACATTTGTGAATATGGGCAGGATTGTGCCAGGGCGCATTCGGTCCAGGAATTGGAAGAGTGGATCCAGCGGGCAAAAATTGCCCAGGGAAAGAAGAAGACGGCCAAGGAGGAGGGCCTCTTAGCTTACCAGGATCGACTTATTGCCGAGTACCAATCGAGCCACAACGAAGTCTTAATTGTAATTTGGGGATTCTAAGCTGATATGCGTGTGGTTTGTGGCAGGGAAACTTGTGTTTGTGGTAAGAGAGGGAGTCTTCTAGATATTTTGCTTTTGTGCAGCTCAAAAACATGGGCTGAAAGTTGCGGGCTTGCCTTGCTTGTGGAGTTGAACATTCAGGTATGCTGCTCTTGTCTCTGGAGGTTCAGTCAATATCTTAGGGCAGAGATCTTTTCTCTAGACAACTGCTTGCTTAAAAATTCCCTAGGCTTAGACTAAAGTTTTTGTGACTTGGAAACGTTAAGAGAGGTGGACTTCAACTCCCAATTGCTGGGAATTCTGGGAACTGAAGTCCACCCCTTAGTGTAATGAATATAATAACAAAAAATAAAATTCTCAAATAATAGTACCCAGTTCACATACTGTTCGATGGAGATGAAAAGTATTATAAATAAATGAAATAAATAAAACGTTTAAAAAAAAGCCTGTTCCAAGAAGGCTCCACACCCATTTGCACCATCCAGGTGACTCTGAGGACACCGATAAACCTTCAGGTGGCCTCAACGGCTAGCTAAAAGGATGCAAATGACCAGCCATCTGCAAGGAGTCTAAATCCTTCCATTCCCCACCAGCCAGTCAGACCGGAAGATGCTTCTTGGCTGAGAAGCAAAACATCTTCATAGAAAAACCAGAAAGTTCAGTTGCCTCTTGAAAAAGCATCTTTGGGATGACCCCTTCCTTGATTCTCCTGCCTTGTTTTCTCACCTTGTGGCTCTCTCCCCATCAGATTTCGGAGGTCGTGGATGGCGTGAGGGTCACTTGCAAGCAGCCACTCCGGATCCAGTCAGAGAAAAAGAAATTGCAGTATGAGTGGGTCTTCACCATCCATTCCCAGGTGAGCTGGAAAGTCGAAATGCTCCATAAACCTGTAGAGAAGGGACCTGTTTCTTCCATGATGGGGCTCCTGGACTCTGCCCAGCGACGTTGCCTGCAATAGGGAGCCTGGCTAACGTCTTTGCTGGACACATGCATAGCTGCAGTGATGAGTGCTGACAAATCCATGATTTGCTGAATGCACAGTGGTTAGTCACAAACTAGCATTGAGGGAGGGAGAGAGAGGGCGGAAGGGAGAAAGGAAAAGAGATGGAAAGAGAGAATTGAGACGGCGGAAGAAATGGAGGATGGAAGGAAAGGGATGGATAGAAGGAATAAGGGGCGGTATGGAGGGAGGACGGATGGAAGATGGAAAGAAGAAAAGAGAGGAGGAAGAGAGGGAGGAAGGGAGAAGGAAAGATGGAAAGAAGGAATAGGAGGGGAGGGAGAGAGGAAGGAAGGAAATAAAGAGATGGAAGGGAATGAGGGAGAGGAGGGAGGAAAAGACGGCAGGAAAACCCACCTACCTTTGGAGATTTGGAAGAAACCTTGGAGGTCTTCTAGTCCAACCACCTGCTCAAGCAGGAGATCCTATGTGCCATTCTTTCCTCCTCCCTCAAACCTCTGCAGAGTTTCCCTTCACCCCCTCTTACACCAAGGGGAAACAAGATGGGGTTATCTTGAGTTTCTTTCTCACCCCCTATTCCTTCCCAGGGCTGAGTAAAAAGTTTATCTAACTGTTCTTCCATTTCCATTTTCAAGTTGACCTCTGACACTGAGGATCTGTTTCCCCTTGTTCTCATTTACCTGCATTTTCCCCTTTCCCATTTCAGAGGCCGCTGATCCACGTAGCCCTGTTAAAGAAAGTCCCAGGAGCCAACTTCTCCTTAGTTGTGCCAGGAAGGGCTCAGCTTCTCACTTATGCTTCTGGAGACAGCTTCAAAACCGTGCGGGCATCTCCACCAGCCGTTGAGGTGAAAGTCCACTTGCAGAGTCACACCTTCGGGGTCTACGAGCAGTGGCTGGTCTTTGATTTTGGCAGCCGGCCTGTCTTGATTCAAAAGCTTCACGCCCGGGTGGGTCAGAAGGAAGCATCATGGCGGGTGGATCCGGCCACCGAGTCCTTCAGCTGCTTTCTGCCCAGTGAGCGCTGGCACAGTGGGAACCGCATAGTGGTGCCCAGCCTGGCCCGCGCGGACAAGAACATGGAACTGCTGGCTAAGTACAAGGCTCCCTCCCTCTCGATGGACTTCCAGCGAGGGGCGAGGGGCAAGCCCATCACCCGTGTCAACTACCGCGAAGAAATGCACAACTTCCTCTTCCGAGAAGAAGAAGCTCAGCAGCTCTTGATCTCCAAGTAAGTGGACCTCAACCCAAGTAAGACTTCAAAGTCTTCACCCAACTGAAAGACATTCCCTGTTTTTATCCCAGGGAGGAAGAACCAAGTTCCTACAATATCAATAGCAATAAAGGAGGATATTTGTAAAATAGCCATAGCACTTAGACTTATATACCATTTCACAGTGCTTTGCAGTCTCTCTAAGCCAGGGGTGTCCAAACCTGGGAACTTTAAGACTTGTGGACTTCAACTCCCAGAATTCCCCAGCCAGCCATGCTGACTGGGGAATTCTGGGAGTTGAAGTCCACAAGTCTTAAAGTTCCCAAGTTTGGACACCCCTGCTCTAAGCAGTTTACAGAGTCAGTCAGTTGCCCCCAACAATCTGGGTCCTCATTTTACCGACCTAGGAAGGATGGAAGGCTGAGTCAACCTTGAGCCGGTGAGAATCAAACTCCTGGCAGTGGGCAGAGTTAGCCTGCAGTACTGCATTCTAATCACTGTGCCACCACAGCTCCAATATAAGTGAATGCTTAAAGTTCCTTAAAGATGTGAAGACTACGGGTTCCACAATTGCGAGGTGGGGAACCCACCGCCTCCTGGTGATTGGCCCAAATCAGCAGCTGGTTTTCACGCTTAAGGTGAAATTAGATAAAGGGAACTATGTTCAAACATTTCCAGAAGGGATGGCACCAGACCAAAGAGAGTGAAGCATCTAAGACCTAGAATTCCCACTCATTTTGGGGGTGCAGTCCAAAATAATTCGGCTTGGAGGGTGAGGACATTACAAAGAGATACAAGCAGAGAGGCCCATTGTTCCTGTTGTTTTGACTTCTCTTTTCCCCAATTTCTTCTGCTCCTCTTCCCATGTCTGATCTTCTTCTTCTGATCTAGGCTCAACTTGCATGCGATGGTCTCCTTCGTAAAGAGTGTGGAAGACTTCCGATCGGGGCTGAAGTTTGCTCTCCCACAACAGCTTTACGCCCAGGTCCTGACTCCTTACTCGTTGACCATGGACTCCGACGAAGGGTACCTGCTCCAACGCTCAGTCAACACGGCCCTCCTCTCCCAAGATCCACCTGCTAACAACCGGGTTTATGAGGTCTCCATCGAGAAAGAAGCCCTCACTGAAAGGAGCGTCTGTCTTCTCCTTCCCCAGCGTTGCTGCATGGAACTGGGCCTCCAACCAGACACGTCTGCCAAGATGGAAGTCCAGTTCCAAATGGACCAGCTCCAATTCTGCCAATGGCACCAGGCTGTGGACAACTTATGGGATGTGAAGCTGGTCTTTCCAGATGTGGCCACCTGCTCCATCCCACGTGGAACTTTGCAAGTGCCCTGGGGGAACGCAAAGCAGAAGCAAGCTTTTTGCTTCATCACTGGTCAGGTGACTGGTTTCTGTAGAACACCTCCTCTTTTGATCTACGGACCATTTGGGACTGGGAAGACCTTCACATTGGCCAAGACTACCCTGGAGATCATCAAGAAGCCCCAGACACGTGTGCTCATCTGCACCCACACCAATAGGTAATCTTGGTTTGAAGTTTTATGAGCCTTTGGCTGAAGGAGAAAAGTACATATTTTGGTGTCTTCACAGGGTGACGGTTATTTTAGGGACAACTGTTAAAATTGATATCTGGGTTTGCACAATATGTCAAACAGATCCAGATAACCATATTTTTCGGAGTGTAAGACACACCTGAGTATAAGATTCACCAAGATTTTGAAGAGGCAAATTAAAAAAAAAAGTTTCTGCACTCTGCAGACCTCCCAAAAACGGCCCGTTTTTTGTATAAAAAAAAAGGGCATGGATAGCCTTTAGGCTTATAGAGTGCTCCTGGGGGATGGGGGTGGGGCAAAAACGAGCAAAAAACAGCCCATTTTTCGCTCATTTTTGCCCTCCCCAGCCCCCAGGAGCATCTGGAAGCCTCCACAAGGCTATGCATGGCCATTTTTGCAAAGGGGGGGGGGGGTTTCAGGAGGCCAAAAATGCTGTATTCAGTGTATAAGACGCACCCAGATTTTCAGCCTCTTTTGAGGGAAAAAGGTGTGTCTTATACTCCGAAAAATACAGTAAGTCCAGGAGGCTAAATTCACATTAGTATTAGATGCAAGAAATCAAGAACCAGAATATAGTTCAAAAATACTACAAGTTTCGATCGTTTAAAAATAATCATTTAAATGATCATTTGATCATTTTAAAAAAAATGTTGAGATTCTAGAAAGGGTACAGAAGAGTAACAAAGATGATTAGGGGACTGGAGGCTAAAACATAAAGAATGGTTGCTGGAATTGGGTATGTCTAATTTAGTGAAAAGAAGGACCAGGGGAAATATGATAGCAGTGTTTCAATATCTCAGGGGTTGCCACAAAGAAGAGGGGGTCAATCTATTCTCCAAAGCACCCGAGGACAGGATAAAAATCAACGGATGGAAACTAATCAAGGAGAGAAGCAACCTAGAACTTCCGAATTTCCTGACACTGAGAACAATCAATCAGTGGAATTGGTTCCTCCAGAAGTTGTGGGTGCTACAACATTGGATGTTTTTAAGAAGTAGTATAGGGTTTCCTGCTTGAACAGGGTATTGGACTAGAAGACCTCCAAGGTTCCTTCCAACTCTGTTATTTGATGCCACCTATACACAAGAAACTGTTCTAGTAATTGACACCATATAATATCAATGTACTATTGTGCAGAAGTAGTCTTTGCCATTTTTAAACCTCAAAATGTTCCCCTATGGTCTTTCTGGCCAAGCAATAATAAGGGGGAGATGTATTTATTGAGTTTGTTATCTGCGCCATTATAGAGAATCCTGGGAAGTAATTAAAATTAAAACCACAGTATGGTAGGAAATATAAGTGGTCCTCAGGTTACATCCATTTGTTCTGTGACTCTTCAAAGATAAGATAGTTCTGAATGAGAGAAACTTAACAACTGGTCCTCGGATGTTATGGCTGTCACAGTGCCCCTGCGGACATGTGATCACCATTTGAAATCTTGCTGGCTTCCCACAAGCAAAAACAATGGAAGTTGCTCTTCTAAGTTTCCCCCAGAGCTTTTTCTCCCAAAGAGCTTCTCAGTGTCAGGGGGATCTCATACTTTGTAACACCCACTTGAAGTTCTTGCCTGCTGGCTGGATTGCTTGCAAGTCAATTGAGAGGGGAAGTCGTGTGACCATGACTTGGGTCGGCTTCCCCAATGTCTTTTACTTGTGGGAAACCAGAGGAAGTGATCATGCGAGGTCCTCACTTAATGATATGTGATCCTTGCATAATGATGGCAATAGGGACTGCTAGGATTGCCATCATCAAGCAGTGTTGTCACATAACATATTGGGTTATGGCTGTATCACTTAATGATGGAAGGGGGTCAAAAAAGATGGTAACCAGGATTGAAGCCCTGTGCCATTTTCACAGGTGTGGCGCATACAACTCAGGAAAAGAAAGGATGGGGGTTCAGTTGGACAACGGGGGCTGCCGTTTTAACTCATTTTGAGTTAAAAAATCCCCCTTCTTCCTTAGAGGGAAATAAAAACAACCAAGAATCCATGGGTCTATTTAACAAAGAATTTTGGGGAGATAATTGGAAATGTGACAGCCCCTGTTGCAATGCCTTTCTTTTCCAGTGCGGCTGATATCTACATTCGTGAATACTTCCACAACTATGCCATCTCGTCGCACCCTGAGGCTATTCCATTAAGGGTGAAATCCATTTACCGTTCGGTCAAATCAACTGACCCCATTACCCTACGCTACTGCTGTCTCTCTCCAAGTGGAAATGAGTTTTGCCTCCCTACTAAAGAGCAGATCGATCGCCACCGGATTGTCCTCACCACGTGCATGATCTCACGAGATCTTGGAGTGCCCTGTGGCTATTTCACCCACATCTTGATTGATGAAGCTGCCCAGATGTTGGAGTGCGAAGCTCTAGTTCCTCTCTCTCTGGCTAGCCTGACAACCATGATCATTCTGGCAGGGGACCATATGCAGAAGACTCCCAGACTCTACTCGCTGCACAAGGATGAGCAGTCCGCCGACTACACCCTGTTGAATCGCCTCTTCCAACATTACAAGAAGGAGAAGCATGAAGTGGCCACCAAGAGCAGGATCATCTTCAACGAGAACTATCGGTCTACTGCAGGAATCATTGAGTTTGTCTCCAAGCACTTCTACGTGGGCAGAGAAGATACCATTGGCGCCAAAGGCAATGTCCCTCCTCACCCGGAGTTCTATCCCCTCATGTTTTGTCACGTCTCCAGTAGTGCTGAGAAGGACAGATCCATGAGCTGGTACAACATCTCCGAGATTGAACAGATAGTTGAGAAAGTACAGGAAATGGATCAGAAATGGCCGGTTGAATGGGGGCAGAAGAACCTCAAGTCCATCTGTGTGGTCTCTTATGGCATTCAGGTGAGGTGTCAAGGGCGTGTGTTGTTCTTACATTGTCCATTACAGGTAGTCTCAAACTTGTGACCACAATTGAGCCTAACATTTCTGTTGCTAACTACTCTCTCTCCTGCTAATGTTCCTCCAAAACTGGTATTTTGGGGAGATATTGCATCTGGCCCAGAGGTCACATGGAATCTTTAAATAGCCAAAGATAATCCTGTCCTTCAGGGATTTCTTGGTTCCTTTTAATATAGGATTTCTGCCTGAGCAGGGAGTTGGACTAGAAGACCTCCAAGGTCCTTTCCAAGTGTGTTTTTCTAACTATTCTAACTTATAACTAAATTCTAACTTTTAAAAAGTTTAAAGACAGCCAGTTTGGCCTACTGGTGAAGGTGGTGGCCTAGAAATAACTTCTGACTCTTTTTAGCACAGTATAAGGTAACAATATTACAACCTCAACTTTTTACTTTTATACATTAGTTAGTATATAACTAGCCATTTCTATAACAACAAATCTATCTAATCAGCAAAACCAAAGTCAGTTTCATTGTTTTCATTCCCCTCTTTGAAGAGAACAATCAATTTAACCATTACTGCTTTATCTTCCTTGCTGTTGAAATAATATGTCCTTCTATTTACACTTAATAATCTTTACAAACAATCACTATTTATATTAACAAAAATCATGATATTCTTTCAGTTTCTGAAGGGGGAAATTTTTTTTCATCCATTTAAAAAAACTAAGCTTTTTTTAAAAAACATTTTTTTAAATTAAAACATTCTAATGCATCTTTTAAAAACTTTCTCTTAGTGTACCTACTTTAAAGTTCACTTTCAGACCAATAAAATTCCAACTAACTCCAATTAATTCATTAAAGTTTGATCACTCCCTCCAAGTTACTCTCCTAGAATAATTATTTTTCCTTTTGTATACATCCTTTTTAAAGCTTCTTATTTTTTCTTTAGGCTAATTTTTCTTTAAATTTCTCCTAAAATAGATATTTTTAAACACACTTTCAATAATATTTTACAAACTTTAGGAATTGCTTAAGCATTATATATACAAATACATTTTTCAAATGGTTTTATATTAAAACTTTCAATTACAAATATCAAACCGATGGAAATCCATCCTAATTTCAATTGATTCATTAAGCTTAAATCACGCCTTCCAGCCTGTTTTCATGGAATAAAATATTTTTATTCTCTGGAATGCTTGTTGAATAGTTATAAGTTTCTCTTCAAGGATTTCTTAACCTCGTTAATATCCATGAGGAAAAAGTCCCAAGCAAATTTTCTTGGTGCTCTTATTTCAATTGTATTGGGAGACTTCTATTTCAACCATCATAATGAAAATAGGGGTCAGGTTTATAGTCCAAGATTACAATTGACATGCTGGTAGCTTTGATTTTTCCAGGTGCAATTTATCCGAGACAAGATGAGAAAAATAGGCTTTTCAGAAGTGACCGTGGAGAGCTCTGACAACCTTCCAGGTAAGGTCCCTGTTCCAATTTTACCTACCCTTTCGAACACAGATCCCCAACCCCTGGGCTGTGGCCCACAACTACGGCCTGTTCAGAACCGGGCTGCAGAAGCAGTAGGCAAGTGCAAGCTCGTGTGCAGCTCCACTTAGGTGCCCTGCGGGCGGGCGAGTGCGCTCACATAGCTCCATTTGTGCAAGCAATGGGCACACATGCTTGTTTGCACGAGTGGGCCTATGCACGCTTACTTGCCACTTGCATGGAACCATCCAATCCCCCCCCAGGTGTTATAACGACCTGAAAAGAGGGTCTCTTAAACTCTCAAAAGTAAAATTTCTGAAACTTTGCAAAAATCACAGCCCTGCTTCCCCATTGAGTTTCCTCGTCACAATTTCGTAGAAAGTGATCGCATGACTCTGGGACGATGCAACCGTCATAAATATGAGCCGGTTGCCAAGAGTCTGAATTTTTATCACGTGACCATGGGGATGCCGCAATGGCCACAAGTGAAAAACAGTCATAAGTCCACGTTTTTCAGTACCAAATAGTCACTAAATGAACAGTTATAAGTTGAGGACAGCCTGTATTTCATGATATTGACAAACAGATCCACCTTCTGTTTTTTTTCTATAGGGCGAGAATTCCGTGTCATCATTATCAACACAGTTCACACCTGCAACAGCCTGGCTCATGTCAGTTCCTCTAACCTGGAGTATTTCAACAACGCGCGGGTGTTGAACACCATTATAACAAGGGCTCAGTCACAGGTCATCGTAGTCGGAGATGCTGTCGCTCTGTGTTTTCATGGCCAGTGCAGCAAGATCTGGAAAAGTTTCATCAAGAAGTGCATTGAGAAGAAGTCCGTCACTCCTGAAACACTGACCTTGGAGGAGATAAAGCAGGTGATGTCCGATATGGCCAGCTGGAACAGAGGAAGCCCTGAATCCGAGGAAGAAGGTAGCGATACAGACTCCTGGGTCTCTGACACGGAAAGCTTAAACCTCGATGATCCAATAATGCAGGAACTCTTGGATGAAAGCAAAATGTCGATGGTGTTGGTCACCGAAGAAGGCCTGCTGAAGGTGAAATCGGACGTCTCAGTCCCTGAAAGGAGAAGTCAAGAGTACACCAACTATTCCTTGAAAATGATGCAGCAGTATCTGCAGACGCAGCCCCAACGATACAAACGCTGCGAATTCCTCCAAGAACGGTTCGATCAAGCTTCTGCCTTCACTCTGGACGATGCTTCTTCGATGACCATCCAGATCAAGGGTCGAGTCAACTGTGGCATGGCCTTCACTGGAGACAAAGTCTTGGTGGAGATCCTGACACCCAACGCTACTCTTGACGGCAAGCCTCATGGGAAAGTGGTGGGCATCTTAGAGGGAGTGAAACAGGATCGCACCTTTGTCTGCAGACTGGATGAGTTTGATCTCCGGGTCATGATCCCCATTGACCAGTCTGTCACAAAAATCTTTGTCCCTCCTTTGAGACACAATACTGATTCTATTCCCATCCGCAGTGTTAACCAGGCAGGAAAAATCAAGTTGAAGAGCTGGAAAAAAATAACACCAGAAAACCGGAAGACAAGCCTTTTTGTAGTACAAATCATGAAATGGGAACAAGGTTATTACTACCCTGTGGGAATTGTTACGGAGGTCCTTCCCTTGGCTTCCTCGCTAGAGGATGGGCTTCATATTCTGGATTTGGAATATAGTTTGTGCAATGGATATCCTGCTTCGGTGACCAGCCAAGTGTCCAAATTAATCTCTCGTCACCCCTCTCTGATGAGAGCAGAGAGGAAAGACTGTCGGGCTTACTTTACTTTCACAGTTGACCCCCGGGGTGCTAAAGACCTGGACGATGCCATCAGTGTCAAAGATATGGGTGACAAATACGAGATTGGGATTCACATTGCTGACATGGCCTCTGTGATCCCCAAAGATTGTCCTTTGGATACAGAAGCCAAGAACCGAGGGTTAACTTATTATGCTCCTGAGAAGCCCATACATATGTTCCCACCACAGCTCAGTCAGAGTCTCTGCAGTCTCCTTCCTCACAAGGAACGTTTGGTGATCTCCCTCTTTGTCGTAATGGATAAGGCCACGGACCAGATGGAAACAATTTCCTTTGCCATGTCCATAATCTGCTCTGATCGGCAGATGACCTATGAGGAAGCTGAAGGGATCATTAAGAACTACTACAAAATAGAGGCACCATCACCTAATTTTGACACCTTAGAAGATTGTGTTGCGGTGGTGTATCATTTCTCCCGCGTGCACCGGAAGTTCAGGCTTCACGAAGACTGTCATTATGACCAGTTGGATGAAGAAATACCTTTAGGACAGCGATGTTCTCACCAAATGATTGAGGAACTTATGATCCTCTTCAACAGTTCTGTGGGAGATCTGCTAACAAACAGGCTCCCCACCAGAAATTTAACCCCTCTTCGTTGTCAGATGGAGCCCGATCCTCAGGAAATCTCCCGAATGAGGGAGAAATACAGAGATGTCATTCCTTTGTCCACTCACCTCTCCCATCATCTAGGGGCTCCAACTGGTGATGCCCCTGTGAGGACCATCGATCCATTTGTTCTCTTGACTTCCTCGTGGGACCACCTCAAGTCAGCGGCCAATGACCGTGACTTTCCCAAGATGCTTGACCTCATCACCACAGACGACATCCATCCCAAACTTGCACCCATCAATTTAGAATTTAGGAAGCTCCTGAGCCGTTCTTATTTTCTTCGTTCCAATTCCTGTCCTCAGGCCAAGCTCGGCCACTACTCTTTGCACGTGGACTCGTATACCTGGGCTACCTCTCCGATTCGGCGCTACGTGGATGTTGTGGTTCAGCGGCACATTGTCTCCGTGATTTCGAAGGAGCCGGTCCAGTACTCCCCAGCAGAGATTGAATTCCTCTGCCACGATTTCAACCGGAAGAATGGCAGGGCCAACATGTACATGCGAAGAGTCCGATCTTTGGAACTGGCCACCCAGTTGAAATGTCAGGTTCAAAAGAAGTTTGCTTTCATCGCCAACGTTGAAGAGAAAGCCAAGAATTTCAGACTCTTATTTCCTCTCAACAAGGAGACCTTTCCAGATAGTCCCAGCATCAGTTATAGAGCCCTTCAGTTGGTTTCCCAACCAAATTTCATCGAGGAGCAGAACAGTATGAAGCTGAAGTGGAAGAGAAGAGTGTACTCCTTGTCAACCAAAAACAAGGATGAAGCGAGGCGGTCAGGAATTGGAGGAAACATCTTTCGCTTCGATGGAGATGTGTGGCATGAAATCCTTGCAGCTATCAAAAATGAAGACTATGAGAATTTAATCCACCTCCTTGAGAAGAATTACACCTTGGAGTCCAAACCTGTGGGGTCAATGGAATGGAGTAAATGCTTACACTACAAAGAACTATCAGTGGAACTTAAAGTGGGAGATGTGTTGAATTTCCAACTGACCACCAATGTCCAACGAGGCTTCCTGGTGCCGTTTGTGCAACTGTGGACAGTAGCTCCTGGCTTTGAAGTGTGCTTGGAGCACACCGAGCGACCCATCGATTGCTTCTCTAGGTACGCTTCCCAAGCCCGGAAGGACATTTATAAGCATCCCTCTGATTATCGCAAAGTGTGGCTGCCTCTTTGTGACATGGAAGCAACTTTAGGAGCGTTGGCTGAAAACAGCTCGATTGTCCTGCAAGATGTCCCGATCCTTTGGAAGGAGCGGCGGACCTCACAAGGTCATCTCTGTGGAACCATCAACCTCACTGAGAAGTTCCTCAAAGACCGTGGCATCGAAGTGGATTTTGGCGCCTGCTACATGTGCATTCGCCTTTCGGGCCTCCGCGGACATGGGACCCAGGACAAGGAGGAAGACCTCAGCCAGAATCTCCAGCAACTCAGTTTGACCAAGGAAGCAAGCAAGACTCAGGATTTCATGATTGATCCCGATACGTACACTTGGGTGGCACACGGATGCACGGATAAATCCGATCAGAATGAGAAACCTGATCAGCGTGGCGAAGTGATGGTGAACTTCTACATCCATTTTACGTCCATGGAGAAGATTCCCTTTGAGGTCAGGCAGAAGAGTTCAAGGTTCACCGTAGAGCTGATTCCGAAGCCGCTGCCTGATGTGTAAGTTTGCCAATAGAAGAGAATATTTGTAGCTTAGGTTTGAACTGTGGGGGTCGTTGGTGCTTTTTGAGCTTGGCAGTTTTCTTACCCTACTAGGTAACATCATCAGTGCTAAAGGGAGTGCCGTTTGCTGCCTTGATACACAGGGCAGGCTAATAGGGCAAGCCATATAAACAGAGCAGATCCCGCTCCCTTCCAGCACTGATTAAGTTGCCTAGTTGGATCATGAAACAACTGCAAGAAAACAAGCTAAAAGGCCCCACAGTCATCGTCCTCCTGCTCCTTTCTGCAAACTCCTCTCCCTTCTAGCACTGTTGTTACTACTTAGCTTGGTAGTGAAAAGTCTACAAGAAAGCTTAGAGAACATCAAGGACCCCACAGTCCTCCTCCTCCTCTTGCCACTTTTGCCTTCACTTCACAAACCCCACCCCCTTCTACCTCTGGTGATGTTACCTAGTTTGGTAATGAAACATCTGCAGGAAAGCAACCAAGCTCAACAGCACCAAGGACCCCATAGTGTAAGTCTACATTGCACCAAAGCATTTGGGTTCTGTTTTTGCCCTTTATCTTTTTCCGACATTTTTTCCATAACATATCCCAGTAAAAGGGTGATTTGGTGGTTTGACTAATCATGAATACATCAACCTAAAACAAATACGGACAATTCACAGCAAGTATGTTTGGAAACCTTGCTGAGGTTTTTTTTTTTCCCCCTTGACTGTTTGGTATTTCTTTCTTCTTTGATTACTTATCTTTTCTTTTTCTTCACAGCCGGAAAGAAAATGCAGTTTGGAGCCTGGAGAACGCCACAGAACTTGCTCAGAGGATAGCAGTGGGTCTACCCATTCCAGTCCCAAGTAAGTACCGGTAATCTTCAACTTAAAACCACAATTAAGCCCCAAATGTCTGTTGTTAAGCAAGGCAGCTTTTAAAAATCAGTTTGGCCTCATTCTGTGCACTTTATTTTTGCCACCGCTGCTAAGTGAATCACTGCAGTTGTTAAATGAACCATTCAGTCGTTAAGTGAATCTTGCTTCCATTGATTTTGCTTGTTGGAAGCTGACTGGGAAGTTTACAAATGAGCCCGGGACAGTACAACTGTCATAGGTACAAGCCAGTTGCCAAATATCCAAATGTTGATCATATAGACATGTTGATACAGCAACAGTTATAAGTGTGAAAAACACTCATCACTCCCTTTTTTCAGTGCCGTTGTAACTTCGAATGGTTACTAAATGAATGGTTTTAAGTTGAGGACTACCTGTAGAACAAAATTGCATAGCAGTGAAAATAGTACAGGTAGGGTTGATTAGCCACCATTTGAAGTTATGATTGACCTCCCCCCTCCAAAAATGGTATTTACCACCCAATTCTGAAGTTTTGATGCCACCCCTTCCTCCTGGACCAAATGTTGGACTGTCTGCAACTGGCCCTCGTGATCACCTGGGCGTAGGACAAATAGCAATGGTTGGAAACTAATCAAGGAGAGAAGCAACCTAGACTAAGGAGGAATTTCCTGAATGTTAGAACAATTAATTAGTGGACTAACTTGCCTCCAGAAGTTGTAAATGCTACAACACTGGAGGTTTTTAATAAGAGATTGGATAGCCATTTGTCTGAAGTGGTGTAGGGTCTCCTGCCTAAGCAGGGGGTTGGACTAGAAGACCTCCAAGATCCCTTTCAACTCTGCTATTCTATCCTATCCTATCAGCATCTTATAGTCATGCCACTTCGATTGACTGTTTTTGCAGATTTACTGCCTTTATTTGTTGTTTTTGGCAAAACAAACCACCCCAAAGCAAATAAAGAGTTTGCTTAGCAACCTAAGCGTTTACTTAATGACAAAAGTGATTCGCTTTAACGATTGCTGCAAAAAGGGTTGTAAAATTAAGCCTGATCATGTGAGGATCTGCTTTATGACCATCCCGACCTACGACCTTAATGATTAGGCTCCATTAGGATCATACATCATCGTAACAGACTGGTCTGCAGAATGGAAGAGTTTTGCCCAAATGATACAAACATTGTACAGGTGCAGCCCAGATTGCCTTTATTGATACATACATGTGACATTATTGTGAGGTTTCCAAAAAATGACCTAATTAATTTATGAGCCTCGAGACAAAGTTCAAAAGAAATCCATTCATTTATTAGGATCAACATTTTGGCATGTTCTTCGGGGAGCTGAAACTGACTTCCACTTAATTGCGTTTGAACTTTACCCCTGTATCCCCTCCCTTCTGTCGGTGTCATAAATCACATCCACCAACAAGGTGCTGCGGCAGGCTATGAACATGCACATTTCACACGCCAGCTGTAGGAATATGAGACCTGACTCTGCCCAAGGGTATGCATGGAATTCTCCTCCCTTTTCCTATGTCAACAATAGTAGCCATGGAAACACTTTACAAGTTGACATCTATAACATGTACAGGGTGATACTTAACATTGTGACAGCAAGATGCTGGTTTTATCATTACAACTCCCCCTTGAATGCCCAGGAGGAGAGATAAGGTGTGGTGTGTAAAAAATAAAAATGACAGCAATGCATGTGTAGTGAGCCCCCCGCCCCCTTATTTTAATGTATACATTAAATATGTGAACCTTTGCTTCTAGCCATCATGTTAATGGTGTAGTCACACCAATCCCTTGAACAGATTTTGGAACTGCGAAATTGTGTCTTCTCCCACAAGCTGTTCTTTATTTTAAAAAATATGATTCCTAGTTGGCCAGTTGAAACTCAGATACAGGTAGTCCGGTGGTGGGTTGCAGGCGGTATGCTCCGGTACAGGCGTACCGGTGCCTGCCGGGAGCACCGGGTACGGTTCCGGTACGGTGCTCTGGAGGGCCCATCTGCCCGCCCGAGGTCCTTACCTGTATTTGAGCTCATCGGAGCGTACGGCACTTGCGCGACGCTCCTCCGAGCAGCTGGAGTGTCGCAGAGGCGTTGTGGAGGTAAGTATGCATGCGCGCGTGCTGCGCACGTGCATGTGGGAAACACCGGGCCCCGTTGCACCGTACCGGTTGCACCAGGATCCGGAACCCACCACTGAGGTAGTCCTTGTCTTATGACCACAATTGAGCCCAAAATGTATGCTGCTAAGTGAGATGTTTGTTAAGTGAGTTTTGTCCCATTTTACAATTTTCTTTGTCCCATTTGTTAAGTGAATCACGACAGTTGTTGGTCCTGTTCAGTATTTTCCCAACAGTGTTTCGAGGCTCATAATAATAGTTAACCATTGTAGATAAATAAGGTCAGTACCTGAGTCAGCAGAACTGAAGAGAAGGAACTGGAGGGAGATCACAAAACACAAAGACCTGCAAATAGAAATAGAACAATTGTGCAAAAGAAAGCAAAGATAGGACTAATAGGAATAGAATTGACAAAATCCCCATCTGTCAATTGCAATAGACAGCTTTGCTTGGAACATCCTGCAACAATACCTCTAACACCGTCATGCAGCCAACATCTGTCTATTCCAGGGTCCTTGGGAAAGACTTGATAGGAGGACAAAAAGGGGCTGATGATGTTACAGTATCTAGTTGGGTAATGAAACGTCTGAAAGAAAATAAGCAAGCTCAGAGAGCATCAAGGATCCCACAATCGTCGTCTTCTTCCTTTTCCCTCCTCCTCCTCCTCCTCCTCCTCTCCTCCTCCTCCTCCTCCTCCTCTCCTCCTCCTCCTCCTCCTCCTCCTCCTCCTTACAATACAATACAATACAATACAATACAATACAATACAATACAATACAATAGTAGAGTTGGAAGGGACCTTGGAGGTCTTCTAGTCCAACCCCCTGCCTAGGCAGGAAACTCTATACCGTTTCAGACAAATGGCTATCCAACATCTTCTTAAAGACTTCCAGTGTTGGGGCATTCACAACTTCTGGAGGCAACTTCTGTTCCACTGATTCATTGTTCTAACTACAATACAATACAATACAACACAACACAACACAGCACAACACCAGAGTTGGAAGGGACCTTGGAGGTCTTCTAGTCCAACCCCTGCCTAGGCAGGAAAGCGTATACCGTTTCAGACAAATGGCTATCCAACATCTTCTTAAAGACTTCCAGCATTGGGGCATTCACAACTTCTGGAGGCAACTTCTGTTCCACTGATTCATTGTTCTCACTGTCAGGAAGTTTCTCCTCAGTTCTAAGCTGCTTCTCTCCTTGATTAGTTTCCACCCATTGCTTCTTGTTCTACCCTTCTCCTCTTCCTCCTCCTCCCCCTCTTCCTCCTCCCCCCTCCCCCTCTGTACACCCCACTCCCTTCTAGCACTGACGATGTTACCTAGTTGGGTAATGAAATGTCTAAAAAAACCCAAGCAAGCTCAGACAGCATCAAGGACCCCGTAGTCCTCTTCCTCCTCCCTCCACCTTTCTCTTTCTTCTCCCTCCAAATCCCTCTCTCTTCTAGCACTGATGATGTTACCTAGTTGGATAATGAAAGGTCTGCTAGGAAGCAAACAAGCTCAGAGAGCACCAAGGTTCCCCTCAATTCAACCCTGAGCTACAAATATTCTCTTTTATTAGACAAAAAGGCTAAAATCGAGGATAAACATCTGGCTATGTGACAAATGAACAGTAATATAATGTATTAAATGTATACGTTACCGGCAACGTATGAAAAGCTGGCATCATATATAATGACCAGGAAATCTATAGAATGTGTGACTTTTTAGGCAAAGTGTGAAATGTCTTGCTTTATTTTAATATGCTATTATACTTTCCCTAGGCATTGTATATACATAATACCTAGACTATCAGGGAATTGCACAGCAGGTGTCCAAAGATGCTGACACGAACTTGTAGTTTTATATAAATTAATATATTTTACAAATATATCTGTGTGTATATATGTATGTATACAGTAAACTAACTAGTCAGGCAAATCACTACATTCATGAGGTAAATGACACAGAAGAAAAAGGCGGGAAAAAGGGAACCTCCCCCTCCCCACCCACATCATCCAATCACAGTCCAGATTACCTCATGCAGGAGCCCGCCCTCTCCAATCAATCAATTATAACTGTGTGCTGGCTCATTAAACAATCCCACTGCTCCAGCTGCTAAATTTAAATATCTTAAGATAGATGTCATGCAGAATGACAAGAACTGTTTCGACAAAATATAAAAAGAATCATGAAGAGAGGTTGGGGTAAGGTTAGGGGTTTAGAGTAAGGGTTAAGGTTAGAGTGAGGGTTAGGATTAGAGTGAGGTTAGGGTTAGAATGAGGGTTAGGGCTTAGAGTTAGGTTTAGGGTAAGAATGAGGGTTAGTGGTTAGAATGAGGGTTAGGGTTAAAATGAGGATTACGGGTTGAGTTAGGTTTAGGGTTAAAATGAGGGTTAGGGGTTCGAATGAAGGTTAAGGTAAAAATGAGGGTTAGGGTTTAGAATTAGGTTTAAGGTAAGAATGAGGGTTAGGATTAGGGTGAAGGTTAGGGTTTAGAGTTAGGTTTAGGGTTTAGAGTTAGGTTTAGGGTTAAAATGAGGGTTAGGGGTTAGACTGAAGGTTAGGGTAAAAATGAGGGTTAGGGCTTAGAGTTAGGTTTAAAGTAAGAATGGGGGTTGGGATTAGAATGAGGGTTAGGGTTAGAGTGAGGTTAGGATTAGAGTGAGGGTTAGGGTTTAGAGTTAGGTTTAGGGTAAGAATGAGGGTTAGTGGTTAGAATGAGGGTTAGGGTTAAAATGAGGGTTAGGGGTTGAGTTAGGTTTAGGGTTAAATGAGGGTTAGGAGTTAGACTAAAGGTTAGGGTAAGGATGAGGGTTAGTGGTTAGAATGAGGGTTAGGGGTTGAGGGAGGGTTAGGGATTAGAGTTAGGTTTAGGAGTAGAATGAGGGTTTGGGGTTAGAATGAGGGTTAGGGCTAGAGTGAGGGTTAGGGTTAGGGGTTAGGGTTAAATTTTGGGTTAAGGTTAGGGTTAGGATGAGGGTTAGGGTTAGAGTGAGGGTTAGAGTGAGGGTTAGTGGTTAGAATGAGGGTTAGGGGTTGAGGGAGGGTTAGGGATTAGAGTTAGGTTTAGGAGTAGAATGAGGGTTTGGGGTTAGAATGAGGGTTAGGGCTAGAGTGAGGGTTAGGGTTAGGGGTTAGGGTTAAATTTTGGGTTAAGGTTAGGGTTAGGATGAGGGTTAGTGGTTAGAATGAGGGTTAGGGTTAGAGTGAGGGTTAGAGTGAGGGTTAGTGGTTAGAATGAGGGTTAGGGGTTGAGGGAGGGTTAGGGATTAGATTTAGGTTTAGGAGTAGAATGAGGGTTTGGGGTTAGAATGAGGGTTAGGGCTAGAGTGAGGGTTAGGGTTAGGGGTTAGGGTTAAATTTTGGGTTAAGGTTAGGGTTAGAATGAGGGTTAGGGTTAGAGTGAGGGTTAGGGGTTGAGGGAGGGTTAGGGATTAGATTTAGGTTTAGGAGTAGAATGAGGGTTTGGGGTTAGGGTTAGGGCTAGAGTAGAGTGAGTGTTAGGGTTAGGGATTAGAATTAAATTTTGGGTTAAAATGAGGGTTTAGGGTTAGAATGAGAGCTAGGGTTAGGCCTTAGAGTTAGGTTTAGGATAAAATGAGGGTTAAGGGTTAGAGTTAGGATTAGGGTAAGAATGAGGGTTAGTGATTAGAATGAGGGTTAGGATTGAAATGAGGGTTAGGATTAGAGTGAAGGTTAGAGTTAGGGCTTAGAGTTAAGTTTAGGGTTAAAATGAGGGTTTAGGATTAGAGTGAGAGTTGGGTTGCCCCTAACCCTAACCCAATCCTTCATTGAAAAGATGTATCTGAAAATGAAAGATGAAATGCAAAATAAAGTACAGGGTTTATGAAGCAAACGAAAAAAACACCACCAGTATTGATCTACTTTTGAGGCAAAGAAGGCTAGAATGGCATTTTAGCGATATTTATACTTTTGCTGGTTTGCCTTTTGGCATTGCGTAGAATGCCTAGGAAATGTGCAAAATATTAAGCCTTTCATATTGTTACATCCTATTTTTGGCATTCTATAGGTTTCAAAGGCTTCTTATAAAATGCCTAATTTCACACACTGCTGGTAACATATATACCAGCTGATTCTCAGTGAATATAATGAATTTGCTAAATTGTATCTTTGAACTGTGTTTTCTACTTGCAGGGCCAAGACCTTCCAATATTTTGAACAGAAGGAATTTTGACATTCCCGGCTGTAGCCGTAAACTCAATCCAAGTCAACAGTCTGCCATCCAGGAGGCACTGAAAAAGTCCTTCACTCTAATCCAAGGACCACCAGGTGAGGGATCAGCCTCCTTTTTATGACCCTGTAGTCCCCTATATTCGGGGAAAAGTCGGGGCAATTGGATGGAGCTGAGCCTTTACTGGCTGGCTGCCCTTCCTGATGCCTGCAACAAGTTCACAGCAGATGTCTTTTCTTTGCACCCTGATAGAGAAACATCTGCCACTATCTAGGGTTGAATTCTCAATCTTCCGAATGGGAGGCAAGCGTCTTCACCACTTGGCCAGCATAGCTAAATGTCTATGGAGATTCTCGGTCATCCATGGTTGTTCCCAAGGTGCTTTTTTCAAAAGGCAACTGAACTTTGGGGTTTTTCCTTGAAAACTGGTTTGGAAGATGAGTTTAAATTGAACAGCCCTCTCTCAACAGAAGATACAATACCACCTGTCTCTTGTCTACAACATGGTCCTTATAGCAGTTCCAAGAAGGTTCCACACTCATTTGCACAATTTAGATGTCTCAGAGGACACAGCTAAACCTTGAAGTAGCCTCAATGGCTCTCAGAAAGAGTGCTAACGACCAGATGACTGAAAGGAATATACCATATTTTTCGGAGTATGATACATTCCCCCCCCCCCAAAAAGAGGGTGAAAATGTGGGTGCATCTTATACACCAAATACAGCATGTTTAGCCTCCCAAAACCCCGCCCACTTTGCAAAAACCGCCCTGCAGAGCGTTTAGGAGGCTTTCAGAGTGCTCCTGGGGGCTGGGGAGGACAGAAATGAGTGAAAAACAGTTCATTTTTTGCTCATTTTTGCCCCCCTGGCCACCATGAGAACTCTATAAGCCCCCTAAAGACTATGCATTCCCCCCCTTTTTTTTTGACAAAAAAACAGGCCATTTTTGGGAGGTCTGCAGAGTGCAAAAACTTTTTTTAAAAAAATTGCCTCTTCAACATCTTGGTGCGTCTTATACTCCGAAAAATAGGGTAAATCCCTCCTTCCTCCCACCATTCATCCAAAATTGAAGAAGCTTCTGGATGAGAAGTGAAACCTCTTCAAAGAAGGTCCAGTTGTCTTTTGAAAAAGTACAGTACATTGGGGATTAACTTAAGCATTTAGCTATAACTAGATGCTCAAACATTTCTTTACAATTGATTACGAGCCATCAAGTCCTTGTCGCTGCACAGTGACTACATGGATAGATTTCCTATATGACAATTGATCCCCAACTTGGGTCTTCAGGTCTTCCAAGTATGACTTCACCACCTCTGTAACTGACTCCATCCACCTTGCTGTTCAGTTGTCTTCTTCTTCCCTTCCATCTTTCTTCCATGTCTGATCTTTTAATTGATTGAGAGATTATGTGTCATCAAGTCAGTTTTGACTTTCACTGACCACATAGATACATTTTGTCTGGTCCTTCAGCTACAGGTAATCCTCGACTGACAACCATTTGTTTAGTCACAACAGTGCTGAAAAAAGTAACTTATGATCAGTTTTCACATTTATGACCATTGCAGCATCCCTGTGGTCGCAATCAAAATTCAGTAGTTTGTGGCAACTGGCTCATATTAATGATGATTGCAGTGCCTAGGGGCATGTGTTCATTTTTTGTGACCTTCTACCAAGTAGTCGAATGGAGAGCCAGAGTCACTTAACAACTGTGTCAAGAAAGGTTGTAAAATGGGACAAAACTCATTTAACAACTGTCTCACTTAGCAACTGAAATGTTGGATTCAATTGTGGTTATAAGTTGAGGACTCGAGAAGTTGAGGATATTCCAATGGTGCCCCTATTACCATTGTGACTGAGTCACCTATCTTGCTGCTGATCATTTTTTTCTTCTCTTTCTTTCCACCTTTCTTTCCACGCTTCTCAAAGAAATCTGGTCTTCACACTAGGTTCCATCAAGTCAGATCACTCTCAGCAACCACCTAGATAGATTTCCCCCCCAATGATCTGTCCCCAACCTGGTCCTTCAGCTCTTCCAATGGTGGGTCCATTGCCCTTGCTGTTGGCTGTCCAATTCTTCTCTTCCCATCCACCTTTCACAGCATGATGGACTTCTGGATTCCTCAAAGGAGCTCTGTCTTCATGATTGATTGATTGTGTCCCATCCACTTAATGTCCACATACTTCAGTTTTTTTCCAGCAGGATCCATCCCCAACCTGGTTCTTCATGCCTTCACCGCCATAACTGAGTCCATCACCCTTGCTGCTATCTGTCCTCTTCTCTTCCCTTTTACCTTTCCCAGCATGATGGACCTCTCAAAGGAACTCTGACCTCAAGTTGATTGATTGTTTTTGGCCCATCAAATCACTGTTGACAGACATAGGTTTTCTCCAGAAGGACCTGCCCTCAACAATGATGCCCTCATCTCCACTGGAACTGAGTCCATCCACCTTGCTCCTATCACCTCCTTCCCGTTCTTTCATTCCCCCCCCCCCTCCAACATTATGGATTTCTCAGAGAAACCTAATGTTAGGGTTCTAAATACCATGCAGAAATAAATCATTGTCCAAGGCAAAACATCCTTAAAGGTGCAATTTATTCCGCAGGCATGTTAGGACGGCTATGGAAATTTCAACTATGAATTACATCCTCTAAGTTCAACCAGTTGAAAGTTCATGATCTCTCCCCACACCCACAAATCCATCACATGTTCCAATCATCATCTTCCACGCTGGCATGTACACCCATCTTCTTCCGGCCAGGTGTCGAGATGTGAAGACAAAAGATGACCTTGGCTTCTACAAAAGAATGTCAACAATCCATTCTACAATCCTACTCCTTTCTATTCCCCCCTCCCAACTACTAAACTAATGAAACAGCATAGAGAATTATTAAAAAGTGTGGCAGGCCAAAGATCCTAAAAAGAATATAATTACAGGCCTGACACCTGGTCTTCATACTGATGGACTGATTAAGTTCCATCAAATCCACAACCACATAGGTAGATTTTCTTTCAGCAACCTGGTCCTTCAGGTCTTTCAATAATGTGTCCATCACCACTATAACTGAGTCCATTCCTCTTGCTGCTGGTCATTCTCTTCTCTTTCCTTCCTTTCCCCAGCATTAGAGCTTCTGTAGGGAACTAGCTATGTTTATTTGACCCTACCTCAATAAAATAGTGTTCTAATCATCCTGTGGAATGAGACTCTTGATCTGATCTAACTTGTAAGGCTGACAATGCCTCCTTTGGTTTTGTTTCTGTATTTATTCAGGCACTGGGAAAACTGTGGTCGGTGCTCACATCGTGTACTGGTTTCACCGGCTCAATCAGGAGGAGAATGTCAACAAAACTCAAACTGGGATAATGCTTCCACAGCCAACCCAAGGAGTCAGCCACATTCTGTACTGTGGACCTTCTCACAAGTCGGTGGACGTTGTTGCTGGTAATCCATTTTCTCCATCAAAAAAATATTATTGTTTTGAGCAGAATCGTTTAAACTGAAATAGATGTGATTTTGCTAAGGTGTAAATTTTGTCAGAGTTTGTTGCAGAAAGCACATGCAAATAACTGATTCAGCAGCATTCATTAACTTCTTTATATACATAACAACACATGAGTAAAAGTACAATACTAACAGCAGATTCTTCCAACGTGGATTTGGTTGGAATGCAACTAAGCTGAGCTCCTGTTCTCTAAATAAAATCTAGCTTTTGATTTGCTGGCAACGTTCTTCTCCAATTTCACCTAAAAGTACTCCTCCTGCATTTTGTCCTATAGTGAGGTGCCAAAACTGAACAATTTTCTTAGTCACTCTTAGAACACAGAATAGAATAGGTGTCAGGGTTCAAAATAACATACCCGTAGCAAACAAAACTCTGAGGCAGGTAGATTCCTCAATAAGTTTATTGGATATGTGATATTGGCACAGGCTGGTGAAAACTGGCTCAGAATATTCTCGCAATTTTCACCTAATTAAAAGTAAAAGTTTTTCACTTTCTCAAAGCAACCACTCACATGGTCCAATCAGGATACTGTCCAGTTGCTAGGTTCCAGTCCCCTCCTTGCAAGCACCTGCAGGAATGTCCTTGGTTCCCACGAGGAAGCATTTTGTTTTGGCTACAACACCTCAACTATCTCTATTCCCCCCCTCCCTGTCCCTCTTCTCCTGTGTGTCAGCACTGAAGTTTCAAAATGGTCTCAGTCAGGCCAGCTTCAGGGTTGACAATAGGGCTGGAAGGGACCTTGGAGGTCTTCTAGTCCAGCCCCCTACTCATGGCAGGAGATTCTATAAGATTCCGGAAAAATAGCTGTCCAGTCTCTTCATGAAAACCTTCAGTGATGAAGCACCCACAACACCTAGAGGCATTTTCAAATACAGGTAGTCCCTAGGGCCACAATTGAGCTCAATATTTCTGTTGCTAAGCAAGACAGTTGTTCAGTGAGTTTTGCCTCATTTTACGACTTTTCTTGCTATAGTTGTTAAATGAATCACTGCGGTTAAGTTAGTAATACAGTTATTAAGTAAATCTGGCTTCCTCATTGGCTTTGCTGGTCAGAAAGTCACAAAGGTGATCACCTGACCCCGGGACACTGCAATCGTCATAAATATGAATCAGTTGATAAACATCCTAATGTTGATCACATGATCATGGTGATACTACAACAGTTGTAAGTGTGAAAACGGTCATACATTACTTTTTCCAGTGCCATTTAACTTCAAACAGTCACTAAACGAGTGTTGTAAGTTGAGGACAACCTTTAAATAAATAAATGATAAATAAAAAAGCGATCATTCATGGAGGGAGGAGCCAACGTCGCGACAATACGGACGTGCGGTCTCGATGCTCCGAGACTGCAGCCGATACTTTTGCCGCTTGGTGGTCCAATCGGACCTAAACTGTCCCGCAGGGACGGTGAACAGGAAGAATACGTCTTGCTGATCTCAGGGACATCGCAAAGTCCCTGATCGATCCAAGAGAAGTTCTTCAAGCCGGTGACAAAAAGTCCAGCCACCAGGCTGATGAAGTCAGGGCAGCTCTGAAATGCAAGGATACGGAAAGGGAAAGTGTTTCCAGCTGGTGAGGAATTTTTACCGTTTTAAAAGAGACTGCCTATAAATTTAATTTATTAATTTAATTTTTAATTTAAATTTGAGAACAGAAGAAATAAGCGGCGGAATTAAGCTTTGAATGGTTTTGGACAGTGGGTTATCTTACTTTTTAAATGTTATTTTTATGGATGGAATTTATGCAAGCCTTTTAAAACGAATGGATTAAGTTTTCTTCTTCTTTTTTCATTATTATTTTTTGCAACCTATGGACTAAAATTCTCCTTCATTACTGCATGTGTTTTTCCCTTTTTCTTCTCTATTTCATTCATGAATTTGACTTTTTTTAAACTTGGGATAAAAAAAGATACAAAAAGCAATTAAGAAAATTGTAACAACAGAGGGTAAGACGACACTGTTACTCGGAGGCTGGAGGTTTGTGTATTGGAAACAAAACACTTTTACTTTCCTCACTGATTATTCTGGCTTGGCACTTTAAAGTCTCACTGTGTTAGGGTTCTAAATACCATGCAGAAATAAATCATTGTCCAAGGCAAAACATCCTTAATGGTGCAATTTATTCCACACGCATGTTAGCACGGCTATGGAAATTTCAACTCTGAATTACATCCTGTAAGTTCACCTAGTTGAAAGTTCATGATCTCTCCCCACACCCACAAATCCATCACATGTTCCAATCATCATCTTCCACGCTGGCATGTACACCCATCTTCTTCCAGCCAGGTGTCGAGGTGCTGAGACAAAAGATGACCTTGGCTTCTACAAAAGAATGTCAACAATCCATTCTACAATCCTACTCCTTTCTATTCCCCCCTCCCAACTACTACACTATTGAAACAGCATAGAAAATTATAAGAAAGTGTGGCAGGCCAAAGATCCTAAAAAGAACATAACTACAGGCCTGACAGGCGGCCTCTCCTCAAAAGAAAAACGTTTCCTGCAAAGAGAATAACATAAAAGTTAACATAACAAAATTAACCACCTCTTCTCCACCCAGGGGAACCCCTTGACTTCTCGGGAAACTTCCCATTGAATTGCTTTACTAACTTCTCCACTTTTAGGTTCCCACTGTTTACCCAATTAACTTCAGACCAAGGGTAACCCTTCCAATGCACTAAGTACTGTAAGCAACCCCTATTCAGCCTGAAATCTACAATTTTTTCCACCTCAGATTGTGTTTCCCCTTCCATCACTAAAGGAGGAGATTGAGCTTGGGTGGATGCTCTTCTGTTAGACCCAATTACTGGTTTCAACAAACTACAATGAAATTCTGGGTCAATTTCCCCTAGACTTCTGGGTAGACTGAGTTGAACTGTAACTGAGTTAACTATCTTCACTATTGGGAATGGACCTAGAAATTTTGGACCCAATTCCTTGCTAAGCATTTCTAATCTTATGTATTTGGTAGATACAAAACCATTGTCCCCCACACGGTAGGGGTTTAGGAGTGAGCGACGTTGATCATCTTGCTTCTGGTAGCCTTCTGCCGCAACTGCTAGAGCCTTCTTCGTATTCTCCCATCCTTTCTTTAGCATGTCCATCCATTCACTCAAAGACATGAAAGAAGGAGGTTCTCTAGGCAACTCAGGCATGGCAACAACTTCCATGCCACTGGTAATCTGGAAACCCGCTAATCCTCTGCTGCTGTGGACCGCATCGTTGTACGCCACTTCGGCGAAGGGTAGCAAGTCCGACCAGTTGTTCTCCTGATAGTCCACAAAACACCGGATGTATTGTTCCACCACCGCATTGGCTCCCTCTGCTGCGCCGTTCATGCTGGGATGAACCTCTGAGCTCAGTTCTTGTGTGGACCCAATGGATCTCAGGACCTCTCTCCAGAACTTGGCTGTGAACTGGACTCCGCGGTCTGAAATGATCCTCTTGGGTACTCCGTGCAGGCGATAAATGTGTTTCACAAACATTTTCGCTAATTCATTTGCGGATGGCAATCTTGAGCAAGCAATGAAGTGTGCCTGCTTAGAAAACAAATCAATAACAGTCCAAATTACTTTATGCCCACTGCTGCCTGGGAGTTCCATGATGAAGTCCATTGCGACCTCTTCCCATGGCCGTTTCGGGCTCTCTGCTGCAGGTGCTGTAGGTTCTGGGCTCTTGGATCCAATCATCCACGGCTGGCCTTCTTCCTCCTCCGAGGCCTCCCCCTTGGTAGGACTCTTCGTCACCTGAAGTTTGGGGTCCTCTTCCAGAGGTCGGTTGGGCATTTCCCCCTCCGAGGCCTCCCCCTTAGTTGGACTCCTTGTCACCTTCAGTTGGGGATCCTCCTCTGGAGATTGTTTGCCCTTTTCCTCCTCCGAGGCCTCCCCCTTGGTAGGACTCTTTGTCACCTTCAGTTGGGGATCCTCTTCCAGAGGCTGTTGGCCCAGATGACTTTTCTGTGCGGGCATCTGGGGCCCTCTCTTAACCACCGTGGCAATTGGTACACACGTTTATTCTTCGGCAATTCCCTTCTCCGAGGCCTCCCCCTTGGTAGGACTCTTCGTCACCATAAGTTGGGGATCCTCTTCCAGAGGTCGTTTAGGCTTTTCCCCCTCCGAGGCCTCCCCCTTAGTTGGACTCTTTGTCATCTTAAGTTGGGGATCCTCCTCCGGAGATTGTCTGCCCTTTTCCTCTTCCGAGGCCTCCCCCTTGGTAGGACACTTCCTCACCTTAAGTTGGGGATCCTCTTCCAGAGGTTGTTGGCCCAGATGACTCTTCTGTGGTGGCATCTGGGACCCTCTCTTTACCGCCGTGGTGGTTGGTGCGCACGTTTGTGGCATTGGGGCTGGAGCCAAACACTCTGTGGCCAAGTTGACAACAATGGTGGCATTTAATTGGCCCCCACGAGGAATGGAACCTAGTTACATCTCTAAACTTACGAACCGTTTCATCACACTGCCTTGCTCTCCAACTTGCATCTGCCCCCTTGGTAAACCCTTCTTCCATGGTGGAGATTGCTTCTCTGTAGGAAGGTGGAGTAAGAACCTTTTGGGGCATTGCAGATGCACCTTGTCCCGCTTCCCATCTTGCAGGCCTGGCTTTGGTAATCCCTTCTTCCATGTTGGTGATTGCTACTCTGTAGGAAGGTGGGGTAAGAACCACTTGGGGCCTTACAGGCGCACAATTTCCCACCATCCATCCCGCAGGCCTCCCTTTGATAATACCTTCTTCCATGGAGATTTCTTCTCTGTAGGAAGGTCTGGTAAGAACCTTTTGGGGCCTTTCAGGGGAGATTGGAACCGGTGGGGAGGTCAATCCCTCGGTTGGCCACTGCCCAGCTTTCTGCCATGGTGCCATCTGCTGAGGGAGGGCAGGTGCCCACTGGCATCTCTCCCATCCATGACCTGGGGTTAAGACCCATCCCGGGGTTGCCTGCTTCACAGGTTGCAGCTCAACCAATGATGGCTGGCTAGGGGGTTTTACGTGCCAAGGACCCTCCTGCTGGCTTGGAGGAGTTATGGGCCAAGTAGGTGCCCTTTGCTGGCTTGGATCATTTCCCCATGCTGATGGCAAAGGAGTTTGTAAGTAGCATCTCTTCCATCCAAGTCCTGGGAGGAAAGCCCAAGTTACTGCCCAATTTGCTTCATTTACTGGTTGAAGCCCCATTTGTGGTGGCTTGCAAGTGACAGATGCTGGAAAAATTCCTTCTTCCTGCCTCCTTTGAAATTCCCATTTTGAAAGGGAATCTTTCTCCCAGCTAGTTGCAGGGTGATATGCCATTTCATTTATTGCCGTCTGGAAGGAGCCCAAACCTCCGTTCTAAGGGTGTTTTTTTTTTCCAATCTTGCTTCTAAGCTGGGGGGGAAGGAGGGGGAGCATGCACTCACAATTTTGCTGAAGAAGTCCGTCTGAGATTTCCTTCGTCTTGTCGCGTCTCCTCCTGCATTCCTCCAGATGCAATTAAACTGGAAACAGCATTCCATTGCCTTTGAAGTTCCGCACTCAGCTTCTTATCACCAAAAGCTTCTCATTAATTCTTCGCTGATATTTACGCTGTCCCGGTCAGCATTGGGAATGCCGAGACCCACATCACCAGATCTTCCATCACCAGCCCTTCCCCCTTGATAGGGGGAGGGAGCTAGTGACATATTTTTAAAGTAGAGAGTTGAAATAATGTTAGGGTTCTAAATACCATGCAGAAATAAATCATTGTCCAAGGCAAAACATCCTTAATGGTGCAATTTATTCCACACGCATGTTAGCACGGCTATGGAAATTTCAACTCTGAATTACATCCTGTAAGTTCACCTAGTTGAAAGTTCATGATCTCTCCCCACACCCACAAATCCATCACATGTTCCAATCATCATCTTCCACGCTGGCATGTACACCCATCTTCTTCCGGCCAGGTGTCGAGGTGCTGAGACAAAAGATGACCTTGGCTTCTACAAAAGAATGTCAACAATCCATTCTACAATCCTACTCCTTTCTATTCCCCCCTCCCAACTACTACACTATTGAAACAGCATAGAAAATTATAAGAAAGTGTGGCAGGCCAAAGATCCTAAAAAGAACATAACTACAGGCCTGACACACTGTTTTGTCTATAGAGAGTGATAAGAAGAAAAGCATGCAGATGTTCCTTTGAAGTATATCTTTAACCAGAGAAAAGTGAAAATAAGACCTTATTGTGAATTTATGCTTAATCTTGTAAAAACTTTCCAAGCCAGAGCAGCAGTGTTTGTCAGCTGGAGATAATGGCACAATCTCAACAGCAGAAAGAAACTTTAAGTATGCAAAAGATATTGTTAGAAATTCAGAAATTATCAAACACATTTGAGAGGATGGAGAAGAAGTTGGAAAACCTAGAGCATTTAACAGTAAAATATGATGAAGAAGTTGGAGATGTTTATCAAGTGGAAAAAGTGGAGGTTAGAGCCCTAAAAACCGAAGAGAAAAGTGACCACAAAGAAATTAAATCCGCTGATATCTATGGTGATTGGTTTGTGTCTGGAAATGGAAAGAGTGGAATACGGAAAGAGGAATTAAATGGAGGGGAAATCTACCCCAGATGGCAAGATACAGAAGAAGAAAAAATAAAAGAATTTATGGGTTTAAAGAGAGAAATTTTATTAGCAATATCATTGAAAACACCACTGACAATTAAAGATAAGCTGATTAAGGAAATAGAAGAAGGGCATCAAAATTACATGAGAGACTTAATAAGCAATGAGTTGCAAAGAGGAGTCCATACAAATTTGATTAAGGAGATGATTAGAGGACTGATACCACAAATGGCAGAAGAAATGAGATTATTTTGCTACTGGAAAGATACAGGTTGATAGATGAAAGGGTATAATCTAAAACTAGTTAAACTTAGTGAAATTTAGTGACAATAGATATAGTTAAATAAATAATTGATAATGATAATAATGTATACATATGTATTGCTATGTATTGCTATGATAAGTAATAATTGGATATGAATATTGAATGGTACCTATGAAAGGAAGATTTTTTTTGGTTATATATAAAGATTAATAAAAAAGAACTAAGTTAAATTTAGTTAAGTTTTGTTTATTAGGGGGAAAATGTTATGATAAAGGACACAGTCAAATAAAGGAGGGATAATGATAACAACGCATATATATGCATGGGTACAACATAAGGAAAGTGGATGTAAATTGTAAACAGTGATTTGGAAAGGAGGATTAGAAATTTTTGTTACTAAATATTATTGATGTTTAGCCAGAATTGGCCATAAGGATTCAGTGTTATTGGAGGATATTAAAAATAGCAAATGAAATCCCAGTATGTGGTTATGTTTTAAATCTTGATATAGTTTATGATGAAGGACGTTTAAACAATTATAGTCAAATGGAAATGGAGGTATGATGATGGTAATATGTATAAATATATCTGAGTTAAAATACTTGAGTTAATATGAATTATGGTTGATGACTGTGGAAGAGATGCACGAAAGTCTTTTGTAACCAACTGATACACTTTCTACAGTATGTAAAGAAGGTGGATTCTTTGTGTTGTGTCTGTTTTGAAAATTAAAAATAATAAGAAAGGGGGAGTAGTGAGCTCCCTCCCATATTTGGCATACCAGGGGTTGTAACACAAATACATACCTATCTCCCTGGCTCAGCTGATAAGGAGGAGAGCCTGTGGCTTAGTGGCTAAGACTCCTGCCTAATATGTAATACAGCCCAGGTTCAAATCCCAGTAAGGGTATGGCTAGCTGATGAGAGCTAAATAGCTTGAAATAGATCTATACTAGTCTCCCTTTATTTATTTATCAGCACAAATACAACACACACTCACACACACACACACACACACACACACACACACACACACACATATATATATATATATATATATATATATATATATATATATATTATTTTTAATTATACATATTATAATTATATACATGTCATTCGGCTCATCACAGAAGACCATCCAGGCAGAAAACCATATTTTTATTTTTAATGTTGCCCTTTTATATTTGTGTTATATTTGTGCTGATAAATAAATAAAGGGAGACTAGTATAGATCCATTTCAAGCTATTTAGCTCTCATCAGCTAGCCATACCCTTACTGGGATTCTGGTTCGAATCCCAGTAAGGGTATGGCTAGCTGATGAGAGCTATTGATCAAGATATGAGAAATTATTCTCAAGCGAACAATGTTGGTTTCTTTTTTCAGAAATGCTGATGAAGATGCCTGATTGCTTGAGGCCTCTGAGGGTCTACGGAGAAATGATTGAGTCAATGGATTTTCCTTATCCTGGCAGCAATTTCCAGTTTTCTAAAAAAGCTCAGCGGAATACAAAATCGAACCCAGAGATCAGGTTTGAGTTTAGGGCAAAATGGGGTTTAGTTGGTGTTGCTAATACTAGATTGGCTCACTTTAAGCCTGTATCTTGTAAAGCAAGAGACTTGGCAATTTTAATACCTGTGGACTTCAACTCCCATAATTCCCCAGCCAGCCACTCTCCATTCAAATATGGGTATCTGTATCCCTCCCTCCCTCCCTCCCTCCCTCCCTCCCTCCCTCCCTTCCTTCCTTCCTTTTTTGTTTGATGCAATTTCCTCTAATTAAACAAACAAACAAACAAAAGCAATTAAAATTTAAAAGGATGCCAACAAAACAGTCCTCAGAGAAGCAACCTGGCCTTGAGACCCCTCATTTCCAGCCTTAGCTAAAACAGGGCCCGATTCATGAATGACTTTGCAGAAAAAGTCTGATGTTCTATGCAGGTTTTCATAAGCTTGGCAAATTTTTAAAGACGATAGCTAGCCAAGTTTAGATTTATAGAAGATGAAGTCCATACATCTGAAAGCTGCCCTGAGATTGAGAAATATTCTCCTAAGGGTTAGCTATTCATGCATCGGTGTAAATCTTTTGGCATCTTCTTAAACTAATCCTCTCTACGCAGGTGTATCACTTTGCACTATCGGATCCGGGAAAGGAGCAATCCTTACGCACAAATGATCCTCTGGTTTGATGAACGAGTGAAACGTGGAGAAGAGATCACAGAAGCCGAAGTTGAGGGGTGAGGACAACCAGAAGGAGAAGGTTGCCGAGTCTGATACGGAGATTTGGCCACGAGTCTCCTGAGCAACCTAGGAGAACCAGTCTGTTTATTAGTTAAGATGCAGGCCTAGAAACCAGGAGACAGGGACTTCTAGTCCCATCTTGGGCATGAAAGTGGTTGGGCCAATTACCAGGAAATGTAAGTTCTAGTCCCACCTTAGGCATGAAAGCCAGCTGAGTGACTTTGCGCCAGTCACCAGGGGATAGTGAGTTCTAATCCTGCCTTAGGCATGAAAGCCAGCTGAATGACTGCACCAGTCACCTGTGAGTTCTAGTCCTGCCTTTTGCATGAAAGCTGGCCGGTGACTTTGCGTCAACAGTAGACATTGAGTTCTAGTCCCACCTTGGGTGTGAAAGTTGGTTGGGCCGGTCACCAAGAGACCGTGAGTTCTAGTTCCACCTTAGGCATGAAAGATTGTTGGGTTAATGGATCAATGAACAGGAGGTAGGGAGTTGTAGTTCCATCTCAGGCATGAAAACTGACTGGGTGACTTTAGGCCAATCATCAGGAGCATGGGAGTTCTAGCCTCATCATAGGCATGAAAGCTGGCTGGGTATCTTTGGGCATCTGGATATCTTAGGAGGAAGGAGTATTAGGTATGTCTGCCATGTTGAGTTATTTATAAAAATAATTAAGGGTGTGTGTGTGTGTGTGTGTGTGTGTGTGTGTGTGTGTGTATTAGCTGGGTGGCTCAGACTGGGTGTAAAACAGGAACTTTGGTTTCCCTCTGTGGGAATAAGACAGGGAAACCTAGTTTTAAATTCTCCCTCAACCAAAGGAACTCCATGAGAGACTTGGCCTGAGGTCCCCCCCCCCCCCACCCCGCTTCTCAGCCCATCCTAACTTGCAATAATGTTGTTAGAAGCAGAACATGTTTCAAGACATAGGACCTTCTGGGTGAGAGGAGGACTATACATCTAATGCAGGTAATCCTTGATTTATGACCACAATTGAGCCCAAAATTTGCATTGCTAACTAAGACATTTCTTAAGTGAATCAAGCTCCATTTTATGACTTTTTTTTGCCACAATTGAGCAAATCAGTTAAGTGAATCATGTAGTTGTTAAGTGAATCAGATTTCCTCCATTGACTTTGCTTGTCACTAGCAGGGTTGCAAATGACAATTCCCCCTATTTATGATGGCTGCAGTGTCTCGGGATCACAGGTTCCCCTTTGCAACTTTCCCTGCTGGCTTCCGACAACCAGTGGGGGAGGAGGGTAGCTGGATTTGCTTAACAACTTGCAGTAATTCACTTAACAACCTTGTCAAATAAAGTCATAAAATCAGACGTGACTCATTTAATTGCCTTTCTGGTTATAATTACAAATAAAGAATAACAAATTTGGAAAGGACCTTGGAGGTCTTCTAGTCCAATCTCCTGCTCAGTCAAGAAAAACTTTACCATTTCAGACAAATGGCTGCCCAATCTCTTCTTAAAAGCATCCAGTATTGGAGCATTGACAACTTCTGGAGGCAAGTCCTTCCACTGATTAATTGTTCTGTCAGTTACAACAAGAATGGTTGTACAATTGTGCTTGTAGTTCTAGGACTACCTGTACATAAATAAACCACAACATATAACTCTTCTCCTGTCCTGTGTCCTCTTGCCTTGAACAGTGGGGAAGGGTAGATTAATTTCCCTTTTCTCAGAATCTCCTTTTAATTTTAAATCAAGTTTCTAGCCCCTGATTGGAAGTGTGCGGGAAAACCACCGAGAGCACCACTTAAAAAATAAGGGATTTCTTTTGTGGGCTGACAGGTACAAACGGCTGCTGAGGGAGGCACGAAACTATGAACTGGAACGCCACAATGTCATTCTTTGCACATGCTCTGCCTCTTCGTCCAACTTCCTTTCGGAGAAGACACACATCAAACAGCTTCTGATCGACGAGTGTGCCATGTGCACGGAGCCCGAAACGCTCATCCCGTTGGTGAAATGCAAGTGGCTCAAGAAGGTGAGCTGATGGGGTTGGCCTCCAAAGTACAGGCAGTCCTCGACTTCCCACTGCAATTGAGCCCAACATTTTCATTGCTAAGTGAGACCAGTGGTTCCCTGGCTTTTGCACCATTTTACAGCCTTTTTCTTGCCACCGTTGTTAAGTGAATCACTGTTAAGTTAGTAAGTTCTTCAGTGATTCTTGCTTCCCCACTGACTTTGCTTGTCAGAAGGTCACAAAAGGGGATCACATAACCCTGTGATACTGAAACTGCCATAAATGTGAACCAGTTGCCAAGTGCAAAAATTTTGATTACATGACCGTGGGGATATTGCAAAAAAAAAAAAAAAATTGTTGCTAAGCAAGGCAGTTGTTGTGAGTTTTGCCCCATTTTACAACTTTTTTCCGTTAATGGTTAAGCAAATCCCTGCAGTTGTTCAGTGAGTCATGCAGTTGTTAAGTGAATCCTGCTTCTCCCATTGACTTTGCTTGCCAGAAGTTTGCAAAAAGTGATCCCATGATCCCTTGACACTCCAACCATCATAAAAATGAGCCAATGTCTGACTCAATCACGTGACCATGAGGATGCTGTGACAGTCGTTAAGTGTGGAAAATAAGCCACTTTTTTCAGTGCTGTTGTAACTTTGAAAGTTCACCTATTGTTCCTAGTTCTTGCACCTTGTTGAACGGCACGGCTGTCTGGGGAATTCTGGGAGCTGAAGTCCACAAGTCTTAAAAGTTGCCAAGGTTGGACACCCTTGCTGTAAGGGATTAGGAAGAGGAGGGTGGTTGATTCTGAGAACTTCTGGTCTCCTTACAGGTTGTCTTGTTAGGAGACCATAAGCAGCTGAGACCCGTGGTCCACAGTGACCTCTGCAAGAAACTTGGGATGGAGAAGTCTCTCTTTGAGCGCTACCACAAACAGGCTTTGATGCTCAACATCCAGTATCGCATGGTAAGAATTTCTCTGCCAGGAAGCACAACATAATGCTGTCCTAGAAACCAGGAGACAGTGAGTTCTAGGCACTAAAGCCCACTCTGTGATTAGGCCGATCACCAGGAGACAGTTAGGCGCTAAAGCTAACTACATGACTTTAGGCTGATCACCAGGATACAGTGAGTTCTAGTCCTGCCTTAGGCACAAAAGCACACTGTGTGACTTTACGCCAATCACCAGGAGACAGTGAGTTCTAGTCCCGTCTTAGGAACTAAAGCCCACTGTGTGACTTACGCCAATCACCAGAAGCCAATGAGTTCTAGTCCTGCCTTAGGCACAAAAGCCCACTGTGTGACTTATGCCAATCACCAGGAGACAGTGAGGTCTTGTCCCGTCTTAGGAACTAAAACACACTGTGTGACTTACGCCAATCACTAGGAGACAGTGAGTTCTAGTCCTGCCTTAGGTGTGAAATCTAGCTGGGTGACTTTGGGCCAGTCATTTTCTCTCAGCCCAAACCATCTCACAGGGTTGTTTATATGTATGTTTGCTGCCTTGAGTTGTTTATAAACTTAATAAAGGCAGGATATAAAAATAATTAAATACATAATTGAAAATAATAATATTTGAAGTTATATAAATGAACAGAACAGCACCAGTGATCTAAGCTCCTTGCATGAAATAAGCATCTTTTAACTCTTCAGCACAAGGACATCTGCCGGTTCCCATCCGTGACCTTTTACAACAATAAACTGATGACCAGTCCCAGTATCACTCGTGGAAGCAGCACACTCTACTACCGTAGCGAATTTGAGTGCACCCCCATCATCTTTGGCCACATCGAAGGAAGAGAGACTTCCCTCGTGGTCTCCACGGAAGAAGGGAACGAGAACTCCAAGGCCAATCTGGAGGAAGTGCAGCAGGTGGTGAGTAAGCCTGAAGTACAGGTAGTCCTCAACTTGTGACCACAATCGAGCCCCAAATTTCTGTGGCTAAATGAGACAGTTATTAAGTAAATTTTGGCCCATTTTGCTATCTCTCTTGTCACAGTTGTTAAGTGAATCACTGCAGTTGTTAAATGAGTAAAAACGATTTTTAACTGAGTCCGTTGACTTGGCTTGTCAAGTTGGAAGACAAGGATTATAAATTGTATTATTATTGTTAGTATTGTGTATAAAGAAGACCAAGTCAATGCATTGTCCACAAAGTACGTATGGATGCTAAAGGAAAATTACAAATAAAACATATATACCGTATTTTTCGGAGTTTAAGACACATCTTTTTCCCCCTCTAAAAGAGGGTGAAAATTTTGGCGTGTCTTATACACAGAATGTAACCTCGCCCACCCACCGGCCCCCACTCTTTAGCCTCTGCCTACCAGCAATTTACCTCCTTGCAGCAAACTGAGAAAATGGGGCTTGCAGAGGCGGCAATAGGCTGTGGCAATCCCTGCAGCCTGAAACAGCTGATCATCGGGAGCCCTGCTGAAATTGAAAGTGAAACAGGCTGTTTGCTGCAAGGAGGCAAATTGCTGGGAGGCAGAGGCAGATTCTCCCATTGTTTTCCTCCCCAAAACTTATACTTTGAAGCATCTTATACTCTGAAAAATATGGTATATGACTTAAAAGAAGGTCACAAAAGGGGATCACATGATCCCAAGACACTACAATGTCCTAAACATGAACCAGTTGCCAAGTGTCCGAATTTTGATTACGTGGCCATGGGGATTCTGCAATGGTTGTAAGCGTGAAAAAATGGGAATGCCAGTTTTTTTTTTTCAGTATTGTAATTTTGAAAGGTCACTAAATGAACTGTTGTAAGTCGGGGACTATCTGTAGAAGTTTATTTATTTATTGTTAATTTTTTATGCCAGACCATTTCCCTTATAAGGCAATTCTGGCCAGCTTATGGATCAGTTCTATGGGCTGAAGTCCAATCCTTGGTGACTTCTGAGTTTTCTAGAGCATAGCCGAGAACAAGGTCTCTCCAAGGGAAAATCACCTTCAAAAGGTGCCTTCTGTAGACTAGGCTTTCATTAAGACAGGTGGGGGTGGGAGTTGGACTCCCAGTACATTGCTATAGCCCTTCCTAAATGTTTGATGTCTTATTCGATGAAAGAATTGTATTTATTATTAGGAGCTGCTGGGTGCTGTCTGAGCTTGATTATTTTTTACAGACGTTTCATGATCCAACTGGGTAACATTATCAAAGCAAGAAGGGAGTGGGGTTTGTGGAGTCGAAAAGGAGGAGGGGAAGAGGAGGAGGAGGAGGACTGTGGAGTTCTTGGTGCTCTCTGAGCTTGATTATTGTCTTTCAGGCATTTCATGACCCAACTAGGTAACGTCATCAATGCCAGAAAGGAATTGGGTTTGCTTCCATTCCAGATTCACATCTTTCGAACACTGAACTTTTAAACTGAGTGGGTGGGGAATATGAAACATGGCAAGAGTGAGGTTTTGACCCGGCCCACATTTGGATTGGCTCACCAGCTACTTGTGCCAAGAAGATGACGTTATCTAGAAACTGGGAAGGAATAATAGCTTGCCCAGTTCTCTGGCATAGGGAGCTGTTGATTGCAAGACTTTCATCTCAAACTTCTATTCTTGGTTAAGTCGGAGCTTAAGGTCTCCATGCTTTTTTTCTAGGTGAGAATTGCAAAGCAGCTGACCTTGGATAGAACCACCAAGCCAGACGAGATTGCCATCCTGACTGGTTATAATGCCCAGGTCGTGGAGATCAAGAAGCAACTTGCTCTGAATGGCATTCAAGACGTAACCGTTTGCACCATCATGAAAAGTCAAGGTAAGGAAGGGATACATCGCTAAGTTGGATCCAATTCCTGCTCGAAAATATTGACTGGGATCATCTTGGAAAATCTCTTTTACCCTTCTTTCAGAATACAGGTAGTCCTCAACTTACGACCACAACGGAGCCCCAAATTTCTGTTGCTAAGCAAGACGGTTAAGTGAGTTTTGCCGATAACAAAACAATACCTAATCCATGGGACCCTAACATGCCCCGTCTTCCCATCCTGGTAGGTCTCTCCCCTATTACATCTGGCTGGCCCACCAGGACAGGAAGTCAGGCATGTTAAGGGCCCCATCAATTAGGGATTGTCATATGGGGGGGGGAACCACAAAACAGGGCCTTCTCGGTGATGACCCCTCCATGAGGTATGGTTGGCCCCACCCTGTTGTTTTCCAAAAGCCTCTAAAAGCATGATTTTGTCAGTGGATCTGTGGACCCCAAATGGAGACAGAGACCATCAAACACTGTAGTTGATTTGATTGTGTTGTTGCTGTCATCCGTTGTGGGGTGGGTTTTTTCAGCAGCTGTAGTATATGATGGATTTTTTAAATGTTTAAATGTTGTAAGCCAGGGATGTCAAACTTCAGCCCATGGGACCATCCTGGAAAATGTAAGGGGCCCGCCCACGTCGCTTCAGCCCGGTCTACCCAGTGCGAAGAGGAAACATGCCAGTGATTTGGGGAGTGGCATCAAGCTACCCATGCCCACGCAGTCAGCCCCCCCCCCCCCCCCGAGGTCAACCACAGCCTTGATGTCGCCCTCAGTGAAATTGACTTTGACAACCCTGTTGTAAGCTGTCCTGAATCAAAATAATAGAATAATAGAGTTGGAAGAGACCTTGGAGGTCTTCTAGTCCAACCCCCTGCTCAAGCAGAAAATCTCACACAGTTAGTCCTCAACTTACAACTACAATTGAACCCAACATTTCATTTGCTAAGTAACTTCGAACAGTCACTAAATGAATTGTTGTTAGTCAAGTACTACCTGTACCATCCTGGTCAAATGGCTATCCTCTCTCTTCTTCAAAATGCCCAGTGTTGGAGCACTAACAATTTTTGGAGTGAACCCATTCCACTGACTAATTGTTCTGTCAAAATATTTCTCCTTAGTTTTAGATTGCTTCTCTCCTTGATAAGTTTCCATCACTTAGGGATGAGTTGGGCGGCTGTATAAATGTGTTTAGTTCATAAGTAAAGAAATAAAAAGTTGGTTCCAATGTTTGTTTATCAGGCAGTGAATGGAAATACGTCATAGTGTCCACAGTCCGTTCCTGTAATCGGCAGGATATTGAAGAAAGGCCCACAAGGAGTTGGGAGAATAGCCGTCTCGGCTTCATAGCAGATGCCAATCAGATCAATGTCTGTCTCACTCGGGCACAGGAAGGCCTCTGTATTATAGGTAAGCAAAAACCTGCTCCGCAGGGAGAGTGGCTTGATTCGCACTGTACCCTAACCCAGGCCCAAAGGGAGCTGAACTTTAGTAGTTTGGAGGAGGCCCACCGTCAATTACATTAAGGTGAAAGATGGTTTACAGGTAGCCTTACGATTACCTGAAGTTCATTCTTCAATTGGTTGATTCTGCCATTCCTGGGACCACAAACCTGTTATCACATCATCCTGAGTGTCATTTCCTTTGGAACTATTCCATTGCTTTGTTTTGTTATTTGTTATTTTATTATTTATGTTATTATTTTATGTCACTTTATATTATACTTATTTTACTTTATATTTATTTTATTTTATTTTATTATTTATATCTTACTTCTATTATTTTTATAAACAATTCAAGGTGGTAAATATATGTAATGCTCCTTCCTCTTCTATTTTTCCCCACAACAATCCTGTGAGGTTTTTTGAGTTGAAAGAGAGAGGGACTGGCCCAAAGTCACCCAGCCAGCTGTCATGCCTATGGCAGGGCTAGAACTCACAATCTCCTGGTGACTGGGTCAAAGTAATTAATCCGGCTTTCATGCCTAAAGGGAGACTAGAACTCACCGCCTCCTGGTGATTGGCCCAAAGTCACCCAGCTGGCTTTCGTGCCTAAGGCGGGACTAGAATTTACTGTCTCCTGGTGATTGGTCCAAAGTCATCCAGTCGGCTTTCATGCCTAAAACGAGACTAGAACTCACTGTTTCCTGGTGATTGGCCCAAAGTTACCCAGCCGGCTTTCGTGCCTAAGGTGAGACTAAAATTCCGCGTCTCCTGGTGATTGGTCCAAAGTCACCCAGCCAGCTTTTAAACCAAAGGTGGAACTAGAACTCACCATCTCCTGGTGATTGGTCCAAAGTCACCCAACCGGCTTTTATGCCAAAGGTGGGACTAGAACTCACCATCTCCTGGTGATTGGCCCAAAGCCTTGGTCCATTTTGGTCAAATAAAACCCATTTTCCTGCCTTTCTCTCCTGCTTGTAGGAAACAGCCATCTTCTGGCGAGCAATTGTTTGTGGAAGCAACTTCTGACTCATTACCGGAACCGTGGATGCCTTACCATGGCCAATGCAATTAGGGTTAAAAAGAAGACCAGTCTTGTCCGATAAGAAGGTACCACGGGAAAAATCCCTTCTGTTGTTTTTAACCTCCTGGGCATGGAGACCATGCCCAATTCCAGGAAATGGGTTTTACCAACACTGAGCCAAAATCAGCAGCCTTGTGGCTAAGGAGACACTGCCAGGAAAAAAAAAAACACTATGGCACAAGTTATTTTTTCAGGATCCGACCTCAGAGAAGACTCTGCCTTGCTCGGGGATGAAAAAAGCCATCTCTTAACACATTTTAGCACGCAGGAATCTTTCAGAAAAGCAAATTCAGTTGGGGAATTTAATAGATGCGGTCGAAGAATGAAGCGATTGGTCCACCACGAGCCTGCGAGGAGCGTTTGCAACGCGGGGACGGAGGAAAACTGTGCCGCCAAAGAGCAGGGCTCTGGCTGCACTTTTCAAAACCAGATGTTTTTTAAGGAAGATCAAAACCCTCATCTGCCAATCTCCCTCCCCCCCTCCCATATTGACAAATTGATAAGCTGACTCAGCCACCCAACGCAATGCAAATGATTCCCTTCGATCTCTGACTTGGAATGCTTTTGTACAAATTTTAAATTTTTTTAAAAGCCCGGTTACATTTTACTTGAAATAGTTTCTTCGTGCTAGTTTTTTAATGTGTTTTTTTTAAAGAAACAAATGAAAAGAACCACAGAACTGGGGTTTCCTCCTTCAGCATCATGCTCTTTGATCTATCAAACCCTTTGGGCTGAGCCCACGAAGGGGTGGGGGATGTCCTTGTTCCAGGTCGTTGTGTTTTTCTCTCTCTACCTTTTCGCCAAAATGAGATCCTCACCTCTGCTGGCCTTGAACAGGATCGGGAAAAACCTGGTGCGATGGCGTCTGCTTTATGCTGAACTTCCACCTCAGTGAGTTTTGTTGCCTGCAATGGGGGGGGGGGGGAAGCCCCCAAATAATCTTAGGCGAACTCAGTCTGATGAGCGTTGGTGGCAATGAACTCCCTGCTTAGAAAGCTGCTTATATATAATAGTGCCTAGTGAAGCTCATTGGATGCATTCACACAAAGTGCTTATCCAAGTCAGTTGCAAAGCGATGATTTGCACAATGGGCCAAGCCTTTTTCTCCCCCTCTTAGCTTTAACCTTAATGCTGTAAGGAAAGTGTGGTTTATTGCAAAGGGTCGATCATAAGGTAACCTCCAGAAGTTTTGGACCTGAACTGCCCCGAACCTATGGGGCCTTTGGTGCTCTTTTAGCTTGGTTATTTTCTTGGAAATGTTTCACGCCATCAGTGCTACAAGGGAGTGGGGTTTACGGAGTGAAGAATGAGGAGGAGGAGGGGTCCTTGTTGCTCTCAAGCTGCTGGTTTTCCTACAGATGTTTCATTACCCAACTAGATAACATCATCAGTACTAGAAGGGAGTGAATTTTGTGGAGAGGAGGAAGAAGAAAAGGGCAGGGAGGAGGACTGTGGGGTCTCTGAGCTGGTTTGTTTTCTGCAAATGTTTTACTACCAGATTAGATGTCATCAATGCTAGAAAGGAATGAGAGCAAATCCCACTCCTTCTTGGCACTGATGATGTTACCTAGTATGGGTCATAAGAGAGCACCAAGGACCCCACGTTTTAACCCTGATATTCTCCTTTTTTGGCACCCAACTCAGGTTGGCAAGGGGTTGTGGGCATCACAACCAGAGCTGCCTTAGAGGCACCACAAGGACATCAGGAGTATCATTTACACGAATGATACTCCTGATCTCCTTCGTGTAAATGGTACAGCTGCTGCCTTTGTTTCTCCCCGCATCCATGGCAACATCTGGAGGATACCACGGTACTTCCCTCTGACCAATATGCATTGCACTTTTTTTAAAAAAAAACTGGATTGAATGTATTATAAGGGGGGGGAGGGAAATGGGTTTTCCCCTCCTACCTGATCTCAGATCCCAAAAATCTTTCAAACGCCTGCTTGAAACCAGTTTCCAACCTGGATTTAGCTGACAATTGCAAAGCAATTTTGCTGAATCTGGTGACGGGGATCTCCGATGCACACATCACCTTAGGTTTGAACCCGGAGCTACCGGTAGTTCTGATACAGATATATTTTATAATAATGTAATATATAAGAGCAGCTGGGCTCCATTTACAATACTAACAATGTGTGAATGTGTGTAGCGACAGTTGCTGTATTATCTTTGTGTAGTTCTGCAACTGATACTGTTCCTTTTTTCCTTACCTTTGCATCTAATTTATTGCAATATATGAAATTACGGGGAGGGGTGGGGGGAACAACTTAGAATTCTGCATAGAGCTTGTCTAGTTTTTGGCACGCTAGAAACTTAAGATAGTAGCATATTTTCCCCTTTTTTCCTTTTGGCTTTATTATCAGGGATCTTGATAGCAATGAAGGGAGACTGAGGCAGCCCTCTTTCTCCTCTCTTCTACCTCAGTGCCGTTAAATGTGAATGCTTTTAAAAGTTTGTACCCTCCCCCATGCTGATCCACTTAATTTGCAATATAAATCAGCTTTGGAGAGAAAAATCCATATTTTTATAAAGAAAACACAGGTTAGTCGAAAGACAAGGTATATTGAGCCAGCCTTTGATCTATGAAAATTCCTATCTCTGTTTTATTAAATGTCTTGTGTGGACCTACTGAAGAAAAAGGAAGGAAGGAAAGGGGTGGGGAGAGACTGCTAAAGAAAACAGCTGTAATTCCCATGCCTACTTTGTTAGTATTAGTCATCAAGAAGCTTCTAAACAAAAACTGTATTTCCCGTGCCTGCTATAATTCCCACACCTACTTTTTTGACTTCTAAAGCAGAGGTCCCCAATATTTCTGGTTTTGTGGATTGGCGGCGGAGGGAGGGCGCAGAGGGGATAGTTCATCATGAACAGCTGGCAAGCGCACGTGTGCATGCAGTTCCCTTTGGGTGAGCCGGGTGCACGCGTGCCTGCCACTTACACAAATGGAGCGCACATGGTCGCCCGCTGCTCACGCTGAGGCACATGGGCGCGCTCTCTGGCCATTTCCATGACCCAGTTGCAATCCACTGGCGGCCTGCTGGTTGGGGACCCCCTGTTCTAAAGAACTATAATTCCCCATACTTCCTTAACCGTTAAAGTCATCAAGAGAGAGACTTCTAAGGAAAAACTATAATCCCCACACCTACTTTTTAGCATTGGTCATCAAGAAAGAATCACCTCTATCTAAAAACTACTGGTAATTCCCACTGTCCATGCCCACAGTCTTAGCATTAGTCAAGGAGAGAGAGAGAGAGAGAGAGAGAAGGCAAGCAAGAAAACTTCTAAACAAAACTAGAATTCCCATGACTGTCTGCCTTTGTTCGCCCCAGGCATTGAAGCAGTTTTCTCCATTTTAAATTGCCTGTCTTTGCCCCCCTCCCTTCTCTCAGTTACCTGGGTACCAACATCACCTCTGTTCTGTCTTTCTTCTAGACCAGGGGTGCCAAACTCACTGCCTGTGGTCTGGATCCATCCCGTGTGTGTGTACTTAGAACCGGCCCATGGTGCCTCTGCCAGCAAAAACAGAGCTCGGGAGGGCTGCGTGCGGCCTTCCCGGGCTCCATTTTAACTGGCAGAAGGTTTCAGGAGACAGTCAAAGCTGTAAACGGAGCTCAGAAGCCCATTTTATCTGGCAGAGCACTGGGGCCCACACACGCACTCCCAATACGAGCTCCGTTGAGCTCCCTCCCCCAGGTCAAACAACCCAAATTCAAATTTTTAATTTGTTAGCCGCTCCCTCTCCGCAAGGGACTCGGGGCGGCGTACAATAAAAATATACATACATACATATAGACATACAGGTACACACATATACATACATATACATACATGCATACATGGAGGAGGTAGTAATCAAATACATATCACATTAATAATAATAATAGAAAATTAAAATTAGCCATTAAAATATCCCTTGATAAAATACAATTTAAAAAGGACTGTCAGGAGGAGGATAAAACTACGGTTGAGCCAGGCCAGATAATTGAAAGAGGTGGGTCTTAAGCTTTACACGGTGTGTAAAGCCCGATGTGGCCCTCAATGAAATTGAGTTTGACACCCCTGTCCTAGACGCTCGACTATCTTGAGTTGCCTTCAAAGCTTCTGTCTTCGGCAGCCTCCCAAGATTTTGGTGATGGCGTCTTCCTCCCTCTCTTTCTCTTCTCTGACTTAGGTGATGTTACTGCTTTGCTGCTTTAATCCTGCAGGTGTCAGACGCAGGTAATCTCGGTTTACAACCGTTCACTTATTTGACCGTTCTAAATCATAACCAACACCAAGAAGGGGAATTTACACCCCGGATCTGAAGTTCCGATGGTCACCTCTAACTCTGCAGTCACATGACCGCACTTTGGGCATTTGGTAACACCACCATGTTTACGTCCGTTTGCAGTGTCATGCGGAGACGTGACTGTGTTTTTGTGACAATTTTGCCCAAACCTGGCACTTATTTCTGGTTCCTAGCAAAACTGCACCATAGTGAACGAGTTTGCTTTACATTCCTTTAACGACTACCACAAAGTTGTCATAAAATGGGAAGAGTCCATTACGGTCGCAACTCGAGGACTACCTGTAAATTCTGTCACAGGCACGTTGAAGCAGCATTGTCCTTCAAAGGGGTATATTCGAACATTTCCATGTCAATCTTTGGACCATCCACCAGAATTTAGTCTACTCAAATATCTCCCCCGTGTCTCACCAGTTGATTAGGGTCCTTGTTCAATATGACTGAGATTTGGCCATGTCACCTTGGATAAGTCTTGGAGGCTGGCAGAGTTACAAGAGGCTTTTTCTTGAATAGGTGTGTGTGTGTGTGTGTGTGTGTGTGTGCAACCTTGGCACTTTTAAGACTTGTGGATTTCAACTCTCAGAATCCTCCAGCCAGCAATGTCAGTTTCACTTAGCGACCGGCTACTCATTTCTTAGCTTAAGAAATGAGTAGCCAGTCGCTAAATGAGAATTACCTGTAACACCTCCAGTGCCCGTCACAGTTTTTACTGTTCCATGATTTTGCCACTTGGCAAATTTAAGAACTCTCTTAATTGGCGGACACTGAGCCTTGCACACGTGCCCCCGAATTGAATGGGGAGCGTGGAAGGAACCCACAGGTGGCATTGTACAACTCCCACACATTTCAGAATCACAAAGAGTTGGGAGGGACCTTGGAGGTCTTCTAGTCGAACCCCCTGCGCCCGCAGGAAACCCTAGAGTCCATTTCAAGAATTTTAAAGAGGAAAAGTAGATCCCATTGTGGCCAAGGCTAAGGTATATCTCATTTCTGTAAGCTGCCCGGATTCATCTCTGAATGAATGAGCTGGGCAGCCACATACGTTTTCTTAATCAATAAAAACATAAATATAAATTGGATGTTGAAAAGTTCAGGAATTCCATTTAACCTTGGGAGAGCAGGGCCTGCAATAAATATATTTTTTTAATCAGCAGATCCCCTGTACTTACATATCAGAGCTGTATTTCTTTATAAAGAAAATATTCACTGTGCGGTATTTGGAGTAGCAATTATGCTTATTGGGGCACTTGTGGCAGATGGGCAGGTCAAAAAAGTCAAGATGGTGCCTTCAGCCACGCAAATCCTTTTTTATACAATGTTGGCATCTTGATTTATTTTGATGGCAATTTTTTAATCACGGGTAGCCCTCAACATCCGACAGTAATCAAGCCTGGCCATTATCGTCGTAGATCAGGAAGCTTGTAGGTCTAGTCAGTCACGTGACTGGTCTGATTTTCAACCTTTTTCCAGTGGTCATTAAGCAAACACTGCAGTTGTTAAGTGAACTCATTTTCTAGGGAGCGGTTTTGAGAAAACCAGAAATGAATTCCGGTTTTCAGCAACACCTGGTCACGTGACCGTGGGGTGCTACCCATGACCATTCATGCCGCCATGTTGGCGAGCGCTTGAAACACAGTCACATGACCATTGGGGTTGTGTGTGGCCCTCAGAACTTTGGGACCGGGTTGTAATTCCCTTGTTCCAAATAGGTCGCAAGCCAAGGACTTAACTCTATTTTGTTGAAATTTCTTAAAACAAGAAATGTAATAAAGATACTCTTGAAACTATTTTAGCATGATCGCATTGATGTTTAAAAGGACATTCTGATAGGAAAGTCTGGTTAAGTGCCATTACAAAGAACTGGATCTCTTTTTGCTGTGATCTGTTGGTCATGCCCTGCTGGATTGGTCCTAAAACATGTTTGAAATGGGCTGAAACATTTCCAGATTGTTTTGTGTCTTTTTTGAATGTTTAAAGAAATATTTTTAACGGCTACCTTTAATTAGTGAGTTCTATAGTATTTGTTTACTGGAGTCTATTTTTATGATGTATTGTAATTGTGTGTGTGTTTTAAAAAATATATCAAGTGATTTGCATGTAAATTGCCTTCTCTTGAACCTTTTGGGAGATTTGATATCTGTATATTATGGCTTTTCAGTCCACTGAATTATTTTTTTAATGATAAGGGTCTAAAAATATCTGATGTTTATAGAAACATTGACATTCCTCTTTAATCAAATATTGTGACGCTGGTTGTACTGTACCAAATAAAACTCTTTCTCACTCTGAATTCTGATTGCATTAAGTGTGTGTGAGAGACACCAAGTGATCATTGGACCCTATTTTACATCCATTTTTATACTAGTCGTTAAGTGAATCATGTAGGAATAAGTCAAAACCACAGGTCATTAAGTGAGTCACACTGTCATAAATCCAAATCAAATACCTTGAATGGGTGTTTCAGGAAACCAGCAAAAATGTCGCAAATTGTGATCATGCAATCATAAATAACTGCAAAAAATGTGATTATCGGACTGCTCGGGGGGGAGAGGCAAGGTTTAGGCCTTTTTAGGACGGATGAAATTGCTTTATAGGCCATAGAGCATCATTAACTCCAAATGGTCGTAAGTCGAGGACTACCAATATACCATTCAGGACCACAAGATAGTTTGGGTTTGCCTTTACCCAAAACACACTGAAGGTAAGCACACCAGCAACGGTCAGGAACTGGATGGCAATTAAAATTTTAATCCACTGTGTATAATTATGGTAGATGGTTTGAACCCCAGCTACATACTGGTGCACAACAGAAAGTGATGATAGAAGAATGAAGAGACTGCCCATGTGACAATCATCTGGGTGTATACAAGATGAAATGGCGCAACGCAATGTGAAGTTGAGTGCAAAGACTGTTTGGCACAGACTGCAGGAATTTGGCCTAAAATCTAGAATTCCACTAAAAAAGTCACTTTTATCTCTCAAGCAAAAGTTGAAAAGATTAAACTATCTTTCCATTGATGTATAATTTTATGGTACTGCTTAAAAAAATGGTGCTATTAATCATCAAACCTCAAAAATACACTTTTCCCAAAAGGTTTCCACAAGTTGGATTTGCTTAATGACTGCATGATTCATTTAACAATCTGGGAGGAGACACTGCAACCCCTTCAGCCTGCAACTGGAGAGCTAGGTCGCTCCGAAGGTTGCAGAATCTGTACTGGCAAGTGGGGATGGCCTTGGGAGACAAGAGGAAAAGCAGAAGTAACCATGACTCTCCTAAAGACGTAACATATTTTTTCGGAGTATAAGATGCACCTTTCTCTCAAAAAAGAGGGTTAAAATCTGGGTGCGTCTTATACACTGAATACAGCATTTTTTGCCTTCTGAAACCCCGCCCCTTTGCAAAAATGGCCGTGCATAGCCTTTAGGAGGCTTCAAGAGGGCTCCTGGGGGCTGGGGGGAGGACAAAAATGAGGGGAAAACTGGCTGCTTTTTTCCTCGTTTTTGCCCCAGCCCCCAGGAGCCCTCTTGAAGCCTCCTAAAGGCTATGCATGCCCCTTTTTTGGACAAAAAATGGGCCATTTTTGGGAGGTCTGCATAGTGCAAAAACTTTTTTTTTCTAATTTGCCTCTTCAAAATCTTGGTGCATCTTATACTCCGCCATGTAATCCGAAAAATACGATAGTTACACATCAGTTAGGCACCAATCAGAGAAGAGGCAACTGAGCCCAGAGAAAGAAAGAAGGGGCATTGCAAACATCTCAGAAGGGACCTTCCCTAGTTTCTTAGGATGTAAACATGAGAAGAGGGGAATGATGGACTTCCATACTTGCAAGAATCTATTAACGTAACCTTACAATAAAGCAAATCTAGTACTCCTGGATGTGAACTACTTGCAAGGTTGACAGAATTGCAATACTCAGTTATTTTCCCTTCAAGACAGAGGATGCTGGAGCTCTGCACTATGGTGGTTAAGGTGCCAACCCAGAAACCAGGAGACGGTGAATTCTAATCCCACCTTAAGTATGAAAGCCGACTGAGTGATCTTGGGCCAATGTGAAACCCAGCTGTGTGGCTTTGGGCTGATCACCAGGAGACTGAGAGTTCTAGTCCTGCTTTAGTCTTAAAAGCCAGCTAGGTGGCTTTGGGCCAATTACTAGGACACTGCGAGTTCTAGCCTTGCCTTTGGCATGAAAATCAACTGGGTGACTTGGGGCCAATCACCAAGAGACAGTGAGTTCTAGTTTTGCCTTAGGCATGAAAATCAACTGGGTGACTTGGGGCCAATCACCAGGAGACAGTGAGTTCTTGTCCCGCCTTAGGAATGAAAGTGACTGGGTGACTTTGGGCCAATGACCAGGAGATTGTGAGTTCTAGTCCCGCCTTAGGCATGAAAGCCAACTGGGTGACTTTGGGCTAGTCACAGTCACTCAGCCCAGCCCACCTCACAGGGTTGTCCTTGTGGAGAGAGGAGGAGGAAGGAACGAACAGTAGGCACGCTCACTGCCTTGAGTTACCTATAAAGTAATAAAGGCCGGATAAAATTCAATCAAACAAGCAAGCAGATAAATATCTGGTTGTTCTCAGATCTTTTCCTCTTTGTGCCAAGCCTTAGCACTTCGTAACCCCTTGCTTGCCAACACCCTTGGCCCGTAAGCCAGATTTTATGAGAAGCTCCAAGAAAGTCACACAGGGTTAAACCATCAACCACCATCTAATGGATAATTATGAAAGGGTTGTGGCAATCTAAACAGATTTGGGTAGGTGTGTTTGCCGATAAGGCGATTGTCTAATTTAGCTTAAATTAACACAGCCCTTAAAAGCATCGTGTGAACCAGTAAATATGTCACCTATTCATGTTCTGATTGACAACTCCAATCAGGAGATAAATTATTTCCTCTCCTAATTGAGTTTAAGACAGGGGTGTCCAAACTTGGCAACTTTAAGACTTGTGGACTTCAACTCCCAGAATTCCCCAGCCAGCTCTGCTCAACAAACCATGATATAGACTCTGGCTTCCTAGGGCACATAACATAAAGGTAAAGGTAAATGTTCTCCTTGCGCATATGTGCTAGTCGTTCCCGACTCTAGGGGGCGGTGCTCATCTCCGTTTCAAAGCCGAAGAGCCAGCGGTGTCCGAAGAAGTCTCCGTGATATGTGGCCGGCATGACTAAATGCCAAAGGTGCATGGAACGCTGTTATCTTCCCACCAAAGATGGTTCCTATTTTTCTACTTGCATTTTTACGTGCTTTTGAATTGCTCGGTTAGCAGAAACTGGGGCAAGTCATGGGAGCTCACTCTGTTACGCGGCACTAGGGATTCGAGTTGCTGAACTGCCAACCTTTCTGATCGACAAGCTCATCGTCTTAGCCCCTGAGCCACCTTTGAGTTTAAATCATGTGTCACGGCTGCAGTCATTTTTCTTTTGGACACAACGCCTGCCACACTTTCTATTATTCTACTATGCATTTTCTATTGTGGGAAAATGGGAGGGGGGGTTGTACGGAGTTAGATGGTATGTAGCCATAACAAAATTCTTTCTAGAAAGCCAAGGTCATTCTTTGTCTCTACACCTCTTCACCTGACTGGAATTGGATGGGTGGAACTGCCAGCAGGCAGTGGGAGATTGGACCATGGGATGGACTGGTGGGTGTGGGGGCAAGATCTTGAACTTTCAACTGGGTAGGGAAAACCTGGAAGCTTTCAGATTTGGGTTTTCCCAGATGTGCCAACATGGCTCTCTTCATAAATTGGAACTTTGAGCAATACTTTGCCTTGGACTCTGATTTAATTTAGGATGCTATTTGGATCCCTAACTCATTACGATTATTATATTTTTTAAAAAACAACCCCTTTTGAATCTCAAGTCGACTTTCCCGTCACACTTTCCGAGACCTAAATTTGGTCTTGAAGATGGCCCAAAATGGGTTTTCAGCTTCGGCTTGATTGGCTGACAGCAATGTGGAGATGGGGTGAAATTCAGATACCTCCATACCGGTAGTCCTCAACTTACAACCATCCACTTCGTGACCTCAGTTACAACAGCACTGGGGGGAAAATCTGACTTATGACCGTGGCAGCCTCCCCATGTCCACATGATCAAAATTCAGAGGCTTGCCAACTGATTCGTATTTATGATGGTTGCAGTGTCCCCGGGGTTACAACGTGATCCCCTTTTGCGACCTTCTGACCAGCAAAGTCAATGGGGAAGCCAGAGTGACTTCACATTGTGTTACTAAGTTAATAACTGGGGTGATGCACTTAACAAGTGTGGCAAGAAAGGTCATAAAACGGGTGGGGGGGGGCAAAACTCACATAACCATTGATTCTCAATTGGAATAGAGCTGGAAGGGACCTTGGAGGTCTTCTAGTCCAATCCCCTGCTTAAGCAGGAGACCCTATACCAAGGGTGTCAAACTCGATTTCATTGAGGGCCACATCAGGGTTGTGTTTGACCTCGTGGGGGGTGGCCAGCTCAACATCACTCATGTTGGGGGCACATGTGGTGGCCAAGTCCTAAGACAGGACTACCCTAAGACCCTCACTCACTCTCATTATAATCTTTCTTTCTTTCTTTCTTTCTTTCTTTCTTTCTTTCTTTCTTTCTTTCTTTCTTTTTCTTTCTTTCTTTCTCTCTCTCTCTCTCGCTCTCCCTTCCTTCCTTCCTTCCTTTCTTTCTTTCTATCCTTTCTTTCCTTCCTCCCTTCCCTCTTTCCTTCCCTCCTCATTCTCCTTCCTTCCTCTCTTTCCTTCTTTTACCTTCCTTGCTCTCTTCCCCTCTTCCCTTCATTTTCTTAGTCTTTCCCTTTCTCCTTTTGTTTTGCTTTTAGATTGTTTTGCTAGCACTCTGCCAGCGAAAACAGAGCTCAGGGAGGTCGCACACGGCACCCCCGTGTCCCATTTCCGGCCACGATGACCTCCTGCAGTCCTTTGCCAGCAAAAATGGAGCTCCGTTTTCGGTCGCGATGCCTCCTGCAATTCTAGGCCAGCGAAAATGGAGCTCTGTTTTCGGTTGCGATGGCCTCCTGCAATTCTAGGCCAGTGAAAATTGAGCTCCGTTTTCGGTCACAACGGCCTCCTGCAATTGTAGGGCAGCGAGAATGAAGCTCCGTTTTCGGTCACAATGGCCTCCTGCAATTCTAGGCCAGCGAAAATGGAGCTCTGTTTTCGGTCGGGACGGCCTCCTGCAATTCTAGACCAGCAAAAATGGAGCTCCGTTTTCAGTCGCGACAGCCTCCTGCAATTCTAGGGCAGCGAAAATGGAGCTCTGTTTTTGGTCGTGACGGCCTCCTGCAATTCTAGGCCAGCGAGAATGGAGCTCCATTTTTGGTCGCGACGGCCTCCTGCAATTCTAGGCCAGCGAAAATGGAGCTCTGTTTTTGGTCGTGACGGCCTCCTGCAATTCTAGGCCAGCGAGAATGGAGCTCCATTTTTGGTCACGACGGCCTCCTGCAATTCTAGGGTAGCGAGAATGGAGCTCTGTTTTTGGTCACAGCAGCCTCCTGCAATTCTAGGCCACCGAAAATGGAGCTCCGTTTTTGGTCGTGATGGCCTCCTGCAATTCTAGGCCAGTAAAAATGAAGCTCCCTTTTCGCTGGCCTAGAATTGCAGGAGGCCGTTGTGACCGAAAATGGGGCCCGGCTGAGCTGTGTGTGGTCCCCTCGATCTCCCTTTTGGCTGGTAGATGCACCATGGGCAGGTCCTTTGCTGTTTCCAGGGTGGCCCCGTGGGACAGATCTAAGCACCCCCCCAGGCTGGATCTGGAGTTTGAGCCTTGAGTTTGACACCCCTGTGCTACACCCTTTCACACAAGTAGCTGTCCAGTCTCACCAACAAAAAATTGAGGTCCAATTGAGGACTACCTCTATTCTCTCAAAGAAAGCCCTCGTGCTTGGATGCCGTGCTTTTTTAAAAATAAGGGTTTTGCTTTTAATCTGGCTTATTTTTACACCCCTCGGGAATGGCTAAGGTGGGATAATCAGGTTTGTGAGGTGGCCTCTCCCACGCTTTTGGCAAGATACGGTTTAGTCTTAAGCAGTATGGAATCACGCCACTGTTCGTAAACAAGCATGTACGTTTCGGCTCTTCGGACGGTGAACCTATACAGTCGGTCAGACAAGAGGTTGTGGATTTCACACGTGTTGGAGGTGACCGGCATAATTCCACACTGGACTCGCTCTTGAGGAGTTCTGGGCTCCAACAGCCGGAACTGGAGTTCGAACTGGTCTAACTGGGACTGCTGACTTGTGACCAACCATTTGAGGCTGACCCAGTCCTCGTGAGCTGCCGATTCCCTCCGGTCAAACATCACGGGCATCTTGGTAGTGAGGACTAGCCTGATGTGTGGGATTTTGGTGATCCCAACGTCGGAGACCAGCCGGTGTTTGATGTACAACCGTCCGGGAACCAGCATGGCCAGGAAGTAATCCATCTGTTCCGAAAGTTTGGACAGTTTCTGCTTGACTACGTCCCACCTGGAAAGGAAAGTCATCATGTCGTATGTCTCCAGAAGGTGGACCAGCTCCTCCCGACCTCTCTCTAATTCTTCTAGCAGGTCAGACAGGAGCAGGAGCTGAATCTTAGTCTGGATGGTGCCCACTTTTTTCATCCTTTGGAAGCGCCAAGGATCGATGAGTTGGAACATGGTGGTGGGAAGCATGAGGTGGTTCTGATCCCCCAGGGCCAGGTGCTTGGGCAGGATTTCGAGGTAGTAGGAGCACTTCTTGAGGAGTTCGATCCGTTTGTGGTGCCGTCGGAGGAGGTGCTGGCTCAGGTCCGCGTGGAGGAACTCCAGCACCATGTTCTTCCTCTCCAAATAGACGCTCCAAGCTTCGTTCTCACGCTCGTCGCCGTGGTACGCCATGGTTGGGAGGTTGGCTCCTAACTTGTTCAAGTAGAGGTCAATCGTTCCAATGTTCATCCTACCTGGGCTGGAAGGAGCAATCGCGAGTGGGGGGGGGGGAGAAACAAGTCAGGGTCATCGTTCATACATCTATATCTATATAGCTTATGGCATTTATAGAAGTTGTGCAACCACAGGTATACCAACTTAGTCCAATTAAAACACCCCCCCCCCCCAAATTTATATATACAGATAATCCTCGATTTACGGCAGTTCACAGTGACCGTTCTAAGTTACACACACTCACTCTCTCTCTCCTATCATCCATCTATCTATCTATCTATCTATCTATCTATCTATCTATCTATCTATCATCTATCTATCTATCATCTATCTATCTATCATCTATCTATCTATCATCTATCTATCTATCTTCTATCATTTATCATATCTATCTACTATCTATCTACTATCTACTATCTATCTATATCTATCTATCTATCATCTATCTATCTATCTATCTATCTATCTATATCATCTATCTATCTATCTATTTATCTATCTATCTATCATCTATCTCCTCTCTCTCTCTCTCTCTAATCATTGTCTGTCTGTCTGTCTGTCTGTCTGTCTGTCTGTCTATCTATCTATCTATCTATCTATCTATCTATCTATCTATCTATCTATCTATCTAATCATCTCTGTCTATCTATCTATCATCTATCTATCATCTATCTATCTATCTATCTATCTATCTATCATCTATCTATCTATCATCTATCTATTTATCATATCTATCTACTATCTATCTACTATCTATCTACTATCTATCTATCTATCTATCTATCTATCATCTATCTATCTATCTATCTATCTATCTATCTATCTATCATCTATCATCTAACCATCTATCTCTGTCTATCTATCTATCTATCTATCTATCTATCTATCTATCTATCTATCTATCTATCATCTATCTATCTATCTATCTATCTATCTATCTATCTATCTCTATCATCTATCATTTATCATATCTATCTACTATCTATCTACTATCTACTATCTATCTATCTATCTATCTATCTATCTATCTACCTATCTATCTATCTATCTATCTATCTATCTATCTATCTATCTATCTATCTATTATCTATCTATCTATCATCTATCTATCTATCTATCTATCTATCTATCTATCTATCTATCTATCTAATCATCTCTGTCTATCTACTATCTATCTATCATCTATCTATCTATCTATCATCTATCTATCTATCTATCTATCTATCTATCTATCTATCTATCTATCTATCTATCTATCATCTATCATCTACCTATCCTGTTTCCCCAAAAATAAGACCTCCCTGGATAATAAGCCCAATTGGGCTTTTGAGCGTATGTGCTAAAATAAGCCCTTCCCTGAAAATATTGCAACACAGCAACAGCCAGGAGGTGACCACGCTCGCCGCCTCCTGCACCTCAAAAATAATCAGACCTCCCCGAAAATAAGGCCATGCTTTTTTGGGGGGTCAAAAGAAAATAAGGCCCTGTATTATTCTGGGGAAAACGCAGTATCTATCATCTATCTCCTCTCCCCCTCTCTCTCCATCCATCCATCCATCTTTCTAATTTCTATACCCCAATCACACTTGTATGCCTCTGGGTGGTTTAGAAATAAAACAGCAAAGTCATATAAAAGTTAACAAAGTTAAAAACCTGATTAAAAAAAGAAAGCAGCTGCAGAGTTAAAAGGCAGAGGAAGCAACTTAAAGGATCACTGAAATGAGAGGTGTAAATTCTTTGGTTTCAAAAGTTCAATAAGCATAATTAAGGATGTGATCCAGAATCCCATGAAAGCCAGAGAAATTTAATCAAAACTAAACGAATAAACACGCATGTTGGATGCTGTAATATTAGAGTCCAATACATACAGTATTAAATTCTACATCTCTTAGTATATTTCAATTCGGGCTGCTGTTATTGTTAGCTACATTTTTAATCGTTTCATATTTCTGCTTGCCAATAAGTGAGAAGAATTTTAGAATTAAAGCTGATAGGAAATGTGTTTGCATAAAGCTGTTTAAACCATAGAAGTTGTTTGATCTTTTTTTTTTGACATACCACACACATCACAGATTTAACCCATTAGCATTTTCTGAAATCACCCAATACGCTGACCTATAAACTAAACAGGCCAGCTTTGAACAAAATGCTAAACCACACACAAAGAGGTTAACTGCAACATTAGATTTTTTTTAAAAAAATTGCATGGCTGACTGGGGAATTCTGGGAGTTGCAGTCCACATATCTTCAAGTTGCCAGGGTGAGGAATATAGCTTTAAAGCATCCAAAAATTTTATTTATTGATCGGTATCACACCTTTATTATTTTTACAACTAAACTCAAGGTGATGAATATCCCTAATACTCTTTCTCCTTCCTATTTCCCCCAAAACAACAACCCTGCGAGGTGGGTTGGTCCTATATATTTGCGATAGGAATCTACTTGAAGGAAATCTACTTGTTCCAATATCTCAGGGGTTGCCACAAAGAAGAGGGAGTCAAACTATTCTCCAAAGCACATGAGAGCAAGACAAGAAGCAATGGGTGGAAACTAATCAAGGAAAGAAGCAACTTAGAACTAAGGAAAAATTTCCTGACAGTGAGAACAATGAATCAGTGGAACAGCTTGCCTCCAAAAGTTGTGAATGCTCCAACACTGGAAGTTTTTAAGAAGAGACTGGACAAACATTTGTCTGAAGTGGTGTAGGGTTTCCTGCCTAGGCAGGGGGTTGGACTAGAAGACCTCCAAGGTCCCTTCCAACTCTCTTATTCTATTCTATAAGTTCTCAGCATGGACAGCCTAAATGAATTATCAATTAGAAAGCTCATATAAAAACTGAATATGATTTTCAGAGCTGCCTCTGCCTTATAACACGTTGAAGGGTCTAGTACTGTCAAACATCAGTAGCAGCTTTCAAGAAATATTTCATGACATGTGTTATGTCATAAAATTCTTTATGATAATTTTTATATCCAAAAATGTCTCATACAATTTGTCAAATTTCAGTTCCTAAGGACTTGAAGGTCCTGGAATTTGGATGCAATTTGTAAGTTAGCCCATTGGAGGCAAAAGGATTGCCCGATAAGGACTGCAGGGCTTCTTGAGGGCCGTGATGGCATCACAGGAGGGTCCGTGAAAGCTTGAAGAAATGTTAGGATAGATAGATAGATAGATAGATAGATAGATAGATGATAGATAGATAGATAGATAGATAGATAGATAGATAGATGATAGATAGATAGATAGAAAGGTAGGTAGGTAGGCAGGTAGAGAGATGGATAGTGATAGAGATAGATAGATAGAGATATGTGATAGATGGAAGGATGGAAGGAGGGATGGATAGTTGGATGGATGGACAAAGAGAGAGAAATGATAGAAAGGTAGGTAGAGATATGGATGATAGATTAGATAGATAGATAGATAGATAGATAGATAGATAGATAGATAGATAGATAGATAGATATAAGGTAGGTAGGTAGGTAAAGAGATGGATAATGATAGAGAGATAGATAAATAGATGGTAGATAGATAGATAGATAGATAGATAGATAGATAGATAGATAGATAGATAGATAGATAGATAGATGATAGATAGAGGTGATAAATGGACGGAAGGAGGGGTGGGTAGTTGGATGGATGTATGGATGGACAAAGAGAGAGAGATAATAGAAAGGTGGGTAGACAGATGAATAATGATAGATAGAAGATAGATAGATGATAGATGATGGATAGATAGATAGATAGATAGATAGATAGATAGATAGATAGATAGAGACAGACACACAGACAGACACACAGACAGACAGACAGACAGACATATGAGAAAGAAAATCCATTGAAATTTGGAAGTCTGGCCTTATCTTGAGAACATTTGTGGGTGTGAAATTCACCCCAGGTAACCTAACCAGATGCAGACTGCATCACATCTAAATTCCTCGCAAAAAAACAGGTCACACATGATCGGTGTGTCACGCAAAAGAGCGAGCCATGATGTGCTGAATGAGCCACAACTGGTTGGTTCACAAGTTACTCTACTATGCCCCACTTCACAATCGGTAAGCCATGAGGGTGTAAAGTTATATGTGACCTAGCCGGAAGGACTAAGGAATGGGAAGGGAACCCAATACAATGTGTGAAAACTCCCGGAGTGAGTCTACAGTCCAGGATAAAAACTCCAAGAAAGGAAGTTACTGCAAGGATGAAAAAGTAACACACCTGGGCTGTGAAATACCCACAAAAAGCTACAGAGCCAGGTTTGCATGGTGGAAAAAACTTCACTGGGGTTGAACACTGCGCAAATGGTGGTTTTAGCCATTGGCGGTTTCAGGTGGGAGGGCAGCGAAACACAGCCTGCTCAACAAACCATGATATAGACACTGACTTCCTAGGGCACATAATGTAAAGGTAACGGTTCCCCTTGCACATATATGCTAGTTGTTCCCGACTCTAGGGGGCGGTGCTCATCTCCGTTTCAAAGCCGAAGAGCCAGCGCTGTCCGAAGACGTCTCCGTGGTCATGTGGCTGGCAGGACTCAATGCCAAAGGTGCAAGGAACGCTGTTCCCTTCCCACCAAAGGTGGTTCCTATTTTTCTACTCGCATTTTTACATGCTTTCGAACTGCTCGGTTGGCAGAAGCTGGGACAAGTAACGGGAGCTCCCTCCGGTGCTAGGGATTCAAATCGCCGAACTGCCAAACTTTCTGATCGACAAGCTCAGTGTCTTAGCCACTGAGCACATAACATACTAAGCCATAAATTGCAGTTAACAAACCACAAGGATTTGAGCATAATGGCACCTTAGCACATAAAGGGATTAGCTTCGTTTTGGGATCTTGGGCAGGCTGGCTGGGGAATTCTGGGAATTGAAGTCCACGCTCTTCAGATGGCCAAGATTGGGGTTTAGAGCAGAGGTCTTCAAATTTGGCAACTTTTAAGACTTGTGGACTTCAACTCCCAGAATTCCCCAGGCAGCTATGACAGCTTGACAGCTCAGCATCCAAGATCCTCCTCTTTCTTCTTCGCTTCCTGGAGAATTCTGGGAATTGAAGTCCACAAGTCTTAAAGTTGCCAAGTTTGGGGACCCCTGGTTTAGAGGTTGTAGTAGGTTAGTGTGTTGTGCCCAGAGAGACAGGCAGACACTGTCTAACAATGGGGGGGGGGGGAACCCTACTGAAGGAGAGTCCCCATGAAATGATAAACCAGGTTAGAACAAAGTGAGGGAACTGGGGTTCACCGCATGGAGGGAGGGTAGGAACTGGGCCATTGGAGTTCGATCTCAAAGCACCAGGCAGCAGATCAAATATAATATAATAAAGTTGGAAGGGACCTTGGAGGTCTTCTAGTCCAACCCTTTGCTTAGGCAGGAAACCCTACACCACTTCAGACAAATGGTTATCCAACATCTTAAAAACTTCCAGGGTTGGAGCATTCACAATTTCTGTTGGCAAGTTGTTCCACCGATTAATGCGGAGCTGAAACAAACCCTGCCTCCGTGTCACGTGTGAACCCGGCTTCTATCTACGTCCGCGGGACAGACGGATCCAGAAAGCAGGGGGAGGGGGGAGCCCCCAAACCCCCAAAGATCCCGCATTGCCCAATAGACCCCAACCCAAATAGGATCCGCACCCCTCGTCTCGTGGGAATGCGGTCCTTGCGGCTTTTTTCTCCCCCTCCCTCCCCACATCTGATGTCAGTCCCGGGGGTGCAGTGGGGGGTCCCCCCCATGCCCCCACTCTCGCCGGCTCCTGGGGCGGCTGGCAGCGCCGGTCGGACCCCTCGCGGGGCTCACCTGTGGCTTAGCATGGTTGGTCCCGGGGCAGCCGCTCGCCCTCCGCCCCCCCTCTGCCAGCCGGGCCAGGGCCAGGGTCGGACCGGGCCGGACGGGACCGGTCGCCCTGGCAACTCATTGTGCCGCGGGGGGGCAGCAGTGTTCTGGAGCCCGCGGGCGCCGCCATGGCGGTGAGCAACGGAGGGGGCGCAAGGGGGAGATCAGCGCTGCTTAGGAAAGTAGTAATTTGGGGAGGGGGGAGCAGAGGAAGATTGAAGAGCCCCTGGAAGGGATTTGGGGAAGGGGGAAATGGGAAATGGGATGCAGCCCCCTCCCACTGGGGGTCTTGGAGAACTAAGCGGGGCAGCCCTGGGGAGACCCTGGTTGGTACAGCGTTGACTCAGCCTTGGCAAGGTTAGGTGTGTGGACTTCAACTCCCACAATTCCCCAGCCAGCGAAGAAGAAAGAGGAGGATCTTGGATGCTGAGCGGTTAAGTTCCTAGATTTTTCTGTGGACGGAGAGTAGGTACCTCGAAATTAAGACGAAGAGTTCAGTTGGCACTCAGTGGCTTTGATTGCATAAGAGCAGCGAGACATCAAAAGCCCCAAGACTGTCTGGTTTTTTTTTTTCTCCCTCTCCCTCCCTTCCTTCCCTTTCTTTTCTCTCTTCCTTCCTCTTTTTCCTTCCCTCCATCCATCCATCCATCCAACCTACCCACCCACCCAACCTACCCATCCATCCATCCATCCATCCATCCATCCATCCATCCATCTATCTATCTATCTATCTATCTATCTATCTATCTATCTACAATCTTCCATCTTTTTCCCTTTCACCTTTCTTTCTTTCGTTCTTTCTTTCCTACCTTCTTTCTCTTTCTTTATTTTCTCCCTTCCTTCCCTTTTCCTTCTTTCCATCCCTCCTACTGCCTGCCTGCCTGCCTACTTATCATCTCCCTCCTTCCCTCTTTCTTTCTTTTTTCTCTCCCTTCCTTCCCTCCTTTCCTTCCTTTCATCCCTCCAACCATCTCCCCCCTCTCTCTCTCTCTCTCTCTCTCTCTCTCTCTCTCTCTCTCTCTCGTCTCTTGTTTCTCTCTCTCCCGCGCTCTCTCTCTCTTCTTTCCTCCCTCCCTCCCTTAAGCTTTCTTTCTATCTCACACATACTTTTTTATCACTAGAGGGCAGCAGAGTTCCTTTTTTCCCCTTGAATCAGTTCAAAATGCTCCTTTTGGTGCTAAAAAGAAGCAATGATTAGGTTTAGAATAGACAGTCCTCGACTTACGACCGCCATTGAGCCCAGCACTTCCGTCGCTAAGTGAGACAGCTTTCAAGTGAGTTTTGCCCCACTTTTCTTGCCACTGCGGTTCAGTGAATCACCGCCGTTGTTAAGTTAGTCACATGGTTGTTAAGTGAATCTGGCCTAGCTTGTCAGAAGGTTGCAAAAAGGGATCATGTAACACTCCAACCGTCATAAATATGAGTCAAGCTGCCAAGTGTCTGAATTTGGATCACGTGACCGTGGGGATGCTGCAACAACGGTTGCAAGTGTGAAGCACAGTTCAGAATAACAGCGTTGGGAGGACCTTGTAGGTTTTCTAGTCTAGCAGAAAATTATTTGCATTTTTTATATTGCACTAAATCAGGGGCCCTCAAACTACGGCCCCTGGGATGGATACGTACAATGAACGCTTGTGTTGCTGCAGAGAGTCTCCCCCTTTGGGGTCTTTTTGTGCAGGTTGGAGGGGGGCAGAAATTCCGAGTTGGGGTCTGCTTCAGCCTCCTGGTGGGGGGCTTTGGGCGAAGGCTGGAGGGAAGCGCCGCTGGTGGGGAAGAGCCAGAGGGCCTCGTTCCAGTGGGACTGCATCATGGGCTGGAACTGGCTGACCATCTCAGCCCACTGAGCCTCCAGGCACGGGTACCTGGCCTTGCACTCCCACAGGTCTTCCCTCTGCTTGGAAAGCCTATGCTCCTAGTCCTCAGTGAGGTGCTTCTGCTGAGCCTCCTTCTCGGTCAGATCCAGTTTGAACTGAGCTGTTTTGCCAACTCTTTCTCGTGGCGGCTGCTTAGCTCCAGCAACTGCTTCCTGTTGGGGCCCTATGGAGCCCAGGAGGGCAGGTGAGGTATGGCGAGTAGAGTGGTGAGGCACCCATCAACGTGAGTGACATCGAGTTGGCCACCCCCACCCAGTCACGTGACCTCCTAGCCACGCCCAACCAGCCGGTCATTAGGCGGATCACATTAGTGATCCACTGGATTTAAAATTATGAATTTAGCGGTCCCTGAAGTCCGAAAGGTTGGGGACCCCGGATTTAGTCCAACCCCCAGTCATAAGTCACTTTGAGCGGTCCCTAAACGAACTGTCATAAGTCGAGGACTACCCGTATAGAATAGCTTCTGGGTATGTATGTCTGATAAATCCCAGTACTGACGAAAAAGTCTCGTGTTATGGTACCTGCCAGATAGTGATGTGTCTCTATTTATGTTACTAATATATTCATGCTCACCTCTGTGAGATGCCTCTGTTTACAACCCAGTACAAATCTAATCCACCTGTCAATCATACTCGTGGAAGAAAGATTCAGAAAGATAGAGGGAAAGTATGATATTGGAGCTTCCTGTAGAGCAGGGGTGTCTAAAGTTGGGAACTTTAAGACTTGTGGACTTCAACTCCCAGAATTCCCCGGCTGGGGAATTCAGGAAGTTGAAGTCCACAAGTCTTAAAGTACCCAACTTTAAACACCCCTGCTGTAGAGGAATGCAACCGAAGGCAATTCAGGCTGGGTGTAGAAGCCAGATTGAATTAACTTAAGCCAATGAATTCACGGTCCCAAATTAGTGTCTTGGTCCGATGTTCTGGAGAAGAATTGGTGGTCAGGCGGTTGCAAAAGGGGATCACGTGACCCCGGGACACTGCAACCGTCATAAATAGGAGTCATTTGCCAAGCCACTGAATTTTGATCACATGACCCTGGGGATGTTACTACGGTCAGATCAGGGGTGAAATTCAGCAGGTTCTGACCAGTTCTGGAGAACCGGTAGCCGAAATTTTGAGTAGTTCAGAGAACCGGCAAATGCCACCTCTGGCTGGCTCCGCCCCCATCTCTTCTCTGTCTCCCAAGTCCCAGCTGATTGGAAGAGATTTTTCAGTATCCTTCCCCTGCCATTCCCACCAAGCCACGCCCACAGAACCGGTAGTAAAAAATATTTGAATTTCACCACTGGGTCAGATGTGTGGAAAACTTTCATAAGTCACTTTTTTCAGTGTTGTTATAATTGTAAACGTTCACTAAATGAACTATTGTATAAGTCTAGGATCATCTTAGAACACAACTATATTCTAAGTTGTAATGGGAAAGTAAAGATTTAGGAGATGCTTTCAGGTAACATGATAACACTGGTTAATATTAATCTGGGTTAGATGACAGATTAACCGATTAAAAGAGCTGGAAGGAACCTTATAGGTCATATAGTCCAACCCAACACCCAAGCAAGAAACCCTACACCATTTCTGACAGATGGCAGTCCAGTCTCTTCTTGAAAGCCTCCAGGGATGAAGCTCCCACAACTTCTAAAGGCAACTTCTGTTCCCTTGGTTGATGGTTCTCCCTGTCACAAAATTCCTCCTTATTTCCAGGTTGAATCTCTCCTTGATCAGTTGCCATCCATCCTTCCTTGTCTGGCCTTCGGGTGCCTTGTAAAACAGCCTTGACCCCCTCCTCCTCTCTGGGGCAGCCCCTCCAATGTTGGAATATGCTCTCCAGTCACCCCTGGTCCTTCTCTTCACTAGACTAGCCATGCCCAGTTCCTGCAACTGTTTTTCAGACAAATATAGATGTTAGATTAGATAGATGATAGATAGATAGATAGATAGATGATAGATAGATAGATAGATAGATAGATGATAGATAGATAGATAGATGATAGATAGATAGATAGATAGATAGATAGATAGATAGATAGATAGATAGATGATAGATAGATAATAGAGACAGACAGTTAAATATAGACAGGCACAAGTAAGCAGAGATAGAGACGGATAGATAAATGTAGATAGAAAGGTGATAGATACAGAACAAAGAATAACAAAATTGGAAGGGACCTTGTAGGTCATCCAGTCCAACCCTCTGCCCAAGCAGGAGACCCTAAACCATTTCTGACGGATGGCAGTCCAGTCTCTTCTTGAAAGCCTCCAGTGATGAAGCTCCCACAACTTCCGAAGGCAACTTCTGTTCCATTGGTTGATGGTTCTCACTGTCAGAAAGTTCCTCCTTATTTCTAGGTTGAATCTCTCCTTGTTCAGTTTCCATCCATTATTCCTTGTCTGGCCTTCGTGTGCTTTGGGAAATAGCTTGATCCCCTCCTCTCTGGGGCAGCCCCTCAAATATTGGAAGATGCTATCCTGTCTCCCCTGGTCCTTCTCTTCACTAGACTAGCCAGGCCCATTTCCTGCAACCGTTCATCGTATCTTTGAGCCTCCAGGCCTTTGATCATCTTAGATAGATTCCAATTAACAGAGTTAGAAGGGACCTTGCAGGTCATCTAGTCTAACACCCCGCTCAAGCAGGAGACCCTACATCATTTCTGATGGATGGCAGTCCAGTCTCTTCTTGAAGGCTTCCAGTGATGAAGCTCCCACAACTCCTGAAGGCCGCTTCTACTCCATGGATTTAGGCAGTATTTCCCAACCTTGGCAATTTTAAGATATAACACAAGAGTTTGAAGGGAGCCTAGAGGTCATCTAGTCCAACCCTCTGCTCTTGCAGAAGACCTATTATATTTCTGATAGATGGCTCTCCAGTCTTTTCTTAAAAGCCTCCAGCGTTGGGGCATTCACAATTTCCAAAGGTTAATTTATTCCACCGATTGACTGTTCTCAATGTCAGGAAATTCCTCCTTCTTTCTAGGTTGAATCTCTCCTTGATCCCATCTGTGGTGACATGTTCCATGAGTCAGAGCCGTACGCTAAATAAATTCTATCAATAAACCATGAATCAGAACATAAAACCATTTATTTGCTTCAATGCAACACGTGAGAAAAAACAGAAATTTTGTTAACACACTTCTAAAGTGTAGCTTTTGTGAATGAGCATCCAAATATTGTTACCAGTAGTCCTCGGCATACGACCATCCGTTTAGTGACCGTTCAAAGTTAAAACAGCACTTAAAAGTGACCGATGATCTTGTTTTCCATGCACCATCCCCGGGGTCACGTGATCAAAACTCAAGAGGCTTGACAACTGATTCATACTTACGATGGTTGCAGCGTCCCAGGGGTGATGTGATCCCCTTTTACGACCCTCTGACAGGCAAAGTCCATCGGGAAGCCAGATTCACTTTAATAACCGGTGTGACTAACTTTAACAACTGCCCTGATTCGGTTAACAGCCGTGGCAAGAAAGGTTGTAAAATGGGACTAGACTCACTTAACAACCGTCTTGCTCAGCGATGGAAATTTGGGGCTCGGTTGTGGTCGCAAGTTGAGGAACGGCTGTAATTTATTTGCAGAACAAGTTTAAGATTTTGCTTTTTGGCAAGCACTCAAATGCTGTTAGAACACAACAGAAGAACAGAGTTGGAAGGGACCTTGGAGGTCTTCTAGTCCAACCTCCTGCTTAAGCAGAAGACCTTATACCATTCCAGACTAATGGCTGTCCAATCTCTTCTTGAAAACCTCCAGTGTTGGAGCATTGGCAACTTTGGGTGGCAAGCAGTTCCACTGATTAATTGTTCTCATTGTCAGGAAATTCCTCCTTAGTTCTAAGTTGCTTCTCTCCTTGGTTAGTTTCCAACCATTGTTTCTTGTTCTGCCCTCAGGTGCCTTGGAGAATAGTTTGACTCCCTCTTCTTTGTGGCAACCCCTGAGATATTGGAACACTGCTATCATGTCTCCCCTAGTCCTTCTTTCTCTTAAGAGAGACATACCCAGTTCCTGCAACCGTTCTTCCTCTGTTTTAGTCTCCAGTCCTCTAATCCTCTTTGTTGCTCTTCTCTGCACTCTTTCTAGAGTCTTCACATCTTTTCTCCATCGTGGCGACCAAAACTGAATGCAGGATTCCAAGTGTGGCCTTCCTTATAAAGTGGTATTAACACTTATTTATTTCTTTTAACGGGAGTGCTGGTTTTACACGCAGTCTTCACTAACACGCTCCCGTCACGCTTTTCCCCATCGCACAATTCGCATTTCTTCAGGTGCCTTCTCCAAGCCCCCGTGCTCCACCTTTTCATTCCACTAAGTATCTGGAGATATTGTCTCCTTTTTCTTCTTCTATTTCTGAACCATCCACCCCCTCCTCACCCCCCACCCCCGGGTGTTTCATGTCTTTTTAATGACGGTTAGTCACTTTAAAAGCTTTTGCTCAATGCCCTTTTGCACCAGCCCACTTCTCCAACGCTAACGGGTTTGGGACAACTTGATCTATATCGGATCCACCCCCACCGTCTCTGGAACAAGCGAGCGGGGGGGGATGTGCTCTGCCTCTCTTCCGGCCATGTACCGATGATACACCTCTCCACACGGAGGGTCTTGAGACAGGAGGTGCCTTTTGCCTTCTTTGAGGGGGGAACGGTTGGCAAATGGCAAGGATGAAGCACCCAGCAGACAACTGGTTGAGGATTATGACTTAAGAGGCCAGGGTTTTCATCTTTTTAAATATATAGAGATATATATAGATATAGATATATATATAGATAGATAGATAGATAGATAGAGAGAGAGAGAGAGAGAAAGAGAGAGAGAGAGAGAGATGATAGATAGATAGATAGATGATAGATAGATAGATGATAGATAGATAGATAGATAGATAGATAGATAGATAGATAGATAGATAGATAGATAGATAGATAGATAGATAGATAGATAGATAGATAGATATACAACCAGGGGTTGTAACACAAATACATACCTATTTCCCTGGCTCAACTGATAAGGAGGCAAGCCTGTGGCTTAGTGGCTAAGACTCCTGCCTAAGATATATACAGCCCGGGTTCAAATCCCAGTAAGGGTATGGCTAGCTGATGAGAGCTAAATAGCTCGCAATAGATCTATACTAGTCTCCCTTTATTTATTTATCAGTACAAATACAACACAAATATAAAAAGGCAACATTAAAAATAAAAATATGGTTTTCTGCCTGCATGGACTTCTGTGATGAGCCGAAGGACAGAAAGAGGGAGTAGTGACCTTCCTCACATGTTTAGGCATACCAGGGGTTGTAACACAATATATATATACATACATACATACATACATACATACATACATACATACAGTATGTATGTATGTATGTATGTATGTATGTATGTATGTATGTATGTATGTATGTATATATATTCTGGGTAGCTTTGCTTACTATCCCATACACCTATTTTGTATTATCACTACCCTATTTTTTCTTTTCTTGTAACCCTCCCTCCCTTCTCTACTTCCTTCCTTCCTTCCTCCTCTCCTTTCCCTTTCCTTCTTCCCTTGCCTCTCCCCTACTCCTCTTTTCCTCTTTCCCCTCCTACCCTCTCTCCTTCTCTTTCTATCCCTTCCCTCCTTCCTCTCCTTTCCTCTTTCTTCTCTCCCCTTTCCTTTCTTCTCCTCTCCTACTCTCTCTCCTTCTCTTTCTATCCCTTCCCTCCTTCCTCTCCTTTCCTCTTTCTTCCTTCTCTCCCCTTTCCTCTCTTCTTCTCCTCCTACTCTCTCTCCTTCTCTTTCTATCCCTTCCCTCCTTCCTCTCCTTTCCTCTTTCTTCCTTCTCTCCCCTTTCTTCTCCTCTCCTCTCCTCCTCTCTTCCTTTCCTTTTCTGTTGTTGTGGCTATCTCTTTTCAACTCTGAACTTTCGGGGTGGTATTCCTGCAAACCCTGTTATACTCATCCTTTCGTACTCCCTTTTCTTCATTATCATATTCTAACTATTTTTTCCTCTCTGTATCTCATTTTTGAACATACAGTTATATATTAATTCTTTTCCATTCCCCCCCCCTCTTCCCTCCCTTTTCCATTTAAAAGTGTCTCGTCTGAGTTCTGTCTCTCTCTCTAGATTTCCAGATTCCTTTTTCTAACCAATCATAAAATCTTCCCCATGTCTTGAAGTACACCGATTCCTCTTTATCCTTTATTCTCAAAGTTAACCTATTCTGGGGTTTCATCTTGAGAGACTAGAACAGGGGTGTCAAAGGACCAGCCCACGGTGCGTCTGCTGACCAAAATGTTTTCAGCCTCCTCGGCCTCCTGCAGCACTCTGCTGGCCAAAAACGGACCATGCAGGGGCCTTGGGGGAGGGGGGGGGCTCCCATGGCCCATTTTCAGCTGGCAGAGTGCTGCTGGAGGCTGGGGAGACTGAAAACAGGGCACGCAAAAACAGGCCAATGTAGCCAATTTGCCAATGTGGTCAACTCACCATGGCCAACTCAATGCGGCCAACTTGCCATGGTCAAATCACCATGGCCAACTCAACACAGCCAATTTGCCACAGTTAACTTGCCATGGCCAACTCAATGCAGCCAATTTGCCATGGTCAACTCGTCAAGGCCAACTCAATGCAGCCAACTTGCCACTGTCAACTCGCCAAGGCCAACTCAACGCAGCCAGTTTCCCACAGTCAACTTGCCATGGCCAACTCAATGCAGCCAACCTGCCACGGTCAACTCATCAAGGCCAACTCAATGCAGCCAACTTGCCACTGTCAACTCGCCAAGGCCAACTCAACGCAGCCAGTTTCCCACAGTCAACTTGCCATGGCCAACTCAATGCAGCCAACCTGCCACGGTCAACTCATCAAGGCCAACTCAATGCAGCCAACTTGCCACTGTCAACTCGCCAAGGCCAACTCAACGCAGCCAATTTCCCACGGTCAACTTGCCATGGCCAACCCAGTGCAGCCAATTTGCCACGGTCAACTCATCAAGGCCAACTCAATGCAGCCAACTTGCCACTGTCAACTCGCCAAGGCCAACTCAATGCAGCCAATTTCCCATGGTCAACTTGCCATGGCCAACCCAGTGCAGCCAATTTGCCACGGTCAACTTGCCATGGCTAACTCAACGTAGCCAACTTGCCACGGTCAACTTGCCATGCCAACTCAATGCAGCCAACTTGTCACAGGATAAGAGAGTTACACTAATATTGAAGAAATAGTTGAATAGAATCATGAAAAGAAAGGATGCCAAAGGAGGGACAAAATTGTGAATAACAAAAATTAAAATAATTCTTTAATTATTTTAAAAAATTAAATTGACTTGTTGGATTGTCCTGCGGCGAGTTTTGCCAAGGCATGTTGGCCAGATTACAGGGTTCTGAGAACTGATGTGAAAATAAATTTGCTCAAAGACGTCAAAACTCTTCGCTTCCCTTGATCAGCAAGATCTTCCTGTCTAGAAACCGATTGTAATTGTCCAGGGCATTAACTCCCACGAATTACGGCAATCGGAATTAAGTATGTGTCATCGCTGCTGTCTCTGGGATCAAAACATAAAGGGAGAGATTGATTTTTTTCATCCCTTCTCCGGCTCGCTCTGATCTGCCACTTAATAAAACATTATATTTTCATATGCCAGGAGTAAGCAAAAAGTTTGCGGCTCCCTGCCAGACTGGGTGAAGGAGCTGAAATTCATTTTCAGATGAAATTAATTGCCAACATTCAATTTCTATCCTCAAAAATGATGTTATAGAGCACTGCGCACCAGAACAACTAGACACAAGGATAGTTTTTAACCCGAAGGCCATCACTCTGCCAAACAAATAATTCTCATAACACTGTCAAATTATTTACTAAGACTGTATTAGTATTATTATTCTCATCTTTCTTAGTACCTATCGCTTTTTCTACTTATGACTGTAACTTTGTTGTTTGTATCTTTACGACTTATATTCATTTAGTTTTCTAGTATGATTTGATTGCTTATTTAATATCCTACGAGTATCACCAAGTGTTGCATCTTATGATTCTTGGTGAATGTATTTTTATGTACACTGACAGTTTATGCACCGAAGACAAATTCCTTGTGTGTCCAATCACAATTGGCTAATAAAGAATTCTATTTTATTCTGTTCTGTTCTGTTCTGTTCTGTTCTACTCTACTCTGCTCTATTCATTCCTATTCTATTCCTATTCCTTTTTCTGTTCTGTTCTATTCTTCTATTCATTCCTATTCCCTGTTCTTTTCTGTTCTATTCATTCCTATTCTATTCCTATTCCTTGTTCTGTTCTATTCTGTTCTATTCCATTCCATTCTATTCTATTCATTCCTATTCCTTGTTCTATTCTATTCTATTCTTATTCTATTCATTCCTATTCCTTGTTCTATTTTATTTTATTTTATTCTATTCATTCCTATTCCTGTTCTGTTCTATTCTATTCCTTCCTATTCCTTGTTCTGTTCTGTTCTATCTATCCTATCCTATCCTATCCTATCCTATCCTATCCTATCCTATCCTATCCTATCCTATCCTATCCTATCCTATCCTATCCTATCCTATTCATTCCTATTCCTGTTCTGTTCTATTCTATTCCTTCCTATTCCTTGTTCTGTTCTGTTTTATTCTATTCATTCCTATTCCTTGTCCTGTTCTGTTCTATCTATCCTATCCTATCCTATCCTATTCTAATATATGCAAATTCCAATCAAAGTATTTGGTCTTCCCTGACCTCATTGGTCATGTCAACTCAGGTTAGAGGGGGGCCCTGTGGGGTGTTTCAGTGCAGGCCGTCCTCAACCTAAGCCCACAATTGAGCCCAAGATTTCTGCATCTAAGTGAGACATCCGTTAAGGGGGTTTTGCTCCATTTTACGAGCTTTCCCTCCACCGTTGTCAAGTGAATCACTGCAGCCGTTCAGTCAGTCACACGGTTGTTAAGTGAATTGGACTCCCCCCTGAACTTTGCTTGTCAGAAGGTCACAGGAGGGGATCACCGGGACACTGAAACTGTCTTAAACACCAGTCAGTTGCCAAGCAACTGAATTTTGATTAAGTGAGAGTGGGGATGCTGCAAAAGTCGTAAGTGTGAAACATGGTCATATATCACTTTTTTCAGTGCCAACGATCACTAAGCGAACTCTGTATGTCAAATAATACCTGTAATAGCCTGTTGCTGCTTTGATGATGTTGTTTCTTTCTCTTCTTCTTCTTTCTCTCCTCCTCCTCCTGTTCTTCTTCTTCTTCCTCTTCCTCTTCCTCCTCCTGCTCCTCTTTCTCCTCCTCCTCCTCCTCCTCCTCCTCCTCCTCCTCCTCCTCCTCCTCCTCCTCCTCCTCTTCTCCTTCCTCTTCCTCTTCCTCTTCCACTACTACTACTACTACTACTACTACTACTACTACTACTACTACTTCTTTTTCTTCTTCTTCTTCTTCTTCTTCTTCTTCTTCTTCTTCTTCTTCTTCTTCTTCTTCTTCTTCTTCTTCTTCTTCTTCTCCTCCTCCTCCTCCTCCTCCTCCTCCTCCTCCTCCTCCTCCTCCCTCCCTCCCTCTCTCCCTCCCTCCCTTAAGAGACAAACAGGTGTGCCTGCATCCCTAGACCTACAGTACATATCCCACCGTGACTCATTCTGAACTTCAATATTGTCTAGCAATGTTGGCACACCTGCTGCTCCTTTGCTATAACTTGCCCTCTAGATGTTGTTTCTTGAAAGTCCTCTCTTGGGGGCAAATAGCAGCTGGACCAGCCCAGGAATCTTCTCCCATGACGTTGCCTTCAAAACAGAAGGGGTGGAGTTGGCTTCTTATGAAATCTGGGTGAAGGACAGGGTAAGGAGGGACTGTGCCTGATTGTGTAAAGTTGTCTCCAGTGGTGGGATTCAAAATTTTTTACCACTGGTTCTGTGGGCATGGCTTGGTGGGCCGGGCAGGGGAAGGCTACTGAAAAATCCCCATTCCCTCCCCACTCCAGGGGAAGGATACTGCAAAATCCCCATTCCCTCCCCACTCCAGGGGAAGGATACTGAAAAATCCCCATTCCCCCCCCCCACTCCAGGGGAAGGATACTGCAAAATCCCCATTCCCCCCCCACTCCTGGGAGAAGGATACTGCAAAATCCCCATTCCCTCCCCACTCCAGGGGAAGGATACTGCAAAATCCCCATTCCCCCCCCACTCCTGGGAGAAGGATACTGCAAAATCCCCATTCCCTCCCCACTCCAGGGGATGGATCCTGCAGAATCCCCATTCCCTCCCCACTCCAGGGGAAGGATACTGCAAAATCCCCATTCCCCCCCCCCACTCCTGGGAGAAGGATACTGCAAAATCCCCATTCCCTCCCCACTCCAGGGGATGGATCCTGCAGAATCCCCATTCCCTCCCCACTCCAGGGGAAGGATACTGCAAAATCCCCGTTTCCTCCCCACTCCAGGGGAAGGATACTGCAAAATCCCCATTCCCCCCCCACTCCTGGGAGAAGGATACTGCAAAATCCCCATTCCCCCCCCACTCCTGGGAGAAGGATACTGCAAAATCCGCATTCCCTCCCCACTCCAGGGGATAGATACTGCAAAATCCCCATCCCCTCTCCACTCCTGGGGAAAGGATACTGCAAAATCCCCATTCCTCTCCACTCCAGGGGAAGGATACTGCAAAATCCCCATTCCCTCCCCACTCCTGGGGAAAGGATACTGCAAAATCCCCATTCCCGCTCCACTCCAGGTGAAGGATACTGCAAAATCCCCATTCCCTCTCCACTCCTGGGGAAAGTCTACTGCAAAATCCCCATTCCCTCTCCACTCCTGGGGAAAGGATACTGCAAAATCCCCATTCCCTCCCCACTCCTGGGGAAAGGATACTGCAGAATCCCCATTCCCTCCCCACTCCAGGGCAAGGATAGTGCAAAATCCCCATTCCCTCCCAACTCCAGGGAAGGATACTGCAAAATCCCCATTCCCTCCCCACTCCAGGGGAAGGATACTGCAAAATCCCCATTCCCTCCCCACTCCTGGGGAAAGGATACTGTAAAATCCCCATTCCCTCCCCACTCCAGGGGATGGATACTGCAGAATCCCCATTCCCTCCCCACTCCAGGGGAAGGATACTGCAGAATCCCCATTCCCTCTCCACTCCTGGGGAAAGGATACTGCAAAATCCCCATTCCCTCCCCACTCCTGGGGGAAGGATACTGCAAAATCCCCATTCCCTCCCCACTCCAGGGGATGGATACTGCAGAATCCCCATTCCCTCCCCACTCCAGGGGAAGGATACTGCAGAATCCCCATTCCCTCTCCACTCCTGGGGGAAGGATACTGCAAAATCCCCATTCCCTCCCCACTCCAGGGGAAGGATACTGCAAAATCCCCATTCCCTTCCCACTCCAGGGGAAGGATACTGCAAAATCCCCATTCCCTCCCCACTCCAGGGGAAGGATACTGCAAAATGCCCATTCCCTCTCCACTCCAGGCGAAGGATACTGCAAAATCACCATTCCCTCTCCACTCCAGGGAAAGGATACTGCAAAATCCCCATTCCCTCCCCACTCCAGGGGAAGGATACTGCAAAATACCCATTCCCTCCCCACTCCAGGGGAAGGATACTGCAAAATCCCCATTCCCTCCTCACTCCTGGGGGAAGGATACTGCAAAATCCCCATTCCCTCCCCACTCCTGGGGGAAGGATACTACAAAATCCCCATTCCCTCCTCACTCCTGGGGGAAGGATACTGCAAACTCCCCATTCCCCCCCCCCCCACTCCTGGGGGAAGGATACTACAAAATCCCCATTCCCCCCCACTCCTGGGAGAAGGATACTGCAGAATCCCCATTCCCTCCCCACTCCAGGGGAAGGATACTGCAAAATCCCCATTCCCTCTCCACTCCTGGGAGAAGGATACTGCAAAATCCCCATTCCCTCCCCACTCCTGGGGGAAGGATACTGCAAAATCCCCATTCCCTCCGCACTCCAGGGGAAGGATACTGCAAAATCCCCATTCCCTCCTCACTCCTGGGGGAAGGATACTGCAAAATCCCCATTCCCTCCCCACTCCTGGGGGAAGGATACTGCAAAATCCCCATTCCCTCCCCACTCCTGGGGAAAGGATACTGCAAAATCCCCATTCCCTCTCCACTCCAGGGGAAGGATACTGCAAAATCCCCATTCCCTCTCCACTCCTGGGGAAAGGATACTGCAAAATCCCCATTCCCTCTCCACTCCAGGGGAAGGATACTGCAAAATTCCCATTCCCTCTCCACTCCTGGGGAAAGTCTACTGCAAAATCCCCATTCCCTCCCCACTCCAGGCGATGGATACTGCAAAATCCCCATTCCCTCTCCACTCCTGGGGAAAGGATACTGCAAAATCCCCATTCCCTCTCCACTCCAGGGGAAGGATACTGCAAAATCCCCATTCCCTCCCCACTCCTGGGGAAAGGATACTACAAAATCCCCATTTCCTCTCCACTCCAGGGGAAGGATACTGCAAAATCCCCATTCCCTCCCCACTCCTGGGGGAAGGATACTGCAAAATCCCCATTCCCCCCCCCACTCCTGGGGAAAGGATACTGCAAAATCCCCATTCCCTCTCCCCTCCTGGGGAAAGGATACTGCAAAATCCCCATTCCCTCTCCACTCCTGGGGAAAGGCTACTGCAAAATCCCCATTCCCTCCCCACTCCAGGGGAAGGATACTGCAAAATCCCCATTCCCTCCTCACTCCTGGGGAAAGGATACTACAAAATCCCCATTCCCTCCCCACTCCTGGGGGAAGGATACTGCAAAATCCCCATTCCCTCCCCACTCCAGGGGAAGGATACTACCTTACAGGCCAGGCGTCCCTACAGTCCCCTGGGAACAAAACCACGCCATGGGGGTGGGGTGGGGAGTGCACGCCACCTACCATTTCCCATTTTGGGCTTAGTGGGCCTCCCTGCGCTTACCTGGGAGCCAAAACTGGGTGTGTGGAGACTCCTGGAAGGGGTGGGGCAGGGGTGGCTAGGGTCAGCCAGAAGTATTTGCCAGTTCTCCTTCTCCTCCTCCTCCACCTCCTCCTCTTCCTCCTCTTCCTCCTCCCCCTTCCCCCTCTCTATTCATAACTTGAAATGCTCATCTGTTTAAACCCGAGATCAATACAGAATATTTTGCCTTTGGCAGGAGCGGGCAACATGGCAAACTTTGAAGATGAATAAAACTTGAGATCTCCAATTCTCTTTCTGGCTGACATAAACTTAAAATTAAGTATAGATTAAATATCCTTCACCCCAAGCGTCCAAAGTTTTAATACTTAAGAGGCTCTTTTGATGTTGTGGAACATTTATATTAAAAAAAAATTTTTTTTTTTGGGGGGGGGGGTTGTGCTATTTTTTGCTGAATGTCGATTTTCTTTGATTAACTTCATTTTTTAAAAACGTCTACGAAGAAGTTAATGGAGAAAAAGATGCCTCTTCAGTTGATTGAGGATGGTGATTTTATGTAAACAGCGAAAGCTGCATCAAAATGGGATTAGCCTTCCAAGGGAAATAAATGTTTACTTACGAACGGATTAAATCCCCCTTCTCAGCACCTTTGAAAGAACTTCAGTTGTCCAGATGAATTGATTAGTTGCCATCAAGTTGAGGTTGACTTTTAGGAACCCTATAGATATTTTTTTCCTCCAAGACAATCTTCATGTGGTCTTCAAGAGGTCCTTTCGTTCTTTCAATGGTGCCACTGGAATTGGTAACATCTATCTTGCTGGTCATTGTCTTCTCCTTCCTTCCACCTTTCTCAGGATAATGGATTTCATTTTTCATTTCTTGGACGTCAATGAATTTCGTTTAGCCTCCAGACATGAATTTCATTTCTGGAGGCTAAATGAAATTAATTTCTGGAGGCTAAAACATGTGAAGAACGGTTGCAGTAATTGGATATGGGTCATGCCTGCAAGCCATCTTTTCTTTTTGAACTTCAGGCCTGCCACACTTTCTACTGTGGGAAAACGGGATGGGTGATATGTAGCCATAATAACATTCTTCTTAGGAAGTCACTAAAGTTACAACGGCATCAAAACAAGTGACTTACGGCCGGTTTTTCACACTTATGACCGTTTTGGCATCCCCATGGTGGTGATTTACATTCGGATGCTTGACCACCGACTCACATTTATGACGGATGCAGTGTCACGTGATTCCCCTTTTGCGACCTTTCGACGAGCAAAGTCCATGAGGAAATCAGATTCTCTTAACAACCGCGTTACTAATTTAGCCATTGCATGGATTCACTTAACGAAGGTGACAAGAAAAGTAATAAAATGGGGCAAAACTCAGTTAAGAGATTTCTCACTTAGTAACCTAAACTTTGGGCTCCATTACGGTCGTAAGGCAAGGAGTATATTCCCTTTTGAGTCTTGGAACAAGATGCACACAAAATAGACTAGACTAGACTAGACTAGAATAGAATAGAAGAATATGGAATGAATAAAGAATAGAATAGAATGAATGGAATAGAATAGAATTAGGAATGAATAGAGAATAGAATGGAATATGGAATAAATAGAGAATAGAATAGAATGGAATAGAATAGAATGGAATAGAATAGAATATGGAATGAATAGAGAATAGAATGGAATAGAATGGAATATGGAATAAATAGAGAATAGAATAGAATGGAATAGAATGGAATGGAATGGAATGGAATAGAATAGAATATGGAATGAATAGAGAATGGAACAGAATGGAATAGAATAGAATATGGAATGAATAGAATAGAATATGGAATGAATAGAGAATAGAATGGAATAGAATGGAATATGGAATAAATAGAGAATAGAATAGAATGGAATAGAATGGAATGGAATGGAATGGAATAGAATAGAATATGGAATGAATAGAGAATGGAACAGAATGGAATAGAATAGAATGGAATGGAATAGAATAGAATAGAATATGGAATGAATAGAGAATAGAATGGAATAGAATGGAATATGGAATAAATAGAGAATAGAATAGAATGGAATAGAATGGAATGGAATAGAATAGAATATGGAATGAATAGAGAATGTAACAGAATGGAATAGAATGAAATGGAATGGAATAGAATAGAATATGGAATGAATAGAGAATAGAATGGAATGGAATGGAATAGAATAAAATAACAGAGTTGGAAGGGACCTTGGAGGTCTTCTAGTCCAACCCCCTGCCTAGGCAGGAAACCCTACACCACTTCAGACAAATGGCTATCCAACATCTTCTTAAAGACTTCCAGTGTTGGAGCATTCACAACTTCTGGAGGCAACTTCTGTTCCACTGATTAATTGTTCTCACTGTCAGGAAATTTCTCCTCAGTTCTAAGTTGCTTCTCTCCTTTTATTAGTTTCCACCCATTGCTTCTTGTTCTACCCTCAGGTGCCTTGGAGAATAGCTTGACTCCTTTGGGGCATCCCCTTACACTGCTATCATGTGTTTAAAAAATATGTCCCCCCCCCTCACTTTCTTAAACTGAAACTCCTGAGCAGCCGTAGATGTCTCTGAAATAAATGAATCTCTCAGGATCGATATCCAAAGTTTGAGGCTGGAGAAAAAGGCTTTTGCTTGTCACCCAGGGAATAATGAGGTTTTAATGCTCTCATTTGCTGAGGGTTTGTGAACTTCCCTTTCCAGGTGTTTAATTCTCGGCACGTGGAGAGAGAGCCAAGAGCCGTTGATCCTGGAATTAGGAAGGAGCCCTGCAAAAAAACATCTTTTTCTGGCCATATCGATCTTCATTTACCCATCTGAGGTTGGGTCAGTTTAATTCTCAAGTTGTCAAACGTTTGAGAGACTTTTGGTCAGAAAGCCCCTGATGAGGATGCGTGTCAAACCGGATGAGATCTAGAAAGGAGAATATTTATAACTCGGGATTGAACTGTGGGGTCTCTGGGCTTGGTGGTTTTCTTGCAGACGTTTCTTGACCCAACTAGGTAACATCATCAGGGATGGAAGGGAGTTGGGTTTAGGAAGAGGAGGAGGAGGGTGACTGTGGCAGACTTATTTCTCCCTGGGTTTGATCGTTTGTTTGGTAGATGTTTCGTGATCCAACTAGTAACATCATCAGGGCCAGAAGGGAGTGGGATTTGAGGAGAGGAGGAGGTGGGGAGGAGAACGGTGAGGTTCTTTGAGCTCTCTGGGTTTGGATGTTTTCTTGCAGATGTTTCATGACCCAACTAGGAAACATGATTAGGGTTAAACAGGAGTGGCGTTTGGAAGGAGGAGAACGACTGTGGGATCCTTGATGCTCTCTGGATTTTGTTGTTTTCTTGCAGACATTTCATGACCCAACTAGGTAACATCATCAGGGATGGAAGGGAGTGGGGTTTAGGAAGAGGAGGAGGGGGAGGAGGAGAACTGTGTGGGATCCTTAGAGCTCTTTGAGCTTAATGTTTTTCTTGCAGACATTTCATGACCCGACTAGGTAACATCATCAGTGTTAGAAGGGAGTGAGCTTTGTGGAGAAGAAGAAAAGGAGGAGGAGGAGGAGGAGGAGGAGGAGGAGGAGGAGGAGGAGGAGGAGGAGGAGGAGGAGGAGGAGGAGGAGGACGACAACTGTGGCATCCTTGTTTCTCTCTGGGTTTAGTTGTATTCTTACAGACATTTTTTTATCTGACTAGGTAACATCATCAGTGCTTGAAGGGAGTGGGATTTGGGGAGAGGAGGAGGAGGAGGAGGAGGAGGAGGAGGAGGAGGAGGAGGAGGAGGAGGAGGAGGAGGAGGAGGAGGAGGAGAATGCCTTGGTAAGGCCACACTTGGAATACTGCATCCAGTTTTGGTTGCCCCGATGTAGAAAAGATGTGGAGACTCTGGAGAGAGTGCAGAGAAGAGCAACGAAGAGGATTAGGGGACGGGAGGCTAAAACATATGAAGAACAGTTGCAGGAACTGGGTATGTCTAGCTTAAGAGAAAGAAGGACTAGGGGAGACATGATAGCAGTCTTCCAATATCTCAGGGGTTGCCACAAAGAAGAGGCAGTCAAACTATTCTCCAAGGCACCTGAGGGTAGAACAAGAAGCAATGGGTGGAAACTAATCAAGGAGAGAAGCAACCTAGAACTAAGGAGGAATTTCCTGACAGTGAGAACAATTAATCAGTGGAACAGAAATTGCCTCCAGAAGTTGTGAATGCCCCAACACTGGAAGTCTTTAAGAAGATGCTGGATAGCCATTTGTCTGAAACAGTATAGGGCTTCCTGCCTAGGCAGGGGGTTGGACTAGAAGACCTCCAAGGTCCCTTCCAACTCTGCTATTGTATTGTATTGTATTGTATTGTATTGTATTGTATTGTATTGTATTGTATTGTATTGTATTGTATTGTATTGTATTGTATTGTATTGGAAGAAGAAGAAGAAGAAGAAGAAGAAGAGGAGGAGGAGGAGGAGGAGGAGGAGGAGGAGGAGGAGGAGGAGGAGGAGGAGGAGGAGGAGGAGGAGGTGGTGGTGGTGGTGGTGGAAGGGGAAGGGGAGGAGGAGGAGGAGGAGGAGGAGGAGGAGGAGGAGGAGAGGAAGGACTGTAGGAATCTTGGTGCGCTCTGAGTTTAATTGTTTTCTTACATACATTTTGTTACTTGGATTGCTTTCTGGCAGATGTTTCATTACCCAAGTAAGTAAAACTGCTGTAGCATCCCTATGGTCACATGATCAAAATTTGGACACTGGTAGAATCCTAGGGTCATGTGATTACCGTTTACATCTTCCCACGTAGCACCTGACAAGCAAAGTCAAGGGAGGGAACGAGATTTGCTTAACGACTGCATTATTCACTTCATCCAATTCAACTGCATCCAAAAAGGTTGTAAAATCAGGCGTGATTCCCATAGCAACCACCTTTCTTAGCCACCGACATTCTAGTCCCAATCTCTGGTCTTAAATCGAGGACTACCAACAGATATTTCGGAATATTTAAATTAACTTTAAAAAGAACGGGCAGTGTTTTTTTTTTCTCGGTGCCGAAAATTTCTTTAACAATTGGAACTTGTGTGCAAAAGTTTGGAGGATTTTATTAAATGGGCAAAATCAATTTACACGTTCACAAAAGGCACAATTCCCTGTTGCGAATGCCGAATTAATAAAAATCTTGTGAAATAGAATAAGGGACTAGATAAAGGCGCCTCTTGGCCCCACCGCTATTTATTTTAGCTTGGATTGAAGAGAGATATAAAGATAAGATGACAGAATGGCTGGAACGAAGATTAAAAGAGAAACTTATAAATTGCAAGATTTGCCGACAACCTGTAATCATTTTTTTGAAGAGCCCCTGGAAGGAATAAAAATATTAATGGGATATTGATGGATTTCAGGGTATTAGCTTTTGGCTTTTTTTTTCTGTTTTAAATAGAGATATTAACCGAGAATACGCACCTCGAAAAACCAATGGCATTGATGGAGAAAATTGCTTTTAAGACGGAGAAAGAAAAGGAAAATATTTGGCTATCACTGTGACTAATACGAATCGTATATTGTAGCAGAATAATTACGTTAAGACATGGAATGAGATTAGAGAGAAATTAATATTGTCACTGTTGGCGAGAACCTCTAGAAATTAATGCTTTCCCAAGGTTTTTTTTGTTTGAAACAATGCTTATTCTGACAACTGTTGTACCACTTAAGCAGTGGTGGAAAGATAGATCTGAGTTTGTATGGCAAGGGGGAGGGGGGATCAAGAATTAAATATAAAATACTCCAAGATGCAAACATGAACGTGGAGAAATGGTCTTCTGATTTTTCACAAAAAATGTCACATTCGGCCTTCTGATCCTCAATTTCAAATCATTTCCTCCTCCTCCTCCTCCTCCTCCTCCTCCTCCTCCTCCTCCTCCTCCTCCTCCTCCTCCTCCTCCTCCTCCTTCCTCCCCCTCCTCCTCCTCTTCTTCTCAACAAAGCTCACTCCCTTCTAACACTGATAATGTTACCTGGTTGGGTCATGAGATGTCTGCAAGAAAACTACCAACCTCAGAGAGCACTAAGGACTTCACACTAATCCCCTCCTCCTCCTCTCAACAAACACCCTCCCTTCTAGCACTGATGATGTTACCTAATTGGGTCATGAAACGTCTGCAACAAAACCATCAACCTCAGAGATCTCTAAGGTTCTCATATTATTCCTCCTTCTCCTCCTCCTCCTCCTCTCCTCCACAAATCTCACTCCCTTCTAATACTGAGGATGTTACCCAGTTGGGTCATGAAACGTCTGCAAGAAAACCACCGACCTTAGAGGGCACTAAGTACCCCACAGTTCTTCTCTTCCTCCTCCCCCTCCTTTCCGCCAATGCTACTGCCTTCTAAAACTGATGACGTTACTTGCAAGATCAATGAGCACCAAGGGCCCCACTTCCACAAACCCTACTCCCTTCTAACACTGATGATGTTATCTAATTGGGTCACGAGACAGCAAGAAAACAACCAAGCTCCGAGAGTACCCAGGACCCCACAGTCCTCCTCCTCCTCCTCCTCCTCCTCCTCCTCCAACCCCACTCCCTTCTATCACTGATGATGTTACCTAATTGGCTCATGAGACGTTGGCAAGGAAACATCCAAGCTCAGAGAGCACCAAGGATCCCCACAGCACAACTCAGGGCTGCAAATATTCTCTGCTCTTGGTAGCAGAGGAGCATTTTCAAAACCACGGAGCTACGCATCTACCCCCTTAACTGGTTCGCACAATTGCAGCTTAATTGCATGCTCTTCAGAAGGAGCGCAAATGTTGATCCCTGTCCAAATCAAATCAAACTGCCAATGTACTTAAGTAATTAATTAAACCCATTTCTAGGGCTGCCTGGCTGCACAAGGGCTGCGAGGAAGACTCAATTATCAGGAAAGGAAATTTGGTCACCCCAGGGAGCACTAAAAACCCCTCTCCAACATATAAAAACGAGGCTAAAAGGACCTTGAATTAGCATAGCCCAAGGCCTAACAGATGTTCTAATGAGCCCCCAACGTTCCATAATACGGTTTATTATATTTTGGGGAGAATGATGGGTAGGGTTTTTTTGGGGGGCATTTAAAGGCACAGCTATAAATGTTGGTTATAGGACAACGGGGGCCCACACATTGCAAGAGAGCAGCAATCAAGATAAAATGGCCCGAGTAAGTTGCAGCTGGGATAAGGAAGAAGAATGGGAGTTACCAACCAATCTGTGGACTTCAATTCCCAGAATTCCCCAGCCAGCCAGAATTCTGGGAGTTGAAGTCTACAAGTCGTAAACTTGCCAAGGTTGGGGTAGGCCTGCTCTTGACAAAATAAAATATAAAACAATATGCTTTTTGACTGGCTGTGAGTTTCTGGGGATGGTTGAGCCTCCTGTTTCAATGACGCACGCTGCCCAGAGATTGACAGCGACCTAAATCTGATGAATCAAAAACAAACAAAAATAAATATTGTTAAAACATGCTCTTTCCCCTTTCTTTTCATCCCTTTTAAATAATAACTCTGCACCCAGGTTTTCTTCGGGTGGAATTCTCTCCTTTTTAAAGATGCTTAAAAAGCATTGTGATATATTTTTTTTGGCATTCAGATAAGTTTTGCAAGAATTTAGCTGCTACCAAAAAGTCTTGACCTTTATTATGAAATCATCAGTTTTGAAAAGCTGATGTCTTTGACCAGTCAGAACTGAAGAAGCTTCTTGGATGAGGAGTGAAACGTCTTCAAGGAAAAACAAAAAAAGGGCCAGTTGCCTTTTGAAAAAGCACCATACTTTTATTGTTGATGTAATCCAGGGGTGTCCAAACTTGGGAACTTTAAGACTTGTGGACTTCAACTCCCAGAATTCCCCAGCCAGCCATGGGAGTTGAAGTCCACAAGTCTTAAAGTTCCCAAGTTTGGACACCCCTGATGTAATCTATTAACTAAATTAACATTTAACAACTCCCTTGCTTAGCAACAGAAATTTGGGTACCTGTACTTTGAATTACAACCCCAATTGAGCCCTAAATGTTGATCGTTAAGCGAGACAGTTGTGAAGTGGGGTTTACCTCATTTTATGACCTTGTCAGTTTCCTCTCTCTGGTTTTTGTGTGTGTCTTGTTCCGATTTGTGACTGGGAAAAAAAAAATCTGTCCATTTTTTTCCATTCCAGGCTGTAACTGCCTGTTGGATAGAGACCTAACTAGTCCAGCTAGCTCTCGACTTACGACCACAACTGAGCCCAAAATCTATATTGCTAAGTGAGACATTTGTTCAGTGAGCTTTGCCCCATTTTATAGCTTTTCCTGCCATGTTTGTTAAGCGAATCACTCCAGTTGTTAAATTAGCAACACGGTTGTTAAGTGAATCTGGCTTCCCCATTGTCTTTGCTCATCAGAAGGTCGCAGAAAGGGATCACAGGACGCTGTTGTGGCCTGCCAGCGGTCAGCGGAGCTGGCAGCAGAGAGTGAGGAGATTGGGGAGGAACCTGGGCCAGTCCTGGAGTCTGGGGAAGGCTCTGATGAGGGCTCTGTGTCAGAGGCAGAGATGGGGACAGAGCCATCGGCCAGTTATCAGCTGCCTTCAGAGTCGGAGATCAGTGTGGCAGAAGAACAGCTGGCACCTGTTCCTGATGTGCGCCTGCGCAGAGCTGCCAGGAGAAGGGAACAGCTAAGGAACAAGGGACAACTTGGGAGTAAGGCCACAGGTGGACGATGAATGACCCCTCCCAGGGGAAATAAAAGAGGAGCGAAAGGGGAGGGGAGTTTGCAGGAGACAATTAGTTCGCTTAATTGGTTCGTGACTCTCCGAGACTCCTTGCCAAGTTCTGCAAATATCGTCCTGGCAGCTCTCCAAGCCAGATAAGGTCTGTGACTGTAAATCCTCCCTTGAAAGACGTTGCTGGATGTGAACCAGCAGAATTCCCAGGAAATTAATAAAAAGGGTTTTTTGTCAGAACAAGGAGTTTGCTTCAGGCTCTTGGGAAGCCTCGGTCAGAACAGACGCTGCCACCGTCATAAATGTGAACCGGTTGTAAAGCATCTGTATTTCGATCACACGATTGTGGGGATGCTGCAACATTGTAAGCGGGGAAATTGGTCGCAAGTCACTTTTTTCAGCGCCGTCGTAACGTCAAACGGTCACTAAACGAATGGTTGTAAGTCGGTTGTGAGTACCTGCGTTGCTGGCCTGCATTGATTGCTAATCCAGCCACATCAGAGGGTAACTCAAAAGCAAGGCGTAAACCATCCAAACAAAGGTGTTTTCCAATTTTCAAGACATGAGTCACCCAAGGAAAACGAAGAGATTATAAAATGATGCATTTTAAGATGTTGAGCTTGAGTGACAGCTTTTGGGGTTATGAGAAGGGACATCATAATATAATAAATACAATATAATATAGTAAATATAATATAATAAATATAATATAATATAATAAATGTAATGTAATGTAATGTAATGTAATATAATAAATATAATATAATATAATATATAATAATATAATATATAATAATATAATAAATATAGTATATATAATATAATATAGTATAATACAGTATAATACAATAGAACAAACATAACATAACATTTCAGTTTGTATAATTTATAAAAAATTATAAAGTAAACATAATTTATAGTTATAATTTATAATAACTATAATAAATACAATAATAATTACAATTATAATTATAATAATGATTATTTATAATAAGCGACTGGAGAGCCATTTGTCAAACGTAGGTCTCCTGTGTGAGCAGGGGGTTGGGCTAGATGACCTCCAAGGTCCCTTCCAACTCTTGTTACTGTTATTGAGTTCATTTAGTTAAAATCACTGGCAGAGTCATCAAGAATCTTAAAATATATTGTGGCAAAAAAAAAAGAATGTAGAACCAGGCAACATTACATGATGACTCATTTAAGGACCGTCACGACTTACAAACATAATTGCAGGCTCAATTACGGTCACATGTCAAAGAATACGTGCATTACATTTACAAATCACCTGACTTTGAGTGATGCTGGGTGTCATTTGCAAATGCCTTAAAATGTGAAAAACAGGAACAGAAAAGCGAAAGGAATAAAAACGGGTAAAGATGGCTGAATAATAAACCAGGTGGATCAAAAAAATCACAGAAATGGTGAAATAGAGCCATCAAATCAAGAATTGTCTGCCACTCATGAAATGGGGTGAGGCAGTTTGGTCTAGTGATTAAGGCATCAGCAGGAGTCGGTGAGTTCTAGTCCCGCCTTAGCCGTGAAAGCTGACTGGGAGACTTTGGGCCAATCAGCAGGAGTCGGTGAGTTCTAGTCCCGCCTTAGCCGTGAAAGCTGACTGGGAGACTTTGGGCCAATCAGCAGGAGTCGGTCAGTTCTAGTCCCGCCTTAGCCATGAAAGCTGATTGGGAGACTTTGTACCTCATTTTATGACCTTTTCTTACCACAGTTGCTAAGGGAATCATTGCAGTTGTTAAGTGACTCATGCAGTCATTAAGCAAATTTGGCTTCCCTCCTTGCCTATGCTTATCAGAAGCTGGCTGGGAAGATCACACAAGCTGGTATTTTTAATTCTGGTCTGTGACTATCATAAAAGATTGATTAAAGACTGACAAATTAGTAAAATCTGCATTTATTTATTTTCAGCTAAGAAATCTGTTGACCATGCCAAAGTGTGGGGCGAGAGATGGCATAGGGTTTCCTGCTTGAGCAGGGGGTTGGACTAGAAGACCTCCAAGGTCCCTTCTAACTCTGTTTTCCTTCCTGGACAAAAAGAGTGTTTTTATCCTACGTTTTTGTTGACATGACATTTCTTCCTTGGGCCCCGTCTTGATTTAATGATTCTGTGCTCTCTTTTTTAAACATTATTTTCTCCGTTTGATGTGTTTTTGTGAAGTTGGGAAAAGGCTACAATCCTATAACAAACATTTATAACAAACAAACAACAAGGACTAGGGGAGACATGATAGCAGTCTTCCAATATCTCAGAGGTTGCCCCAAAGAAGAGGGAGTCAAACTATTCTTCAAGGCACCTGAGGACAGAACAAGAAGCAATGGCTGGAAACTAATCAAGGAGAGAAGCAACTTAGAACTGAGGAGATATTTCCTGACAGTGAGAACAATTAATCAGTGGAACAGCTTGCCTCGAGAAGTTGTGAATGCCCCAACACTGGAAGTCTTTAAGAAGATGCTGGATAGCCATTTGTCTGAAACGGTTTAGGGTTTCCTGCCTAGGCTGGGGGTTGGACTAGAAGACCTCCAAGCTCCCTTCCAACTCTGCTATTGTATTGTATTGTATTGTATTTGAGAATGGTTAGAGGGTGGCTTCAAATCAAACCAGGTTTGATTGGGAAACTGTGCCAAGCCCCCCACCCCCCAATTGGTATGAACAAGGAAGCGAGGACATTGCAATTTGACCTCATAAGCGGGCCCTCTAACGATAAAAGTTAGGTTTAATTTTTGTATGCTTGGGGGTTATTGGGAACCCCATAATTTAATCCTGACATCCCTTACTGTTTATATAGATTCTTCGGGTGTCGGGAACCCTGTTTAGCGACCAGATCTGGATACAGGGTAACCCCGTGAGTGTTAAGAACAGTGTGCAAAAATATGCTTGTGAATTAAGAGTTTTTGCCTTAGATCAGTGTTTCTCAGCCTTTGCTGCAGAAGGATGGGTGGACTTCAACTCCCAGAATCCCCCTGGGGAGTTGAAGTCCACCCGTCTTCAAGGGGTCAAGATTGTCAAACCCTGGTAGATCTAGTCCATTTTCTGGAATGGCTCCAGGTGGAACCCAGAAAAAAATCCCCCCAAAATAAAACCTTAAACACTCAAAAGAGCCATTTGGACCCATTTCCCACAGAAAACACTGGGACCCTCAAAACCTGGGTGGGCGTGGCCAATTCAATGTCAGTCCCTCCCACCCAGTCACAGAACACCCCCCCCCCTCCCAGCCACCCCTACGCAGATTTCATGGCTCCTGGTGTTTTCTTTTCTGTGGGAAACATGGTGGGATCACCCGACAGGCAGCCGCAGCAGAGGGTCGAAAGAGCCGCACGTGGCTCCAGAGCCGCAAGTTGCCGACACTCGATAAAAGGAATGTGAAGTGGAGCTGGACTTAGTTCATACCTTGGCTGTCTTGCTTCCTGCCAGAACCTACCCCAAATTTTGCACCTTTTAAGATTTGATGCTTGCATCCCCTTCCCAAATGTGCTCGGACGGCTGGCTTGCTCGCGCCGTTCTGAGATGGTTTCCCGAGGATTTGCAAAGTTAATCGGGATTGTGGGATTTGCAGATGTCCAGCTAAGCAGCCCTGGCGCTTGCTATTTTCATCCCAGGGAACGCAGCGCCTTGCGAGCCGGGACGAGAAAGCTCCTGTCAGCAATTGCATAACACCGTCGGGTTATGTAATCTGTCAAAGCCTGAACTCTTGATTTGTTTTGATCGGGCTTCGCAGCCCAGGCCCTTTGGCGTTAGTTTGGTACCAGGTGAACATGGGAAAGAAGAGTCAGGATATGCAAAACACAGAGCCAAAACAGCCCGTGGCTCTTGGAAACGGAACATGTCCGTATTGTGGCTCGTAATGTCCCCGGACAATGCTCTAAAACTGATTCTTTCCAGCTGACCGGCTTTGAATGATGCTTGTATATATCCCAGTCAAGAGGGCAAGTTAAGGAAGCGTGATGGGGCTTTCTTTGTGCCAAGGTTGCTCCTTCCGACTCAAGTCTCATCCGTGTTCTGGCCCAGGATTCCCAAGATCATGAAGCCGAACTCCTCGTCCCGATAAAACCCCTTTCATTTAGGTTAAAGGGAATTCCTCTCCAGCAAAGTCCCGGCCAACAATCTTTCATGAGATTTCACAACGACAGACCTTTATCAGGCTTGGAAAGCTGTCAGGCCGATATCTTCTAAAAGCCACGCTGTAGCAGCAATTCCTTGGCAAGGAGTCAGGAACAGATCGTAATGAATTGAACTCATGGTCTCCTGCAAACTCCACTCCCCTTTCGCTCCTCTTTATTCCCTATGGGACGGGACATTCACCGTCCCCCTGTGGCCTTACTCCCAAGTTGGCCCTTGTTCCTTAGCTGTTCCCTTCGTCTGGCAACTCTGCGCATGTGCACACTGGGAACAGGCTCCAGCTGCTCTTCTGCCTCACTGATGTCTGACTCCGAAGGCAGCTGATAACTGGCATATGGCCCTGGCCCCCTCTCTGCCTCTGACACAGAGCCCTCAACAGAGCCTTCCCCAGACTCCAAGACTGGCCCAGGTTCCTCCCCAACCTCCTCACTGTCCGAATCTGCTGCCAGCTCTGCTAGCCGCTAGCGGGCCACAACAATCCATGAGGTCCTTGGTGCTCTCTGAGTTTGGTGGTTTTCTTGCAGACATTTCATGAGCCAGCTAGGTAACATCATCAGTACTAGAAGGGAGTGTGGGGTGTGATGGAAGAGGAGGGGGGAGCAGGAGAACGACTGGGATCAGTGTCTCTGAGCTTGGTTGATTTCTTGCCGACGTTTCGTGACCCAATTAGGTAACATCATCAGTGCTAACAGGGAGTGGGGTTTGCAGATGTTTCATTACCCAACTAACTAACATCATCAGTGGTGGAAAAGAGTGGGGTTTGCTCTGTGTTTATTAGTGCCTTGCTCTGTCAGCCTGCCCTGTACAGGTAAGTCCTTGACTTACAACAGTTCATTTAGTGACGGGTCAAAGTTATAGCAGCACTAAAAAAATAACTTAAGACCATTGTTCATACTTATGACCGTTGCAGCATGTGATTTACATTTGGATGCTTGACAGCTGATTCATATTTATGATGGTTCCAGTGACCTGGGGTCGCGTGATCCCTTTTTAGAAACCTCTGACCTGCAACGTCAATGGGGAAGCCAGATCCACTTAACAACCGTGTTGCTAATTCAACAGATTCCCTTAACAAATGTGGCGAGAAAGGTCGTAAAACGGGGCAAACCTCACTTTTAACAAATGTCTCACTTAGCAACAAGTGAACATAAATTGTGGGGCTCAATGGTTCTAGATTGAGGAGTACCGGTATATCAAGACAGCAAACCCCCACTCGCTTCCAGCACTGATGTGGTAACCTAGTTGGGTCATGAAACGTCAACAAGGAAACAACCAAGCCCACAGTCCTCTTCCTCCTGCTCTTCCTCCCCACAACCCCCATTCCCTTCTAGCACTGATGACATTACCTAGTTGGGTCATGAAACATCTGCAAGAAAACAACCAAGCTCAGAGAGCATCAATCACCCCAAGGTCTTCCTCCTCCTCCTTTGTGCAAATCCCACTCCCTTCTAGCCCTGATGACGTTACCTAGTTGGGTCATGAAACGTCTGCAAGAAAACAACCAAGCTCAGAGAGCACCAGGGACCCCACAGTCCTCCTCCTCCTCTGCAAATCCAAAAGAGCCAAAAGTAAGTTAAACTCATGGCTTGCCCCACCCTAAGCTTGGGAAGCACTGAACCGTGGTTGTGGCTGAAATCCAGGATGGCATTGCAGCTGGCAAACTTTTTAAAGCAACAAGCCAAAAACTCTCCACATTTTTTAGACCCCCACTTAAACCCAAACTACTTTTTACAAGGAGCGTCCTTTTTGCAAGAATGCCGTAAACAGGGTTTAAAGAAGGCGTGTTCTGACCTAGCTTTAGCAGAAACAAGAAACAAGACTCCTTGTCACAAAATCCCCCTCTTGTGAATGAATGGCATTCACACCGAATAGTCCTTCAGGGAGTTAACTGCAGTACAGACCTTATCAGTTCTTTGTGATAATTGCAAGGCCGTGAGCAAATTAAGTTCTGGCAAGCAGCCTTTGTGGCAAGAAACACAATGAGCAAAATCTTCAGAAATACGAACTGTTGTCTCCTACGACCACACCTTCTATTTATTCCCCAGCCAGGGAGGGGCCATTCAGCGTCCACATGTGCTTTGCTTCCCAAGTCGACTCCTTATCCTCCATTGTTCTCCTCTCCTAACTGCTCTGAGCATACATGCATCTGAAACAGGCCCCAGCTGTTCTTCTTCCTCACTTATCTCAGACTCCAAGAGCAGCTGCCTCTCCCATGGCTGGGAAATGTCAGACGGCCCTGGCTCTATCTCTGCGTCCAACGCAGAGCATCCATCAGAGCCTCTCCAGGCTCCAGAACTGGCCCAATTTCCTCCCCAACCTCCTTATTGCCCGAGTCTGCACCCAGCTCCACTTGTAGCTGGAGGGCCACTACAGGAAGGGAGAAGATGCAGTTTACATTTTAAGCCAGTGTTTCCCAATCTTGGCAGCTTTGACTTGTGAACTTCAATTCCCAGAATTCTGGGAGCTGAAGTCCACAAGCCTTAAAGTTTGCAAAAAGGCATTTAAAACCTTATTAAACACTGTAATTCCAGTTTTAAAAATGTACCGCAATTCTTTTGAGATGTCTCTTCTGCTCTGTCCTCCAATTTTATCTGACGTTCACTCTTGGCTGTGGAGAGCTATTGGATTCAGGCCTGAATTTTTTGGGAGGGTTTAGTATTTTATTCCTGGAAATTCTTTTTTATCACGCCCGAAATGCATTCCTGTGTGTCTGATCATGATGGAAATAAAGACAAGATCCAAAAGGGAGGTTTTCTTAAAATAATAATAATAATAATTAAAAAAAACAGAGGCAGAGAGGTTTCGTTTCAAAACTGGGAAGGGCATTTCAATCCCACCCACTAGCTTTATTCACACAAACGTTTTAATTTACAAAGCTGCTGTCATTCATACACAATCAGGATTTCCACAGTGTTCTGAGGATTTAAATACAAGGTCGCACACCAACCCAAGTAAACCAAAAAATAAAAATAAAAAATAGAAACGATAAAATATTTATTCACACACGGGTCCTAGAGTGACCAGCTTCTGTGCAAAGAAAAGGGAAGAGAATTCTCTTAAGACTAGCACGGGAAAACGGCCCCTTGAAATGTGGGATTTAAGATGTTCCTCCTGGACATTCAATTATTATCCCTCCCCCCCCCCCCCGCGGGATCTGTGTCCATGTTTGCAACGGGCCATGTCTGGGCCTGGACCCTGTGGAAAAAAAGGGGATTTCCCCCCTTTTCCCTTAGGAGTATCTGCAGGAGAGAAGATTAAAAAAACAAAACAAAAATGGTGGTCATAACCATTATGGACTATTTTCATCTTTCACAATCATTGCTTTTCTAGACCAGGAATCTCCACATTGGGCAACTTTTAAGACTTGTGGACTTCAACTCCCAGAATTCCTCAGTCAGGAATGGCTGGGGAATTCTGGGAGTTGAAGTCCACAAATCCTAAAATTGCCAGGTTTCGACACCCTGGTCCAGACTAAGGGTCTTCCAGCTTCCTCAACCCAATGGGCCTCCAGTTAAGTTCTAGATATCCCTACCAGTTGGTATCTACTTCTAGTATAATCTAGGTATCCAGTATCTAACTGTCCCTACCAGTTGGTATCTGGTTCCAGATATCTAATTCTACTAGAAACTAGGTATCTGGATCTAGGTATCCCTAAAGTTCTAGATATCCCTTCCAGTTGGTATCTGGTTCCAGATATCCAATTCTACTAGAAACTAGGTATCTGGATCTAGGTATCCCTAAAGTTCTAGATATCCCTTCCAGTTGGTATCTGGTTCCAGATATCTAATTCTACTAGAAACTAGGTATCTGGATCTAGGTATACCTAAAGTTCTAGATATCCCTTCCAGTTGGTATCTGGTTCCAGATATCCAATTCTACTAGAAACTAGGTATCTAGAGTCCCTTAAGTTCTAAACATCCCTAACTCGTTGAGAGAAACCTGGAAATGATAGCCCAATAGTTCCTGGAGATCCTCCAAGTCAGGAAAACTCTTGACCTTTGGAAAAGCAGCAGAAGGAATCAAAAGAGCAGATGACCTGGGCAGAGATCTGAGTTTTGCCAGGCAGAAGAAATTCTGTAAGAGGAAGACTTGGCTTCTTCAACTCAATATGGCAAAAAGATCCTTGGTGGCCAACTGTACCCAGTGCCACACAATCTTGGAACCCCCAGCACATGGAGAGAGGCACCCCCGGCGTCCACTCAACCGCAAGGACTGAGGTAGCTTTTCCCATCGTGTTAATCCAAGTCAGGTATTCCAGGAAGTAACGTCTGATGATCATTATTATTATTATTTTAAAAAGGAATTGAGCGGTCAACTTCGGACAGTTTTTTTTTTGGCAACTATCGTTGAATTCCGTGCAGGTTGAGAGCTGCCGCTTGCCTCGGGGTGCCCCAAAAGGTTTCTTCTTTCTTTCCAGATATTACGCAAGTTCTCCGATGTCTGTCCAAGTCATCTTCTCTCACTGAGGACCATTGGGCTCATGGTATATATCCACGGCATCGCACCTTTTAAAGACTTGTGGACTTTAACTCCTGGGGAATTCTGGGAGTTGAAGTCCACAAGTCTTAAAAGTTGCAAAGGTGGGACGCCGCGGGTATATGTAGTGTCAGAGGCCACAAAGGAGAAGATCTAGCAGTTAGTCCACCCATCAGCCACAGCAAAACCTGGGACTGGCTAAATGTCTAGTTTTGAAGGAACGTTCCCAGCCTGCAACGCAACATTTGGCTGCGTTCTTAAGATTTAACCATTGGGTCAACTGGAAAAGCAGACCCTCTTTGGGTCAGCCATTTCTATGGGTTAGTAAAGCTCACCAGGCAACCGAGGACTTAAATCCAGATGATAGCTAGCTACTACAATACGTTGAGGAGGAGAAAGAGGAGAGATTCAAATTGGAATCTATCTCGCGCGCGGGCACACACTCAGTTAAAAAGAAAGAGGTATTATTGCTCTGTAAAAGGACTCTGGCAGTGTGTTTTGAGTGCATCTCCCCCAGAGGCAGCGGGTGGGAAGGTGAGGGACTGAAGGTATTAGGAGATGAGGAGGACCTCAACTCTTCAGCACATCATCTGGGGAAGTAGAAATCCCGAGGGCTCGAGTCCCTCCCTCTTCCGCATGGGTCAGCTGGGAAGGTCAAGGCACATCTTAGAAGGTGACCAACTTGCAAAGAGAGTAGTCCTCGGGATGGGGAGTGGGGTGCCTGAGTGCCCCAGGCAGGTTCTCCGGCTCTCAAGCTATTGATCTCCAGACGCCATGCTTCTAGTTCCTAATGCCAATTTAAAAATTGGGATTCCCCCACCCCACCCCATTTAGTTGGGCACCCTAGATCTTGGCCAACGTCAACCGTGATTGATGGCCGGTCTTCCCTCAACAGGCCAAAGGATACCGGGCCTTAAGCTAGTGACATCTATTGCTACGTAGGTATCCAGCCGCCCCAAAGCTGATGGGAAGGAAGACTTATAACCAGGAATGTCATGTGTTGGGTTGATCCAAGTATGATATCCAACCTCAACGCTCTCTACAATCCAGATGTAGTAGCTGTAACCTTTGTCATGGCTACCTTTGACTACTCAGCTATAGTGAGCAAAAATCCTCTCGTTTTCCAACCTTACTGTGGGGGGGAGAGATACGGATACACAACCTTGCCAAGAAAGCTTTTTTTGGCCTAGAATGAGTGGGGAACTACGTCTGGGAGTTGAAGTCCGCAGGTCATAAAGGGAGCGTAGTCCACCCCCCACCCACCCTGATGACTGGCCTAGAATCTGATCAAAGCCAAAGGACAGCTCAAAGTTAGTTTCTCGATGGAATAGAACTACCCATGATGGACTCTCTTTAATTCATCTGCCAAGCTGAGAGTCAATTGGAGAATGCAATATGTAGGGAAGGGAAACGGGAAGATAGGGCCAGACGTACAAAGAGAAGACAGGTGTGGATGGAACGTGGCACCCTTAGAAAAGCTGTCGAGGTGATGCCAGCTTCGGTGCCATCCTTGCAATGAAAAGCAGAGATCCGGTCATTGGGAAAAAAATGAGGGAGGGGAGGAAGGTTCTGCAAATGGGTCAAAGCGCTCACTTTAGTCCTTGAACTCGGGAAAGCCCAAGGTCAGAAAGACATCGGCCACACTGTAAACAGCAAACTGAGATGTAAACAGCTTAAAAGAAACTCAAGAAGAAAAACACCAATCGATCATCAAATAACGCCGGTGAGATCAGATCAGCTCTCAATAATAAATTAGCACTCTCCATTCAACATTCATTTAACCAGAGACTGGGGGGGGGGGGGAGGACTTCTGAGTGAAGGTGGGGGAGAGAACTTAAGTGGGAACCCCCGTTGTTGTGTTTGAATCCCAGGAGGCACCAGGATCCTGGGGCCAGAGGTCTATTGCTTGTTAACACAACACAGTTACAGGGAGGTCACACCAAAGACGGCGGACAGAGGAAAGACTCGTCCTTAGGAATGAGGGCAAAAAGGTCTCAGGAGGATGCCCTTCCTTAGAAAGGTGTGGTTGGCACCTGATGCAGCCAACCCAGGAAGCATTTGATCCATTTCGAAAGAGCTTTTGTGGGCAGCCGAGAAGGGGACCGACGTGGACAAGAGGTTGCAAAGCGGAGAACTGGGCCTACACACCCAGTGCACAACTCACAACCCAAAGAGCTTCGCTTCCATGCGTTTCTCGCAAGAGGCTTTCAAAGTCCTCGAAGAAGGCACTTTAATAAGGTCTAAGCTTGATTTAAGACCCGTGGACTTCCAATTCCCAGAAGTCCACAAAGATCTAAACTCTCGCCACAAAAGCGTTCACACCACGGAAATCGCACAATGGCGTCTGTCCCCCCCCCCCGAAACGAGGCTTCCTCCACACACTCGCACCCACACAAACATCCCTCAAAAGTGCAGACGTGAAAACGCAAGGGCCCCTTCGCGGGAAAAAATGCCGGGCTTTTTCACACGCAATGTGGCATGGCTTGTGCCCTGGAGATAGGATGCCTGGCTGAATGGAGCTTGGTAAGGAAAAGGGGGAGTCTTCAAATCTTAATTCGGGGCAACCGGGTCAAAAAACAGGGCATGTCATCACCCCAAATTTGGATCCAACTCTTTTTTTCCACCACCACCCTCTTTCCAAAAAAACCTGGCTAGTTCAGACGATAACAGAAACATTCGGTAGCGTGAAACTTCTCTTGGGGAATAGTTTTGACTTTAGATCAGTTCATCCTGGATCTCAAAAGGAGCTTATTTGGGATCGGCCTGGTCAATCCTAAACAGGGCTTTGCAAATGTAATACCTTGCAAACCACGTTACATCCGCGATAAGACTGACATTCATGGTTTAAATTCTTGGCTGCGCAGAAGTAAGGAACGCCAATATTTTGTAGAGTAAATCCATCTCGATAGCTGCAGCATTCAGTCCTTGAGAAATTGATGGTGACAATTCAAATGACCTGCTTTGTCTGAAGACCGGGGTGAAAGGCAAAGCACCAATTCGGTTTTACGACGCTGACCCCCGACCGTGATCTTCCCTGCCGCTGAACGAAGAGCGGTAAACCCCAAGACCAACCCACGGCCGGTTTAAAGGAGCAGGGCAGCCCATTCCAAGCAGGCGGTCAGTTTAGCAATCCCTGTCACTGGGGAGAAGCAATTGGCTGAAGGCTTTCAAGAAACCCTGGATCATCTTAGGGGAGAGATACTTAGGGACGTGTTTAAAAATTGGGGACGATTCTTTTGTGGGTGCGTAAACGCAGAGGGGCGACGGCGGCAGTGGTGAGAAAGTTACTCTTAACTTTGAAGCAGCTTCCAAGAAGTCAGAAATGGAGGGAAGAAATCTCAAGAAGATTGACTGCTAAACTAGGAAAAGGGGATGTTAAGCTAACCACTTGATTTCAGGATGGCTGAATTTAGCCAGCCAGGGACTAGTTAAGTAAACTACTAACTCCTAGAGCTGTGATGGCGAACCTCTGTGTGGGCAAACGCACCGTCGCTAGCTGCTCTTCTGGTTCCAGCATGCATGTCAGCTGGTCTTTGCGGGCACCAGAGTGCCGGAAAACGGCCCGAAAAATGGCCAAAAAACCACACACTTTTGTGGGCTGTTTTCCAGGCCATTTTAGGCCTGGAACGGGCTATTTTTTGCCTGAAAAATGGCCTGAAAACAGGCATGCGCACGCCAGCCAGCTGGTTTTCGTATTTCTGGTGCATTTGGGCACTCATTGCCACAAAAGGTTCACTATCGCTGCCCTAGAGACAGACTTAAGATCACTTTTTCTACCGAAAGACCGTTTCTATGGATGCTTATTGGTCACTTCTAAACCCCACACGCTTTTCTGTAACATTTGGTACACAAACACCGGCTGCTGTGATGGTTAGATGTGGGTTTCTAACCCAGCAGCCACCTTGAAAGGTGTGTGTGTGTGTCTGCCTTCAATATCCCTGTCTGATATATCACATATTTTAAGTCCCCCGATGTAGGTCGTTTTGACCAAAAAGGGGAGCAGGAGAATTAGGTGTTCAACTGTGTTTCTAGCTTTAGGGGCTAAGCAGCAGCAACCAGAAACAAAAGAAAGGTTCCCAAGATCTTCATACTCTCAACTAAATATCACCCTGCTGAACAACATTAGGAGATGGAGGAGGGGGAAATCCAAAACCTTATGTACATTTTGTCCCAGAATTCTGGTCCTTAACAGTAGCAGCAACAGAAAATTATTTGCTGGGGTGTTTTGTTTTGTTTTCTTTCACTATTTTGTTTGAGTGAAAGAGGAATTCCAGATGAACTGCGCAGATCGAGTGAATAAGCAAAGGTGAGCTGGCGGGGGGGGGGGGAGGGAGGGGGGGGAAGGAAGGGGGAAATGTAAAAAAAAAAGAAAAGAGGATTTAATAGCCTTGTAATGAAGTACTTCGCAGCAGCTCCTGCCCGCCTTGAATCTCCCGGGGCTCTCCAGACGAGTCTCAAAAGTTTCACGGTACCAGAGAACTTGGTGTCCGTGTTAGTCGCTTCTTCAGTTTGTGTGTCTGTCGGGGAGACTCTCGGTCCCTGTAAAAAAAATCCTGCAAGGAAAGGAAGAAAAAAGAAAAGCACTCGTGAAATGTCTTGTTATCGGAGCTCTCCTATGAATCTACTTCATATAATTATGCTGAAATATGATGATTGATTATGGAGAAACTGTACAATGAAGGGTCTGAATTCGTAAATGCCACCGGAGAAGCAAACTTCCTGAAATTCCTTGATATGGGGTCCCTGGCACTCTCTGAGCTTGGATGTTTTCTTGCAGATATTTCGTTACCTGACTAGGTAACATCATCAGTGCTAGAAGGGAGTGGGGTTTGCGTAGTGGAGGACAACGGTGGGGTCCTTGGTGCTCTCTGAGTTTGGTTGTTTTCTGGCAGACGTTTTATGACCCAACTAGGTAATGTCATCAGCACTAGAAGGGAATGGGCCTTGTGGGGAGGAGGAGGAGAAGTACTGTGTGTGTGTGTGGAGGGGGGGGGTGCTTGGCACTCTGAGATTAGTCGTTTTCTGGCAGACATTTCATGACCCAACTAGGTAACATCATCAGTGCTACAAGGCAGTGGGGTTTGCACTGGTGATGTTACCTAATTGGATCACGAACGTTGGCAAGAAAACCACCAATCTCAGGGAGCACCAAAGACACCCCCCCCCAATTCAACTACTGCAAAGCCCCCCCCCCCCCCTCCACATTTGAGGCCTACCTGTACTTTGAGAGCCAGGCCAGGAAGATAAACACACATCAAAGTCACTGCCACCATCAGTAATTGAGAAAGTTTGCCTCCTAATTTACCTGGGTCACAAGGGAAACTGAGATTGGCCTGGCCTTTAGCTTCTAGCCTCCAAACTCAGTCAACCAAATTTCCTGGGACAAATTCTTCCCTGTCCCCAGTGGAAAGGCCCAATTAGCCGTCAGAAGAAAACAATGGCTAAAAAAAGTATGCCATAATTAGAAATGGTTTTTACTCATGCTCTAATTTCCTTGCCGGATTGGGCAAAAGGGGGTTTCTGAAATCGGAGCCGCCGAGTGTCAAAATTGGCCCCTTAGGAGGGGAGAATTCTGCCGAGGCTGCTGTAATTGCCATCATCACGTCAAGCAAAGCAGGACCAGCTATTCTTCTACAGAATCAGCTAAAGCAAGAGAAACCTCTTCATAATAATAACACAAATTGAAAAAAGAATAAAAGACTGGAAAGGAAAGGAGACTGCGCTGGAAGATCTGATCCGGCAAAATCCTTCCGATGTGCAGGACCATAAATAAATGGCATCTCCATTTTTAAATTTTTTTTCTACTGCCCGAATCAAGTATTTCAACCCAACAGAATATATAATAAGAGTTGGAAGGGACCTTGGAGGTCTTCTAGTCCAACCCTCTTCCTATAGTTTAAAAGATTGGTTCTTCTATGCTATTCTTTTCTTGGATGGTCTCCTTTCTGATTTTATTCTCTTTTGGTCCCTCCAGCAGCTTTCCTCAACCATTTCCTTTCTGTGCTGACTAACTTTCATTTATGCTTTGTTGCAAGTATCCATTTTTAGCACTTGTACCGAACAGAATAACCGAGTTGAAGGGGACCTTGGAGGTCTTCTAGTCCAACCCCCTCCCCTGCTTAGGCAGGAGACCCTACACCACTTCAGACAAATGGTTGTCCAGTCTCTTCTTAGAAACCTCAGGTGATGGAGCACCCACATTTTCTGGTGGCCAGCTGTTCCACTGGTTAATTGTTCCGTCAGGAAATTTCTCCTTAGTTCTAGGTTGCTTCTCTCCTTGATTAGTTTCCACCCATTGATTCTTGTTCTGCCTTCTGGTGCTTTGGAGAATAAGTTGACTCTTTGCGGCAGCCGTTAAAGACATTGGAAGACTGACATTAAATCACCCCTAGTCCTTCTTTTCTTTAAACTAGACATACAGAGACATTTAAAGTCTTAAGGTTGAGAGACAGTGTAGGATGTAGAATAACAGGGATGCTGGAGAGTTCTGGGAGATCTGATCTGACAAAATCCTTCCAATGTGCAGGGAACATACATGGCACATCCCATTTTTACTGCTGCCCAAGTCAAATATTTTAACACAAGAGTTGTAAGGACCCTTGGCGGTCTTGTAAACCAACCCCCTGCTCAAACGACCATCTGGCTCAGCAACAGAAACTTGGGGGCTCAATTGCCATCGTTACGCTGAGGAATACCTCGACTTACGACTGAGGATTACAGAGGGCGAACCCGAATGTAGCCAGAAACACCGATCTGGCTACAAGCCACTTCTTTAAGAGATGCTGTCACGGCATGAAACTGGCTTCCCACAAGTTCAAAAGCAAAGAAAATGCCGCGTTTGACCGACCGGCAACTGAGTTTGTGTAAACAAGGCAATCCTCTCGCTCGGAAGCACGCAAGGGTTCAGCCAGTGTGTGTTCCCCCCCCCTCCTTTTCTGTTATATAAGGAGCAGCCTTCTTTTGCTGTGTTTGTCGGAGAAGACCCATTTCTGACTCAGCTCAGGTCCAAGGGGGGCAATAGGGACAATCCCCCTCCCCAACAAACAGCCAAATGGGCAAGCTGCGCCCAGGCCGTTTGTGTTGACTGGACTTGCGTGTAAGCCAGGGGTGTCCAAACTTGGGAACTTTAAGACTTGTGGACTTCAACTCCCAGAATTCCCCAGCCAGCATAGCTGGCTGGGGAATTCTGGGAGTTAAAGTCCACAAGTCTTAAAGTTCCCAAGTTTGGACACCCTTGGTGTAAGCATCCTGAATTTTGAAGGTTTTTTTTTTTTTCTCCCCCAGAGGGCACAGCCTGGTTATGCAACCACGCATTGCCTTGTGACGGGCACAGGACACGATCGCAAATGGCATACACAGTCGATTTGGGGGAAAAAAACTGGGTGGGGAGGAATGGGCTCAAAACAGACCAAAAAAAAAAAAAAAAAAAGGGGGGGGGGAAATAAACAGAGATTGAAGGCAACATCAAAGCTCCAAAGCAGACCCAAGAGGAAGGAAAGCATTCCTCCGGAGCTTTGATGCCCTCATAAACAAGTCTGGTGATGCGCGAGCATCTTACATAATCCATAATCATCTCTGTGGCTGACAAGCAGATGTCTACGGAAAGGATAAAAGAAGATGTAGACAGGTGCTCTTCAAAAAGGTACAGTCATGTCCCGGGGATGCAAAACTTCACTCTTTGTCCTGGGATTAATCCAAAGTATGTGGCGTTTTAAAAAAAAACCACACACACACAAAACGAACGAGAATGGAACTATCGCTTATATTCGGATTACGGAGAGGTCAGGCGAGGCTTCTTCCTTCACCTGGCAAATATTTTATTTTTATTGTGTTTGTTTCTACCCTGCCTTTATTATTTCTACAAAGGGCTCGAGGCGGCAAACCATATCCAACACACCTTCCTCGCTTTATAAGGCCGTGGGAAGGCCACACTTGGAATATTGCAGCTAGTTTTGGTCGCTACGATATAAAAAAGATGTGGAGACTCTGGAAAGAGTGCAGAGAAGAGCAACCAAGAGGATTAGGGGACTGGAGGCTCAAACATGAATAGTTTTGGGGTATGTCTAATTTAATGAAACCATAAGGAAAGCTGAGCGCCAAAGAATGGAGGCCTTTGAACTCTGATGCTGGAGAAGACTCCTGCATTGAGTCCCTTGGACTGCAAGGCCATCCAACCGGTCAGTCCTAGAGGAGATCCACCCTGACTGCTCTTTAGAAGGCCAGATCCTGAAGAGGAAACTCAAAGACTTTGGCCACCTAAGAAGAAGGAAGGACTCCCTGGAGAAGAGCCTCATGCTGGGAAGTATTGAAGGCAAAAGAAGAAAGGGACAGCAGAGAAGGAGGTGGCTGGATGGAGTCACCAAAGCAGCCGGCGTGAGCTTCAATGGACTCCAGAGGATGGTAGAGGACAGGAAGGCCTGGAGGAATGTGGTCCATGGGTCGGACACGACTTCGCAGCTAACAACAACAACTAGGGGTGACATGATCACAGTCCTCCAACATTTGGGAGGCTGCCACAAAGAAGAGGGGGGGACCAACCTATTCTCCAAAGTATCTGAAGGCAGAACAAGAATCAAATTGATGGAAATCAGTCAAGGAGAGAAGCAACTTAGAACTAAGGAGGAATTTCCTGACAGCGAGAAGGATTAATCAGTGGAACAGAAGTTGCCTCCAGAAGTTTTGGATGCTTCATCACTGGATGTTTTAAAGAAGACATTGGGCAACCATTCATCTGAAATGGTACAAGATCTCCTGCTTGAGCAGGGGGTTGGACTAGAAGACCTCCAAGCTCCCTCCCAACTCTGTTAACTGTTATCCTCCTGGTTTCCCCACAACAACCAAGGAGGTTGGGCAACAATCACTGGTCCAAAGTCACCCAACTGGCTTTAATGGCTAAGGTGGGACTTGAACCCATGGCTTCCTGCTTTCTAACATGGTGCCTTAATTACTAGACCAGACAGACTCTCTATTTAGGGCAGCGTTGGAGAACCTTTTTCACCAACGAATGCCGAAATGGGAGTGCGCATTGAGTGCACAGGGGAGTACCGGAAACAGGAAGAGCAGTTCCCCGGAGCGCATGCGTGCACCAGGAAGCTGAGCTTCCAGTTGGTGGCGTGTGCATGCGCGACGGTCACCTGGTCTTCCGGTTTCTTGCACGCATGCTTGCACGAAGACCAGCTGGCCAGTGTGCATGTGTGCGCCCGAGCCCGGAAGAGCCACAGGCGATGGCTGGTGTGGCCGGAGAGATGGCTCTGCCTGTGCCATTGGTTTTCCATCACTGAAACCTGCTGCCCTGTTTCTCTTCAAGAACATAGGGCAGCATTTAATATGTTTAAACATTCTTCCCCCCACAAGCCGAAGTGAGACAGGTTCAGCTGAGAAAAAAGTAGCAAAAGTAGTGCTCAAGTTACAACGGTTCATTTAGTGGGCCATCCCAAGTTACGACGGCACTGGACAAAGTGACTTATGACTGTTTTTCACACTTATGACCATTGCAGCATCCCCATGGTCGCGCAATCAAAATTCAGACACTTGGCAACTATTTATGACGGTTGCAGTGCCCGGGGGGGAGGGAGGGGTTTGTTCACGTGATCCCCTTTAGCATCCTTCTGACCAGCAAAGTGAATGGGGAAGCCGGATTCACTTAACAACCAAGTTACGGACTTAACAACTAAACTCCAGTGATTCACTTAACAACTGCGGCAAGAGAGATAATAATAATTTAAAAAATGGGGCAGAACTCAATTAACTGTTCTGCTTAGCAATGGCAATTTGGGGCTCAACTGTGGTCATAAGTGGAGGACTACCTGTACTCCTTTGATATCTGGATACCGAGCTTGGTGAACGTGATTTATTATTTTTAATGACTGATCAAACAGCAGGTATCCATGTTAAATTAATCACAGACAACTGAAAACAACACAATCAATACTAGCAAAACTCTTCATCCCAGCTTCATTTCAGAGCAACTACCCCATAAGGGGCTTCGGGTGCTAACATTTTAATCCAAATTACGTTCTCCACTGATGTATAATCAATGCGTCAACATACTTTCTGGGATGGGTTCTTGCTCACCCAAAATGAGCTGGGAAACAAAACACAGAATTTCTTTCGTGCCATCTTTCTGAAGAGGACTGGATGGGATGCTCCTTCTAACTCATATATCCCAGGTAACCCACCTTGTGCGGGGACCGGGTACCAATCGGGCAATTTAACTGTTTCATTGAACCCAAGGGGCTTCCAGTACAAGGAACCTACAAAGGATTCCTCCCAACGGGCATCTGTTCCCTAACCCTTTGCATCTTAAAAGACCCATATTGGCATTTCATAATATTACCTAATTTATTTTTTATCCTGACTTTTTTTCTTTTACTGCTTTCTCCTATTTTCTCCACAACTACCATTCTGTGAGGTGAGTAGGGCTGAGAGAATGACTGGCCCAAAGTCACCCAGCTGCTTTCATGCTTAAGGTAGAACTACAATTCACCTCCTCCTGGTGATTGGCCCAAAGTCACCGAGCTGGCTTTCATGCTTAAGGCGGAACTAGAACTCTCCGTCTCCTGGTGATTGGCCCAAAGTCACCCAGCTGGCTTTCATGCTTGGGGCAGGACTAGAACTTACGGGTGATTGGCCCAAAATCACCAAGTTGCTTTCATTCCTAAGGCAGGACTAGAACTCACCATCTCCTGGTGATTGGCCCAAAGTCACCCAGCTGCTTCCGTGCCTAAGGCAAGACTAGAATTCAATCCCCTGGTTTCTAGGCTGGCATCTTCACCACTACACTCAACTGATTCTATTTTCAAATTTCTGCCAAGCAAAAGTGACAAGTTTTCTGAATTTGGACACTTCGTTCCAGCACAGGGGTAGACAGCCTAGAGGAGGGGTATCCAAACTTGGGAACTGTAAGACTTGTGGACTTCAACTCCCAGAATTCCCCAGCCAGCCAGGCTGGCTGGGGAATTCTGGGAGTTGAAGCCCACAAGTCTTACAGTTCCCAAGTTTGGATACCCCTGGCCTAGAGGATAACATAGTACCCCTCTCCTTGTCTATGGAGATTCTCCGTCATCCAGGTCCAGGTGCTTTTTTTTCAAGAGGCAACTGGACTTAACTGTTTTTTTTCTTTGAAGACGTTTCACTTCTCATTTAAGGAGCTGCAGCTCGGAGCTGAAGAATCTTCTCGGATGGGAAGCGAAACGTCTTCAAAGGAAACCCCAAAAGCCGAGTTGCCTCTTGAGAGAGAAAAAAAGAACACCGCCTTGTTTTAGTTTAAAATCCTTCAGACTGCTCTGCAGAAGAGCATCTATTCTTCCTATTTGGAGTCAACAAGCAAAATGGGCTTTTTGAAGCCCCCCTGCCCCTCCCTCAAAGCAGCAGGGAAGGGCGGGAAAGGAAGAACTCTCAAACTCTTGTTCCTAACACCCAATTTGCAAGCGTGGACGCCCCTCAAAAACACTAGAATTCCCCTTAGCCACCCAGGCTCAATTCAGGGAGGCAGAAACACAAGGGTTTGGGTGACAGCAGCCAGGCAATTATTTAAAATTGCAGGCAGTGGTTAGAGGTTTCTCCGGCTGGCTTCTGCGGGGATCCAACAAATACAGGGTGACGAGAGAGAGAGAGAGAGAGTGTGCAGGAGCTCCAGGGAGTAGCTGTTGTGCTACTTCAGAGCCTGCGTAAGCCAGAACGATTGTTCGTGACACGGTGGCGGTGTTTGGAAAGCATCTTGCTATGCCTGGAATGTCTCTGGAGAGCTGAGCCTTTGCGTGTGTGTCTGCCGGTTGTTCCCTGGCCTCGCTTGGAGCCCAGAGGAAAAAACAGAACCCCTCCCCCTCCTGCTGAATTAACTTGTGAACAGTGGGTGAGGTCAACAACCACAGCCGGCCACTCACGACTCTTGCCGGCCAACCATGCTCTCTCAACCTCAGTGAGGCCCTGGACTACAACTCCCTAAAACATAGGAAGAACGGTTGCAGGAACTGGGCATGTCTAGTTCAATGAAAAGAAGGACTAGGGGAGACATGATAGGCCCAGCTGGCCGGCCACAGATACCTGTACTGGTACCCGAAGACCAACTGGCTGGTGCATGCATGTGCACCGGACAGCTGATCTTTGGGTTTTTGGTGCACTGGCGCATGCAGGCGTATTCCGATTTGGGCCTGGGTGCCATAAAGGTTCCCCATCCCTGCCCTAACCTATTGCTACCCACAAGTGTGTAAATGGCCTCCAAGCCCTTGCATTCAATACAATACAATAGCAGAGTTGGAAGGGACCTTGGAGGTCTTCTAGTCCAACCCCCTGCCTAGGCAGGAAACCCTATACCGTTTCAGACAGATGGCTATCCAACATCCTCTTAAAGACTTCCAGTGTTGGGGCATTCACAACTTCTGGAGGCAACTTCTGTTCCACTGATTCCTTGTTCTCACTGCCAGAAAATTTCTCCTCAGTTCTAAGTTGCTTCTCTCCTTGATTAGTTTCCACCCATTGCTTCTTGTTCTGTCCACAGGTGCCTTGGAGAATAGCTTGACTCCCTCTTCTTTGTGGCAACCCCTGAGATATTGGAAGGCTGCTATCATGTCTCCCCTAGTCCTTCTTTCTCTTAAGCTAGACATACCCAGTTCCTGCAACCGTTCTTCATATGTTTTAGTCTCCAGTCCCCTAATCATCTTTGTTGCTCTTCTCTGCACTCTTTCTAGAGTCTCCACATCTTTTCTACATCGTGGCTACCAAAACTGAATGCAGGATTCCAAGTGTGGCCTCACCAAGGCCTTATAATTATTCCTGACCACATCATTTGACTAGGCAGAGAAAAAGAAGGCAATCTTACCCTGTTTTCAGAGCCCACCAACGCTTTGACCTGAGTTTAAGCAGCACAAGTAACCTGGTCCATTCTGGATTCCAGCTCAAAGGCATCTGGTCGGTCCTGTGGGTTAGCAGCCAGCATGTCTTTCAGGAGCTGCTTGATCCCTTCAGACATGGAAGTCCTGCGTTTCTGAGGAATGTGCAACTCCATCTTTGGGTTTTCTAGCAGAGCTTCCCCGACAGGTACGATCTCGCTCCCCTGCTTGACGTAAGTCCCCAAGAGTTCCTTCTTGGTCTCGGCATCAATGAAGGTGATCCGCTCGATCATGGCCCAAATAATGATGCCCAGCGCAAAGATGTCCGCTTTGGCCGTGTAGTGTCCCTCCCACACTTCGGGGGCCATGTAGAAATCCGAACCGCAAGCCGAGGACAACCAGTACTTGTTCACATTCACATTTTTGTCGTCATCGCCGCCGCCGCCGCCCTTGCCTCGGGCGGTCAATCCCGCGCACACCTTGCTCAGCCCAAAGTCAGCGACTTTGAGAACCGGAGCTCCCGACTGCTCGGTGATCAGGATATTGTCCGGCTTCAGATCTCGGTGCACGATGTGGTTTTTGTGCAGGAACGCAATGGCGCTGGTCAGCTGGAGCATGAAACTCTTGTTAGTGGCCGGGTCGGGCCTGCGGGAAAGAATGTACTGGTTCAGGTCTCCCCCTTCGCAGTACTCCATGACGAACCACAGGTAACAGGGCTCTTCGGCGTAACCCAGAATCCTCTCGCCTGGTGGAGGGAGAAAAGAGCAGGAGGAATAATTACTGCCTTGGGCAAAACAGAGTGACTCCGAATCAGTTAGAACGGATTGAAACCGTTCATTTAGGATTCGCACAGGTTTAAGACCCCAGAATAGTGCTAGTCTTCAACTTATGATCACAACTGAGCCCATGATTTATGTTGCTAAGTGAATTTAGCAATAGCACTTAGACTTATATACCGCTTCACAATGCTTTACAACCCTCTCTAAGCGGTTTTACAGTCTGTTGCCCCCAACCATCTGGGTCCTCCTTTTACCCACTTTGGAAGGATGGAAGGCTGAGTCAGCTTTCAGCCTTTTGGGTTCGAACTCATGTCAGTGGGCAGTTAGCCTGCAATGCTGCATTCTAAAAAGGAAGGAAGGAAGGAAGGAGGGAGGGAAGGAGGAAGGAAAGGCAATATCAATAGCACTTAGACTTATATACTGCTTCACAGAGCTTTACAGCCCTCTCTAAGCGATTTTCGGAGTCAGCCTCTTGCCCCCAACAATCTGGGTCCTTATTTTACTGACTTAAGTCAATCTTGAGCTGGTGGGACTTGAACTGCCAAACTGATAGCAATCAGCAGTCAGCAGAAGTAGCCTGCAGTCCTGCACTCTAACCATCGTGTCACCACGGCTCAAAATGAATTTGCTCCATTTAGGACATTTCTTGCCACAGTTATTGGCACCTGCGCCTAAACAACCGCGTTACTCACTTAACAACTGCAGTGACTCACTACGGTTGTTAAGTTAGTAATACGGTTGTTAAACGAATCGGGCTTCCACACTGGCTTGGCTTGTCAGAAGTTTGCAAATGGTGATCGCATGACTCTGGGACACGGCAACTGTCATAAACACGAAAAACCAGGTTACTAACTTATCAACTGCAGTGATTCACTTAACGACTATGGCAAGGAAGGTCGTAAAAAGGGGCAAAACTCACTTAACAAATGTCTCACTTAACAACAGGGATTGTGGGCTCAATTGCACTTGTAAGTCGAAGACTACCTGTATCTACATTTTGCTTTTAGTATTTTGGCCCTAAAGGATGGTGAGAAGTGCTGTTTATTTGCATAAACAACGTCTGTCACCATGGCGATTACTATGGCAATTGAAGGTCCTATCAAAATTTGGCCGGGCTTCCTCCTGAACAAAGAAAACATGTTGAAAAAGAAAAACATAATCATAATGGGTGTGAACTACAACATTGGAGGATCAAAGGGCCTAATCTCACATAAAGGAGATTGTTCTCATCCTATCCCTCCCCCCCCCAAATCTCTGCTGGTAAACAAACATGGAGAGGAAAGGCAGGGCCAAACTATAAAAACTCTATGGTGGCTGCATCCAAAACAGAGAGATCTTTGGCAGTCAGGAGTTACAAGCTACATTAATCCTCAAGATTAAATTATCTATCTGTCTATCTCTATCTATTTATCTCTCTATCCATCCATCCAAACATCCATCCATCCTCGTTCTCATATCTACGTATCTGTCCATCCATTCTCTATCTCATATCTATCTATCTATCTATCTATCTAATCTATCTATCTATCTATCTAATCTATCTATCTATCTATCATCATCATCTATCTTTCAATCTTCTCTCTCTCTCCATCCATCCATCCTCTATCAAATATCTATCTAATTATCTCTCTATATCTCTAGCCATCCAAACATCCATCCATCCTCTATCTCATATGTCTGTCCGTCCATCCTCTATCTCCTATCTCTCTCTCCAACTATCAATCTTCTATCTCTCTCTATCTCTCTCCACTCATCCAGCCATCCTCTACCAAATATCTATCATCTATCTATCTATCTATCTATCTATCTATCTATCTATCTATCTATCATCTATCTATCTATCTATATCATCTATCTATCTATCTATCTATCTATCTATCTATCTATCTATCATCATCTATCTATCATCTATCTATCTATCTATCTATCTATCTATCTATCTATCTATCTATCTATCTATCTATCATCTATCTATCTATCTATCTATCTATCATCTATCTATCTATCTATCTATCATCTATCTATCTAAATAGCTGTGTGTGGGTGTATGTTCCAGCATAACTCTGGAATGCCTTGAGCAATTTCAACCAAACTTGGTACACAGATGACTTACTCTCTGGAAACAAGTACTGTGGGGGGTAAAACACCCCTAAAACCCCTCGGGATGTATGTTCTGTTAAGGTACAGCCTGTTGTGCCTTAAAATAGCTTCTACTCTACTGCCGTAAAATGGCTTCTACTGTGCAGCACAGTGGAGTTGCCATGGTAACGGCTTCACAGTACTCCACAAGGAGGCTCCCTCTGGTAAGGGGTGAAAATCCAACATTAGAAATTATGTTTGGTCCAGACATTTTCCCCTATAAATAAATACCTGGACAACACCGGGTTATTGGCTAAGAAATAAAGCTTGTTCTTCAGTAATGAAAAATGATTTTTCATTTATTAGGAAGATGCGGAAGAATGCTTCAAGTTTGCTTTGTCTTTCAGACCACGAAAGAAGAAACATTGTACAAGTAATAGCAATAGCACTTACTTATATACCGCTTTACAGTGCTTTACAGCCCTCTGTAAGCGGTTTACAGTCAGCATACTGCCTCGACTTACGACCAGTTGAGCCCAAAACTTATGTTGCTAAGTGATACATCTGTTGTGAGGCTTGCCCCTTTTTACGATCTTTCTTGCCACAGTTGTTAAGTGAATCACCGCTGTTATTAAGTTAGCAATCTGGTTGTTAAGCGAATCGGTCTTCCCCGTTGACTTTGCTTGTCAGAAGGTCGCAAAAGGGGACCACATGACCCAGGGAGACTGCGACCGTCATAAATACGAGTCAGTTGCCCAGCACCTGAATTTCGATCACTTGCCCACGGGGGATGCTGCAACAGTCATAAGTGTGGAAAATAGTCATAAGTCACTTTTTCCATCCGGTTATAACTTTGAACGGTCACTAAATGAACTGTTGTATGTCGAAGACTACCCATATTCGGAAAAAATCCCCACAAGGATCCATCTCTTCCAAAGACTACAGATAGTTCTCGACTTACAACAAAACATTTAAGGATCGTTCAAAGTTACTTACAGCTGTTTTTCACACTTAACGACTGTGTCAGGCACACGATCAAAATTCAGAGGCTTGGCTATCACATTTATGACGGCTGGAGTATCCCAGAGTCATACGATCATCTTTAGCAACTTTCTGACAAGCAAAGTCAATGGGGAAGCCAGATTCCCTTAACAACCATGTTATTGACTTAATAACATGATTGACAACTGCAATGATTCACTTAACAACCGTGGGGAAAAAGGTCGTGGAATGGGGCAAAACTCAAATGAACAACTTTCTCACTTAGCAACATAAATGTTGGGCTCAATTGTGGTCGTACGTTGAAGAATACCTGTATATAAAAAGAGAGCAAACCCTACTCCCTCCTAGCACTGATGATGGTACCTAGTCTGGTAATGAAATGTCTGTAAGAAAACAACCGAGCTCAGAGAGCACCAAAGACTCCACAGTGTTCCCCCTCCTCCCCGCAAACCCCACTCCCTCACTTGAAATCCCTTAACAATTGTTTTTGCTTAGCAACAGAAATTTGGGGGGTTCCATTGTGGTCGTAAGTCGAGGACTGCTTGCCGTTCACCCCATCCTGACTTTTCAAAGAAAGTAGTAGTTATGCCAATGTTTATCCCAGCTTCAGCAAGGCCCTTCAAAGTCCGATCCAGACCAGATGGCACTTTGGCATATATATCCACATATATATGGAATTCAGACTGCAGGTGATTTATAAGAGATGAAGTTAGGAGGCAGATGTTTTATTGATTTTAGCCACTTAACTATTTCTTTCTATGATTCAATACCAACAGGTTGTGCAGGTTCGAAGTTAAAGACTTTGGACAAACATGACAGATGTTTAACAGGCACTACCATATGGGCCCTGATGTATAGAAATAACCAGAAGAGAATAATGCTGGTTTCTGACTCACTAAAATCTTACTTAAGATTAGCATGGAATTTATGGTACAAATGGCTAGAGGAAATCTGCAAAGAATAAGAAAGCATTAAAGCAGTGTTTCTCAACCTTGGCAACTTGAAGATGTCTGAACTTCAACTCCCAGAATTCCCCAGCCAGCTGGCTGGGGAATTCTGGGAGTTGAAGTCCAGACATCTTCAAGTTGCCAAGGTTGAGAAACACCGCATTAAAGGGAAAAAAGATTAAGAAATTAGAAAACAATCATAAGACCACATAATTAATAAGAGGGGGGGGGAAATGTAAGATAGATTGTATATAAAATAGTACGGAATAATAGTTATAAGAGGAACATACGTACATAGAATGATATAAGATGTATTGTATAGAAATAAGTACATTGAAAGAGTAATATGTATAGAAGAAATATAAGTATAAATTACCATATGAGTAGATGTAAAATGTGTAAAAATATATAGATATAGATATAAAGGTATACATGTACGGATAAAAAGAGTATAAGGGAGGCTTACTGGTGTGGAAATGTTGCACAGATGATATTTGTGTTTTAAAAAATGGGAGAAAAAAACCCTGTTTAACAAAAACATTTTTTTAAAGGAAAAAATAAAATAAAATAAAAATCTTAAGAGATTGCCTTGACTTAGAAACCATTCCTTTGAAGCTACAACAGCACTGAAAAAGGGATGTGTAACCATTTTTCACATTTATGACCATTAGAGCATCCCCAGGGTCAATTGGTCGAAATTCAGAGGCAGACCAGAAGTCCCTTTTTTCAGCGCCAAGTAATTTGGAATGGTCACTAAACGAACGATTAGTTCACTTAGCGACCGTTCAAAGTTACCACGGCACTGAAAAGGGGTGACTTACGATCGTTTTTCACACTTACAGCCTTTGTAGCAACCCCGTGGTCATGAGACCAAAATTCAGATGCTCGGCAACCGGTTCATACTTATGAGTGCCAGGGTCATGGGATCACTTCTGGGGACTTTCTGACAAGCCAAGTCAATGGGGAAAGCCGGATTCACTCAACAACAGTGTTGCCAACTTATCAAGGGTATTGATTCACTTACCAACTGTGGCAAGAAAGGTTGTAAAATAGGACAAAACCCACTTAACAAATGTCCCACTTAGCAGAAATTTGGGGTTCAATTCTTTCCGTTGAGGACTACCTGTACAGGTAAGAAAACTCATAACCATAAGCAATTTAAAAAAAGTTTAAACAGGTTTTCCCCCCCACCCCAACTTGGGGTCCTTGAAATGTGGTACATGCCCCAGAATCTGTACCTAGCAGGGAAGATTGATACACAACAGTGAAAATGCTGGCAGTTGTAGCCCAACGCAACTAGATGGAGGGCTAATTTATACACTACAATATCCATCCACCCTGCCAACTAAAGTGTGTCTAGTCAAGGCTTATGGTTTTCCCAGTTGCAATGGATGGCTGTGAAAGTTGGACAATAAGGAAGGCTGAGCGCCAAAGAATGGAGGCCTTTGAACTCTGGTGCTGGAGAAGACTCCTGCAAGTCCCTTGGACTGCAAGGCCATCAAACCAGTCAGTCCTAGAGGAGATCAACCCTGACTGCTCTTTAGAAGGCCAGATCCTGAAGAGGAAACTCAAAGACTTTGGCCACCTAATGAGAAGGACGGACTCCCTGGAGAAGAGCCTCATGCTGGGAAGGATGGAGGGCAAAAGAAGAAGGGGACGGCAGAGAAGGAGGTGGCTGGATGGAGTCACTGAAGCAGTCGGCGTGAGCTTCAATGGACTCCAGAGGATGGGAGAGGACAGGAAGGCTTGGAGGAACATTGTCCATGGGGTCGCGATGGATCGGTCACAACTTTGCAACTAACAACAATATCCATCCAATATAAAGGGATCTTGGGGTCCTAGTGGACAAGCATTTAAATATGAGCCAGCCGTGGGCAGCAGCTGCCAAAAAAGCCAACACAGTTCTAGGCTGCATCAACAGAGGGAGAGAAGATCACGTGAAGGGTTAATACCACTTTATAAGGCCTTGGGAAGGCCACACTTGGAATACTGCATTCAGTTCTGGTCGCCACGATGTAGAAAAGATGTGGAGACTCTAGAAAGAGTGCAGAGAAGAGCAACAAAGATGATTAGGGGACTGGAGGCTAAAACATATGAAGAACGGTTGCAGGAACTGGGTATGTCTCTCTTAAGAGAAAGAAGGACTAGGGGAGGCATGACAGCAATGTTCCAATATCTCAGGGGATGCCACAAAGGAGAGGGAGTCAAACTATTCTCCAAGGCACCTGAGGGTAGAACAAGAAGCAATGGGTGGAAACTAATCAAGGAGAGAAGCAACTTAGAACTGAGGAGAAATTTCCTGACAGTTAGAACAATTAATCAGTGGAACAGAAGTTGCCTCCAGAAGTTGTGAATGTCCCAACACTGGAAGTCTTTAAGAAGATGTTGGATAGCTATTTGTCTGAAACGGTATAGGGTTTCCTGCCTAGGCAGGTGGTTGGACTAGAAGACCTCCAAGGTCCCTTCCAACTCTACTATTGTATTATTGTATTATAAACATACTCCCAAAAAGTTGGTTTTTAGGTAGTAAGGTTCCAATGGGGTATATGGGTAAATTGTTACGTAAAAAAACACATCTGGAATCCTTCCAAGTAAATGTGCTTAGAAGTACAGATTTCATTTACGTCACAGGTTTCCTTTTAATCCGCAGCTTGTTATCACCTTAGAAATATTTTGACACTCGCTTTGTCTGTCCCTCTTTTTGCTGGTCACTGGATTGAATAAGACATGAGTTACTTGATTTGCCTATTGTTAGCAGGTGGATTAACGGATGAAGATCTTTATTTTATCCGCTAAGTGGAGGCGAAGAGCTCAGGGAATTGTTTACACTTCACGCTGTGGTGAGAAGTCACTTTCTGGGGAGGGGAGGGAAAGTTCTTTTTATGCATTATTTTTCTTGCGTTTTTTTCCCCTCTTCTGCTTTATGTAACCTTTCACTCTTCTATTCCACAAAAATTGTTTTTAAAAATGTTCCGACAGGATCCATCGCTTGGTTTGACAACAAAGGGATCGGCGCCCGCTGCTCTAGATCAGATGGACCGTGTAATATTAATTCCACTCGCTGACCGCTTATTCTGTGTTGACCCTTCGTGTTATGCCCAAGAGATTACAGCCAGCAATTAGCCACATGACAGATGATATAACTAGAAACACACAAAGACTGCTGATGCCCGGCAAATGAATGAGGGACAATGCTCACTCGGTGCCCGTCTGCCCACACTGGCACAGCCCCTCGCTGAACTACATCTGCAGCAGGCAGGCTGGCTGACACGCGAAAGGGTCTGGCTTATTTGAGAAGCTGCCGCTCCTGCTAAAAAAAAAACCAATACCAGACATGCGTGACCGATGACGTGCATGATGCCCCAGCCCACGCCTGGTTATGCGGTGACTGGGCACGCTGCTCGGCCATGTGGTTTCGTCTCCACTTTCCCCTCCACTATCCTGTTCTCAATTAAACAGCAAGGTTCACTTGAGTTTACAGGATACTTCCTTAAAACCAGACTTATACTAAATATAGAGAAATGACATACCAGCAGCCACCAGAGTCTGCTGAAGAACTGGCTAATGCAGAGGTGTCCAAATTTGGGAACTTTTAAGACTTGGGGACTTCAACTCCCAGAATTCCCCAGCCAGCCAGGCTGGCTGGGGAATTCTGGGAGTTGAAGTCCCCAAGTCTTTAAAGTTCCCAAGTTTGGCTATCCTTGGGCTTTCCTTGTTATTCTGGCAAATTTGTAATTTAAGAAGGAACACCACCCAAGTTTCAGATAAAAGGCTTCGAATAATGAAAAGGGGAGGGACGACCTTCATCTAAACAGGCAGTCCTTGACTTACGACCACAATTCAGCCCCCAAATTTCTCTTGCCAAGCAAGGCGGTTGTTAAATGAGCTTGGCTGTATTTTTCCGGCCACGGTTGTTAAGCGAATCACTGCAGTTGTTAATAACACGGCTGTAAAGTGAGTGTGACTTCCCCCTCGATTTTGTCGGGCCACAAAAGACCCCGGGGACACTGCAACCGTCATAAATACGAGTCGGTTCCCAAGCACCTGTGGGGATGTTGCAATGGTCCTAAGTATAAAAAAGTCACTTAAAAAAAAAAGTGCCATTGTATCTTTCAACGGTCACTAAACAGACTGTTACAAATCAAGGACTGTGAGTACTGCCTCCCCTAGAAAGGAAAAGCAAAATCACAGCAGCAACCCATAATGCAATGTACGTGCAACATCCAACCCCCCCCCCCCCCCCCAGACCCATTTTCGTCCAAGTAGGCCTCCTTGCAGCCTCCTGGGAGCAAAAATGGACTTGGTGTGTGTGCCCCCCCCCCCAAACGTCTTCAAGAAAACCACCAAGTTCAGAGAGCACCAAAGACCCCAAAGTCCTCCTCCCCTTTTTGCTCTCCCCTCCATTCCACTCTGCTCCCTTCTAGCACTGATGATGTTACCTAGTTGGGTCCCGAAACACCTGCAAGAAAACCACCAAGTTCAGAGTGCACCAAGGACCCCATAAACCTCCTTCGCCCTCCCACCCAATAATGTTCCCTAGCTGGGTCCTGAGACGTCTCTAAGATTCCCCCCCCCCCGCCCCAGCTCAGAAAACACATAGGACCCCCATCCACCCAAGTTCAACTCCCTCTCCACAAACATTTCCCCCTCGCATTCCTTTTTATCACCCTGTCCTCAGCAGTATGCAATTCTCCTCCTCCTCCTCCTCCTCCTCCTCCTCACAAACCCCTCTTCCCTTGTAGCACAAATCATGTTACTAAGCTTGGTCCTGAGACGTCTGCAAGAAAACCACCATGTTCAGAGAGCACCAAGGATCCCACAATCCCCCTCATCCTCCTCCCCTCTGCAAGGAACCTTACTCCCTTCCAGCACTGATGACATTCCCTAGCTGGGACCAGAGATGTCTGCGAGACAACCCCCCCCCCAACACACACAGAGCTCAGAGACCAACAAAGACGCAGAGTGGTCTTCTTCCTTCCCCCACACCCCTCTCCTTTCCAGCACTGATGCTGTTCCCTAGTTGGGTTATGAAACATTTACAAGGAAACAAGCAACCTCCTTCCCACACCCCTCTCCCTTCCAGCACTGATAACATTCCCTAGCTGGGTCCTGAGATATCTGCAATAACCCCCCCCCTCCCCAACAGCTCAGAGACCATCAAGAACCCAAAGTGGTCCTCCTCCTTCCCCCACATCATACTCCCTTCTAGCATCCACAATATTCCCTAGTTGTGTCCTGAGACGTCTCCAGGACCCCCAACCCTCAGCTGAGACCACCAAGGACCTAAAGTTGTCTTTCTTTTTGCCTCACACCACACTCCCTTCTAACACTGATGATGTTCCCTAGCTGGGTCATGAAATGTCTGCAAGGAAACCCCCATGTTCAGAGAGCATCAAGGACCCCACAATCCCACCTCCTCTCCCCCTCTGCAAACCTTACTCCCTTCTAACACTGATGATGTTCCCTAGCTGGGTCCTGAGACGTCTGCAAGACATCCCACACCCAACTCAAGGATCCAAAGTTGTCCTCCTCCTTCCTCCACACCTCACTCTCTTCCACCACTGATGATGTTCCCTAGCTGGATCCTGAGACGCCACACTTCTTCCCCCACACCCCCCTCTCCCTTCCACCACTAATCCCTAGCTGGGTCCTGAGAGGCTGGCAAGACCCCCACCCCCAGCTCAGAGACCACCAAGGACCCAAAGAGGTGCTCCCCTCCCCACTCTCTTCTAACACTGATGGCGTTCCCTAGCTGGGTCCTGAGACCCCTGCCCCAGACCACAAAGCACCCAAAGTTGTCTTCCTTCTTCCCGCACACCATACTCCCTTCTAACACTGATGACGTTCCCTAGCTGGGTGCTGAGAGGCTGGCAAGACCCCCACCCACAGCTCAGAGACCACCAAGGACCCAAAGAGGTGTCCCCCCCCACTCCCTTCTAACACTGATGTTCCCTAGCGGGGTCCTGAGAAGTCTCTAAGACCTCCCCCCACCAACCCCAAACCTGTCCTCCTTCTTCCCCCACACCCCCCTCTCCCTTCCACCACTAATCCCTAGCTGGGTCCTGAGAGGCTGGCAAGACCCCCACCCCCAGCTCAGAGACCACCAAGGACCCAAAGAGGTGCTCCCACCCACTCCCTTCTAACACTGATGGCGTTCCCTAGCTGGGTCCTGAGACCCCTGCCCCAGACCACAAAGCACCCAAAGTTGTCTTCCTTCTTCCCCCACACCATACTCCCTTCTAACACTGATGACGTTCCCTAGCGGGGTCCTGAGAGGCTGGCAAGACCCCCACCCCCAGCTCAGAGACCACCAAGGACCCAAAGAGGTGCTCCCCTCCCCACTCTCTTCTAACACTGATGGCGTTCCCTAGCTGGGTCCTGAGACCCCTGCCCCAGACCACAAAGCACCCAAAGTTGTCTTCCTTCTTCCCCCACACCATACTCCCTTCTAACACTGATGACGTTCCCTAGCGGGGTCCTGAGAAGTCTCTAAGACCTCCCCCCACCAACCCCAAACCTGTCCTCCTTCTTCCCCCACACCCCCCTCTCCCTTCCACCACTAATCCCTAGCTGGGTCCTGAGAGGCTGGCAAGACCCCCACCCCCAGCTCAGAGACCACCAAGGACCCAAAGAGGTGTTCCCCCCCCCACTCCCTTCTAACACTGATGGCGTTCCCTAGCTGGGTCCTGAGACGTCTCCAAACCCACCCACCCCCCTCAGAGGCCATCCCTCAGACCCCCCTCCCCAAACATTTCCCCTTCACCCTCCCCACCCCCGCCTCCCAGAGCGCACCCCCCTCCCTTCCCCCCCGGGTCGTGCGAACGTCCCGACACGTATCCTCCCCCGGGAGCCCGTTCCGACGGCCCTTCCCTTCTCCCCTTCTCCTCACCCTTGAGGGAGGTCTCGACCAGGCGGAGGTAGAGCGCGCTCTGCTTGTTGCCGTGGCTCATGCGCTGCCCGAGCCCGTCGCGCTGCAGGACGCACTCCTCGAAGCGCACCACGTTGGGGTGGTGGCGGCGGAGGCTGGTCAGGGCCCAGAACTCGGCCAGGGCCAGCTCCACGTTCTCGGGAGCGTCGCAACGCAGCCGCTTGACGGCCAGGCGGGCGCCGCTGCGGCCCGACACCGCCTCGTAGACCACGCCGTAGGCCCCGCGCCCGATTTCCGACACCAGGCGGTAGCGAGGAGGGGAAGTCAAGGCGGCTTTGACCGGCGGAGTGGCCCGGCTCGGCCGCGCCACCGGCCGGCCTTCCATGGCGGCCGAAGCGCCCCTCAGAAACGGCGAAGGAGGCGGCGGCGGCGCGAGCCGCTCGCACTCGGCGCGCCTCAGGCGCCGCTCGGGCAACCTTTCTGTCCCTCGGCGGCCGCCGTCGCCGCCCGTTTCCATAACAACGCCGCGGCGGGGCCTAGCCGCCGCCTCAGCCGCCGCCGCCTTTTTGGCCGTCGTGGTCGGAGTCGTCGCGGGCGGGGAGCGCCCCTCTTCATGCCGCCCGCCCCGCCGGACCGGGGCTCGACGGAGGCTCACGTTCGCTGCTTTTCCGGCTCGCTTCGTCGTCCGCCCGCCCGTCTGGCTGGCTGGCTGGTTGCGACCGGCCGGCCGAAGCAGCTGAGGCGAGATTTGAAACGAGAGGAAAGGAAGGGTCGGAGGATAGAAAAAGCGCGCCTTGTCTGCCCCTTTAAAATGCGCCCAGCCAATCGCGACGCTGCCCGCCTACCGAGGAGGGAGCGGGATCGGGTTGAACTATTGTTCCGAAACGAAAGGGGTGTGTTAAGAAATCATGAAATCCTCCACCCCTCTGATCTAAGGAATCTCGCCTCTTCCGGAGTGTGCTCCGAATCTCTTCTTTTCCTTTCTAAAAATAAAGCAAGTATCCCGAATGTCTCCGTGCGTCGGACTCGGATCCTAAATTCGCAGCTGTAGTTAATGACACTCTTCCCCTTCGTTAGAATGGTTTGCTCCCTTCCCTTTCGCGGCAAATATTTCATTCATAGCTTCTGGAAGGCGGGACGGTCCATTCCATCTCAGGGACGGGAGGGGAAACGAGAGCGAATTCTGGTCGCTTTTGCCTCTTTTTTGTTTAGGACATTCCTTAATCTTCACCTACAGTAGATCAATCTTCGTCCAGGAGATCCAGATGTGGGGTAACGGTCGGATTAATGGAAACCCCCTTCCCATATTTGGGATCTGTAGTGAGCCGCTCCCCCCGCCTGCTTTGGAGATGCCGGCGCCCGCGCTCGCATGAATGGAGGTTAGAGATGCTTGGCGTCTCTGAAAAGGATAGAGACGCGGAGCTGCCGCTGCCGACCTCGGGGCGAAAGGAGGGAGGGGGCGTTGCATAAGCGCCTTATGTAAGCGTTCCCGTCTGTCCCCGGAGAAGGGAAAGGGGGGCCCGGGCAGGCACCTGCTAAGCCGCACGAACAGCCTGGCTGGGTGGGTGGAGGAGAGGAGATCCGGCTGGCGGTCCAAGAGACAAATCAACTCCCTCCCCCCTCCACGAGAATAACAGAATTGGAAGGGACCTTGGAGGTCTTCTAGTCCAACCCCCTGCTGAAGCAGGAGAACCTGGCTGGATGGAGCAGAGGAGATCCGCCTGGTGGTCCAAGAAACGCATCAGCTGCCCCCTCCCCAAATAACAGAATAATAAGAGTTGGAAGGGATCTTGGAGGTCTTCTAGTCCACCCCGACCCCGTGCCTAAGCGGGACACCCTACACCAGGGGTGTCCAAACTTGGGAACTTTAAGACTTGTGGACTTCAACTCCCAGAATTCCCCAGCCAGCTGAGCTATGCTGGCTGGGGAATTCTGGGAATTGAAGTCCACAAGTCTTAAAGTTCCCAAGTTTGGACACCCCTGCCCTACACCGCTTCTGACAAATGGCAGTCCAATCTCTTCTTGAAAGTCTCAAGTGATGAAGCCCCCACAATTTCCGAAGGCAACTTCTGTTCCATTGTTTGATTGTTCTCACTGTCAGAAACTTCCTCCGTATTTCTAGGTTGAATTTCTCCTTGTTCAGTTGCCATCCATTGTCTCTTGTCTGTCCTTCAGGTGCTTTGGGAAATAGCTTGACCCCCTCCTCTCTGGGGCAGCCCCTCAAACATTGGAAGACTACTATCCTGTCTCCCCTGGTCCTTCTCTATACTACACTAGCCATGCCCGGTTCCTGCAACCGTTCTTCATATGTTTGAGCCTCCAGTCCCCTCATCACCCTGGTTGCTCTTCTCTGCACTCTTTCCAGAGTCTCCACATCTTTTTTATCGTGTGGTGACCAAAACTGGATGCAGGATTCTAGGTGTGGCCTTACTAAGGCTTTATAAAGTGGTATTAGTACCTCCCTTGATCTTGATTGTATCCCTCCTTTAATGCAATTTAGGATTGCGGTGGCTTTTTTGGCTGCCGCTGCACACGGCTGGCTCCTATTTAGCTGGTTGCCCACTAAGACTCCAAGACGCCTCTCACAGTCACAGTCCCTCTCCAATATCATTTCAGGTGGTTGTCCAATCTCTTCTTAAAATCTTCCAGTGTTGGAGCATTTCCAACTCCTCCAGGCAAATTGTTCCACTGATTCATTGTTCTAACAGTCAGGAAATTTCTCCTTAGTTCTAGGTTGCTTCTCCCCTTGATTAGTTTCCACCCATTGCTTCTTTTTTTAAAGCAGAAAACTGAGCAACATTGCAGCACAAGGAAAAAAAATGTGGATTTGCTGGGTGACTAGAAGAAAGGACACAAAGATAGCAGAGTAGTTGACTATGCATCTTCATTTTCCAGTGGTTGATTGTTGTCACTGTCAGGAAGTTCATGCAATGGGTGGAAACTAATCAAGGAGAGAAGCAACTTAGAACTGAGGAGAAATTTCCTGACAGTTAGAACGATTAATCAGTGGAACAGAAGTTGCCTCCAGAAGTTGTGAATGCCCCAACACTGGAAGTCTTTAAGAAGATGTTGGATAGCCATTTGTCTGAAAGGGTATAGGGTTTCCTGCCTAGGCAGGGGGTTGGACTAGAAGACCTCCAAAACCTACCTACCTACCTACCTACCCACCCACCCACCCATGCACAAACACACACACACACATACACATATCTTAAATTTCTTGACTGCCAATCTTACTACTAGATAACTGCGGGCTTTTTTTCAATAATAAAAAGATGAAATATTTAAAAACCTGTACAGAATACAAACTAAATCATATAAGAAGATAAATAAATGTTAACCGAAGGGAATCAACCATTGATTTGTGCCTAAAAATACAAAGAAATTGTTTTCTGGGCTTGAATTCAATAAACCATCTAGCGATCACTGCTTATTTGCGGTCACATGCCAATCAAAACAAAGAGCAGGAAAAATGACATCGCAAACTTGGATTGATGGTTTCTCAAGATAGACCAGTTTAACCAATAATAGAATAGAATAGAAGCTTAATACAATAACAGAGTTGGAAGAGACCTTGGAGGTCTTCTAGTCCAATCCCCTGCTTAGGCATGTGATGAAACCCTACACCACTTCAGACAAATTGCTATCCAACATCCCCTTAAAAACTTCCAGTGTGTTGGAGCATTCACAACTTCTGGAGGCAAGTTGTTCCACTGATTAATTGTTCTAACTATGAGGAAATTTCTCCTCAGTTCTAGGTTGCTTCTCTCCTTGATGAGTTTCCTGCCTAGGCAGGGGGTTGGACTAGAAGACCTCCAAGGTCCCTTCCAACTCTGCTATTGTATTGTATTGTATCCTTAGTTCCAGTTTGCTTCTCTCCTTGATTAGTTTCCACCCATTGCTTCTTGTCCTGCCTTCAAGTGCTTCGGTTGTTAATTAACAAAATTAAGTGAGCGTTGCCCCATTTTACAATGTTTCTTGCCAAACAGAATATTATCAGATATGGAAAAAATGGTATAGGTCAGTGGTGGGCAACCTTTTTTTTCAACTGAGCCAAATCTCGCCAAAACCACGATTGAAATTTACTTTGAGAGCCACATTTTTAAAACCGAAAATACATAGGATGGTACACTGTTTTTAGTTTCAATAAGTTTTTATTGAGAATATTCTGCATGCAAGTATCCACATAGGTCGGGAGGATACAAATAACACAACTAATAAAACAAAAACTTTAGAACGATATTATTTATCGATAACGTTAAATTCCGTAAAATTTGCCTTACAATGTAGAGAAAATTACATCCTGACATTGACTGACAAAGTCACAACCACTAATGTGAACATTGGCCTTGCATTTCCTTGGATAGTTTGAGTAAGTCAGGTTTGTATGTTGTTTTTAATTTCATCTCTCTCTCCCACTTTCTTTCTTTTTTTCTTTTTCTTTCTCTCTCTCTCTCTCTCTCTGGCTCTTTGTCTCTCTCTCCCTCCCTCCCCCATCTCTGTCACTCTGTGTGTGTGTGTCTGTCTGTCTGTCTCTCACTCACTCTGTGTGTGTGTGTGTCTGTCTCTGTCTCTCCCTCTGTCTCTCTCCCCTCCCTTCCTCTCTCTCTGTCACTCTGTGTATGTGGGTGTGTCTGTCTCTCACTCATTCACTTAATCACTCACTCTGTGTGTGTCTGTCTGTCTATCTTTCTCTCCCTCCCTCCCCCTCTCTGTCTCTCTCTGTCTATGTGTGTGTGTGTGTCTGTCTGTCAGTCTCTCTCTGATTCCCTCCCTCACTCCCTCTCTCTGTTCCTCTCTCTGTCTGTCTTTCTCACTCACACACACACACACACACACACACACACACACACTGTGGTCACCTTGTTGAGTGTTCCAATCACATTTGAAACACTCAACAACTGGCCTGCATTTATGGTATTTTGCAGCATTCTGCAGTCATAGGACCAAAATTGGTTGTCACTCGCCCGGGCTTTTGCAGAAGCTTCCCTCCGAAGCCCGAGAGGAGGGAGGGGAGCGGGCACCCGGCACACAGAAGAGCCGCATTAAAGGGTGTAAAGAGCCGCATGTGGCTCCCGAGCCGCGGGTTGCCCACCACTGGTATAGGTGAATGGAGGAAAGAAACAAGGATCAATGAAAGAAGCCAATAAAGCCCCCAAATAGAAGTTAAGGAGAATTAACATCTATATATGCACTCAAGAGGGTTTACATTTATTAGAGGTAATCACCCAATATATCAGATAGATGAGTAAAATAAGAGGGTTAAAAATGGTGAAACTCAAATGAAATGTATTTGAAGGGGAAATAACATAAGGAGAATTGTACCGATTTGAAATTGCTATTAGAAAGTTCCTGTTCGCACTGTATTGTGTAAATGTAGTGTAAGTCTAAGTTCTCTGTGTGTATTTTGTATGTTTGAAATAATAATAATGATAATAATGATAATAATAATAATAGAAAAAGAATGTTTCTTGCCACTGTTGTTAAGTGACTCACTGCCATTGTAAAGTTAGTAACATGGTTGTTAAGTGAATCCAGCTTCCCCAATGACTTTAAGGTCGCAAAGAGAGAACACATGATACTGCAAACATCACAAATTCACGCCAATTGTCAAAGTGTCCAGATTTTGATCACGTGACTCTGGGACATAAATATGAACCCGGGGTCAAGCGTTTAAATTTTGATGGCGTGACCCCGGGAATGCTGCAACGGTTGTAAGTCTGAAACACTCAGAAGTCACAGTTTTCATTGCCGTTGTAAGTTCAATCACTAAACAAATGGTGGTAAGTCTGGGACTACCTATATTGTCTACCTAAACACCACCGAGAATTCTGTTTTGACCTTTTATTTAGATGATTAGATGAGATCAGAAACTAGATGGTCTTCATTCTTGCTCTATTGGATCAGTTTTTCGGTTCTCTGGTTGAGATCTGTGCCATGTTTTTAAGATGAGATTTGATAGGAGTAACTGTGAAAGGGATCTTGGAGTTCTAGTGGACAAGCATTTAAATAGGAGCCAGCCGTGTGCAGCAGCTGCCAAAAAAGCCAACACAGTTCTAGGTTGCATCAACAGAGGTATAGAATCACGATCACATGAAGGGTTAATACCACTTTATAAGGCCTTGGTAAGGCCACACTTGGAATACTGCATTCAGTTTTGGTCACCACGATGTAGAAAAGATGTGGAGACTCTAGAAAGAGTGCAGAGAAGAGCAACAAAGAGGATTAGGGGACTGGAGACTAAAACATACGAAGAACGGTTGCAGGAACTGGGTAGGTCTAGTTTAATAGAAAGAAGGACTAGGGGAGAAATGATAGCAGTCTTCCAATATCTCAGGGGCTGCCACAAAGAAGAGGGAGTCAAACTATTCTTCAAGGCACCTGAGGGTAGAACAAGAAGCAATGGGTGGAAACTAATCAAAGAGAGAAACAACCAGGAACAAAGAAATTTCCTAAGAATGAGAACAATTAATCAGTGGAACTACTTGCCTCTAGAAGTTGTGAATGCTCCAACACTGGAAGTTTTTAAGTGGATGTTGGATAGCCATTTGTCTGAAGTGGTGTAGGGTTTTCTGCATAAGCAAGAGGTTGGACTAGAAGACCTCCAAGGTCTCTTCCCACTATTCCTATTCCCATTCCCATTCCATTCCATTCCTCATTCTATTCTATTCATTCTCTATTCTATTACATTCCATATTTTCTATTCTATTCTATTCCATTCCATTCCATTCCTCATTCTAGTCTATTCCTTCTCTATTCTATTCCATTCCATATTTTCTATTCTATTCTATTCTATTCTATTCCATTCCTTATTCCATTCCATTCCATTCCATTCTATTCTATTCCATTCCATTCCATTCCTCATTCTATTCTATTCCTTCTCTATTCTATTCCATTCCATATTTTCTATTCTATTCTATTCTATTCTATTCCATTCCATTCCATTCCATTCCATTCCATTCCTCATTCTATTCTATTCCTTCTCTATTCTATTCCATTCCATATTTTCTATTCTATTCTATTCTATTCTATTCCATTCTATTCCATTCCTCATTCTATTCTATTCTATTCCATTCCATTCCATTCCATTCCTCATTCCATTCTATTCCTTCTCTATTCTATTCCATTCCATTTTTTCTATTCTATTCCCTTCTGTTCTCCCCAAATCCCAACTTACCTGAATGGGCGCACCTCATTCGTTGACGTGAGCCATCTCCCGCCTTCCCACCCGGCTCCTCCAGAGCGGCTCTCTGAAATTAAACGCCGACAACAGCCAACTCAATAAAACATCACAGCTCATAAATTCAGAGCCCGGCTAAGATTCAATTAACGGCCGCCCTGTTCAGGGACATCTGTCTTGGGCTGCTGTGTCTTTGCTGATGTCACTCGGTCGAGCGGTTTCTCTGAACGCGGCCAAACACAATTTCGAAGGAATATATTGCTTTATGAAAATGATAGCTATGCGACCGCAGTCGAAGTGACATGTTGGTGGCCGGCTGAGAAACGCAGGTTCGAATATAAAATAAATCGTGTACTGGCGCGATGGCTCAGTGGCTAAGATGCTGAGCCTCTTGAGCAAAAAGGGCAGCAGTTCAGCGGTTCGAATCCCGAGCGCCGCGTAACGGAGTGAGCTCCCGTGACTTGTCCCAGCTTCTGCTAACCTAGCAGTTCGAAAGCAGGTAAAACATGTAAGTAGAAAAAATAGGAACCACCTTTGGTGGAAACAGCATTCCATGCGCCCTTTGACGTTGTGTCATGCCAGCCACATGACCACGGAGATGTCTTCGGACAGCGCTGGCTCTTCGGCTTTGAAACGGAGATGAGCATTGCCCCCTAGAGTCAGGAACGACTAGCACATATTTGCGAGGGGAACATTTACCTTTAATATCATTCAACTCTCTCTCCCCTCTCTCCCTCTTTCTCTCCTTATCCCCCCTCCCTCTCTCTCCCTCTTTCCCTCCCCCCACTCTCTCTCTCCCTTTCCCTCTCCTTCCCTCCCTCTCCCTCCCTCCCTCTCCCTCTTTCTCTCCCTCCCTCCCTCTCTTTCTCTCCCTCTCTCCCTCTTTCTCTCCCTCCCCCTCCCTCTCCCTCCCTCTCCCTCTCTCTTTTTCTCTCCCTCTCTCTCCCTCTCTCGCCCTCCCTCTCCTTCCCTCCCTCTCCTTTCTCTCCCTCCATCTCCTTCTTTTTCTTTCTCTCTCCCTCTCTCCCTCCCTCTCCCCCCTCTCTCCCTTTCCCTTTCCTTCCCTCCCTCTCCCTCTTTCTCTCCCTCTATCTCCTTCTTTTTCTTTCTCTCTCCCTCTCTCTCCCTCTCTCTCTCCCTCCCTCTCCCTCTCTCTCTCCCTCTCTCTCTCCCTCTTTCTCTCCCTCTCTGCCTCCCTCTTCCTTTCCCTCGCCTTCCCTCCCTCTCTCTCCCCCCCCCCCGCCCCAGTTTTCGTGATCTGTCCTGTTAGCTTGGAGATGGTAGAGCCCACTGTGTTAGGGACATGTAAATTTTTTGTTTCTTCTGAAGGCCGGTAGATGGTGTCCAAGAAACTCATTTCTCCTTCTTTGCCAGCATTGGCAGCTGATGTTTACACTTGCGCCTTGACAATGCATGGAGATGGCCTAACAGTGACATTCTTGTGTCACTGATGAGCAAGCAAACACCATGGCGTGCTTATGATTTGGGGGAGGGGGGGGAGTAATTAGGTCATTGCATGGATACAAACTTTGCAGAAAAGAAGCAGGGTCCCAGATAGTCTGCCAAACTTTCTGATTAAAGAGAATATTTATAGCTCACTGTCGAACTGAGAGTGTTCCCTCCCCCTAAAAGCACGAGGCAGAGTCCTGGTCCCGACAAAACCCCTTTTATTAAACGAATGTGAATTCCTCCCATTCCCCTTCAGCCAATGCCTGGCAAACAATCTTTCAAAGGTGGATTTATGACCACAGACCTTATCTAGCTTGGAAAGCTGCCATGTAAGTATTTTCCAAATGCCATGCTGTGCAAAGAAAGACTTGGCACAGAGTCTCTGAGATTCACGGACAGATCTTCACACTCCTGAAACATATTGAACGACTGAATGAACAAATTGTTTCCTGCAAAAGCCCATTCCCCTTTCGCTCCTCTTTTATGTCCTCTGGGAGGGGTCATTCACCGTCCACCTGTGGCTTTACTCCCAATTCTACCCTGATTTCTGAGTTGTTCTTTTCTTCTGGCAGCTCTGCGCATGCACACACTAGGAACAGGCTCCAGCTGTTCCTCTGCCTCACTGCTGTCTAGCTCCATAGGCACCTGATAACTGTCAGACGGCCCTGGCCCCATCTCTGCCTCCAATGCAGAGCTCTCGTCAGAGCCTTCCCCAGACTCCAGGACTGGTCCATGTTCCTCCCCAACCCTCCTCAATTTCCGACTCTGCTGCCAGCTCACAAGAGAGGGGTCCTTGACACTCTCTGAGCTTTGTAGTTTTCTTGCAGACATTTCCTTACTAACAAGGTAACGTCATCAATGCTAGAAGGGGATGGGCTTTAGGAGGAGGAGGAGGAGGTCCTTGGTGCTCTCTGAGCTTGGTGGTTTTCTTGCAGATGTTTCATTACCCAACTAGGCAACATCATCAGTTCTAGAAGGGGGTGAGTTTTGCAAAAAGGAGGAGGAGGAGGAGGAGGAGGAGGAGGAGGAGGAGGAGGAGGAGGAGGAGGAGGAGGAGGAGGGAGGGGTCTGTGAGCTTAGTTGTCTCCTAGTTGCTAATGTCATGCTTTTTAACCGCTATACCAGACTGTCTCTCCAACACACCCCGGGAGTCCTGAAAAAACAGGTTAGGAATGGCCCATAATAGAGAAGATCTGTTTATTTAGGAGTCGAAAACAACTTGATGGCATAGAATCAATCAGTTCTTTTAAAAAAAAAATCTCATAAAAGTATGAAGAACAAACCTACTTAACTTTTCAAGATCAGGCAAGGATGGCCAGATGTTTCCAATTACTTTGACAATATAATTACCTAGACCTACATATATACTGGAATATATTTTGACAGTATAATTACATATGTAATTCCACAATACCTGTGGGAACATCTAGCTAACCCCTTTTTAGGGTAAGCTACCCAGGGTACCCACCCTTGGGAATATCATCCTCTTGGAGCCTATATATTTTGGGTTCTTTTAAAATGTATGGATACCCCAAGTTTAATTATTTTTGTAAGCAACTCAAGGTGGCAAATATATTTAGGGTGCCTTCTTCCTATTTTCTCCACAACAACAAACCTCTGAGGAGGACTGGGCTGAAAAGAGAGAGGGACTGGCCTAAAGTCACCCAGGTGGCTTTAATGATTAAGGTGAGACTAGAACTCTCAGTCTCCTGGTGATTGACCCAGAGTCACCCAGCTGGTTTATATGCCCAAGGTGGGACTAGAACTCAATATCTCCTGGTGATTGGCCCATAGTCACCTAGCTGGATTTCATGCCTAAGACGGAACTGGAACTCACTGTCTCCTGGTGATTGGCCCAAAGTCACCTAGCTGGATTTCATGCCTAAGACGGAACCAGAACTCACTGTCTCCTGGTGATTGGCCCATAGTCACCTAGCTGGATTTCATACCTAAGACGGGACTAGAACTCACTATCTCCTGGTGATTGGCCCATAGTCACCTAGCTGGATTTCATACCTATGGCTGGACTAGAACTCACTATCTCCTGGTGATTGGCCCATAGTCACCTAGCTGGATTTCATACCTAAGACGGGACTAGAACTCACTATCTCCTGGTGATTGGCCCATAGTCACCTAGCTGGATTTCATACCTAAGACGGGACTAGAACTCACTGTCTCCTGGTGATTGGCTCATAGTCTCCTAGCTGGATTTCATACCTACGACGGGACTAGAACTCACTATCTCCTGGTGATTGGCCCATAGTCACCTAGCTGGATTTCATACCTAAGACGGGACTAGAACTCACTGTCTCCTGGTGATTGGCCCATAGTCACCTAGCTGGATTTCATACCTAAGACGGGACTAGAACTCACTGTCTCCTGGTGATTGGCCCATAGTCACCTAGCTGGATTTCATACCTGATGGAACCAGAACTCACTATCTCCTGGTGATTGGCCCATAGTCTCCTAGCTGGATTTCATACCTAAGACGGGACTAGAACTCACTATCTCCTGGTGATTGGCCCATAGTCACCTAGCTGGATTTCATACCTAAGACGGGACTAGAACTCACTATCTCCTGGTGATTGGCCCATAGTCACCTAGCTGGATTTCATACCTAAGACGGGACTAGAACTCACTGTCTCCTGGTGATTGGCCCATAGTCACCTAGCTGGATTTCATACCTAAGAAGGGACTAGAACTCACTATCTCCTGGTGATTGGCCCATAGTCACCTAGCTGGATTTCATACCTGATGGAACCAGAACTCACTATCTCCTGGTGATTGGCCCATAGTCACCTAGCTGGATTTCATACCTAAGGCGGGACTAGAACTCACTGTCTCCTGGTGATTGGCCCATAGTCACCTAGCTGGATTTCATACCTAAGGCGGGACTAGAACTCACTGTCTCCTGGTGATTGGCCCAAAGTCACCTAGCTGGATTTCATACCTGATGGAACTAGAACTCACTATCTCCTGGTGATTGGCCCATAGTCACCTAGCTGGATTTCATACCTGATGGAACCAGAACTCACTGTCTCCTGGTGATTGGCCCATAGTCACCTAGCTGGATTTCATGCCTAAGGCAGAACTAGAACTCACCGTCTCCTGGTGATTGGCCCATAGTCACCTAGCTGGATTTCATACCTAAGACGGGACTAGAACTCACTATCTCCTGGTGATTGGCCCATAGTCACCTAGCTGGATTTCATACCTAAGGCGGGACTAGAACTCACTGTCTCCTGGTGATTGGCCCATAGTCACCTAGCTGGATTTCATACCTAAGACGGGACTAGAACTCACTATCTCCTGGTGATTGGCCCATAGTCACCTAGCTGGATTTCATACCTAAGACGGGACTAGAACTCACTATCTCCTGGTGATTGGCCCATAGTCACCTAGCTGGATTTCATACCTATGGCGGGACTAGAACTCACTGTCTCCTGGTGATTGGCCCAAAGTCACCTAGCTGGATTTCATACCTAAGGCGGGACTAGAACTCACTATCTCCTGGTGATTGGCCCATAGTCACCTAGCTGGATTTCATACCTAAGGTGGGACTAGAACTCACTGTCTCCTGGTGATTGGCCCATAGTCACCTAGCTGGATTTCATACCTAAGACGGGACTAGAACTCACTATCTCCTGGTGATTGGCCCATAGTCACCTAGCTGGATTTCATACCTAAGACGGGACTAGAACTCACTGTCTCCTGGTGATTGGCCCATAGTCACCTAGCTGGATTTCATACCTAAGACGGGACTAGAACTCACCGTCTCCTGGTGATTGGCCCATAGTCACCTAGCTGGATTTCATACCTAAGACGGGACTAGAACTCACTATCTCCTGGTGATTGGCACATAGTCACCTAGCTGGATTTCATACCTAAGACGGGACTAGAACTCACTATCTCCTGGTGATTGGCCCATAGTCACCTAGCTGGATTTCATACCTGATGGAACCAGAACTCACTGTCTCCTGGTGATTGGCCCATAGTCACCTAGCTGGATTTCATGCCTAAGGCAGAACTAGAACTCACCGTCTCCTGGTGATTGGCCCATAGTCACCTAGCTGGATTTCATACCTAAGACGGGACTAGAACTCACTATCTCCTGGTGATTGGCCCATAGTCACCTAGCTGGATTTCATACCTAAGGCGGGACTAGAACTCACTGTCTCCTGGTGATTGGCCCATAGTCACCTAGCTGGATTTCATACCTAAGACGGGACTAGAACTCACTATCTCCTGGTGATTGGCCCATAGTCACCTAGCTGGATTTCATACCTAAGACGGGACTAGAACTCACTATCTCCTGGTGATTGGCCCATAGTCACCTAGCTGGATTTCATACCTATGGCGGGACTAGAACTCACTGTCTCCTGGTGATTGGCCCAAAGTCACCTAGCTGGATTTCATACCTAAGGCGGGACTAGAACTCACTATCTCCTGGTGATTGGCCCATAGTCACCTAGCTGGATTTCATACCTAAGGTGGGACTAGAACTCACTGTCTCCTGGTGATTGGCCCATAGTCACCTAGCTGGATTTCATACCTAAGACGGGACTAGAACTCACTATCTCCTGGTGATTGGCCCATAGTCACCTAGCTGGATTTCATACCTAAGACGGGACTAGAACTCACTGTCTCCTGGTGATTGGCCCATAGTCACCTAGCTGGATTTCATACCTAAGACGGGACTAGAACTCACCGTCTCCTGGTGATTGGCCCATAGTCACCTAGCTGGATTTCATACCTAAGACGGGACTAGAACTCACTATCTCCTGGTGATTGGCACATAGTCACCTAGCTGGATTTCATACCTAAGACGGGACTAGAACTCACTATCTCCTGGTGATTGGCCCATAGTCACCTAGCTGGATTTCATACCTAAGACGGGACTAGAACTCACTGTCTCCTGGTGATTGGCCCATAGTCACCTAGCTGGATTTCATACCTAAGGCGGGACTAGAACTCACTGTCTCCTGGTGATTGGCCCAAAGTCACCTAGCTGGATTTCATACCTAAGGCGGGACTAGAACTCACTGTCTCCTGGTGATTGGCCCATAGTCACCTAGCTGGATTTCATACCTAAGGCGGGACTAGAACTCACTGTCTCCTGGTGATTGGCCGAAAGTCACCTAGCTGGATTTCATACCTAAGGCGGGACTAGAACTCACTGTCTCCTGGTGATTGGCCCATAGTCACCTAGCTGGATTTCATACCTAAGGCGGGACTAGAACTCACTGTCTCCTGGTGATTGGCCCATAGTCACCTAGCTAGATTTCATACCTAAGACGGGACTAGAACTCACTATCTCCTGGTGATTGGCCCATAGTCACCTAGCTGGATTTCATACCTAAGGCGGGACTAGAACTCACTGTCTCCTGGTGATTGGCCCAAAGTCACCTAGCTGGATTTCATACCTAAGGCGGGACTAGAACTCACTGTCTCCTGGTGATTGGCCCATAGTCACCTAGCTGGATTTCATACCTAAGACGGGACTAGAACTCACTGTCTCCTGGTGATTGGCCCATAGTCACCTAGCTGGATTTCATACCTAAGACGGGACTAGAACTCACTATCTCCTGGTGATTGGCCCATAGTCACCTAGCTGGATTTCATACCTAAGGCGGGACTAGAACTCGCTGTCTCCTGGTGATTGGCCCATAGTCACCTAGCTGGATTTCATACCTAAGGCGGGACTAGAACTCGCTGTCTCCTGGTGATTGGCCCATAGTCACCTAGCTGGATTTCATACCTAAGACGGGACTAGAACTCACTGTCTCCTGGTGATTGGCCCATAGTCACCTAGCTGGATTTCATACCTAAGACGGGACTAGAACTCACTATCTCCTGGTGATTGGCCCATAGTCACCTAGCTGGATTTCATACCTAAGGCGGGACTAGAACTCACTGTCTCCTGGTGATTGGCCCAAAGTCACCTAGCTTGATTTCATACCTAAGGCGGGATTAGAACTCACTGTCTCCTGGTGATTGGCCCATAGTCACCTAGCTGGATTTCATGCCTAACGCAGAACTAGAACTCACCGTCTCCTGGTGATTGGCCCATAGTCACCTAGCTGGATTTCATACCTAAGGCGGGAGTAGAACTCACTGTCTCCTGGTGATTGGCCCATAGTCACCTAGCTAGATTTCATACCTAAGACGGGACTAGAACTCACTATCTCCTGGTGATTGGCCCATAGTCACCTAGCTGGATTTCATGCCTAAGGCAGAACTAGAACTCACCGTCTCCTGGTTATTGGCCCATAGTCACCTAGCTGGATTTCATGCCTAAGGCAGAACTAGAACTCACCGTCTCCTGGTGATTGGCCCATAGTCACCTAGCTGGATTTCATGCCTAAGGCAGAACTAGAACTCACTATCTCCTGGTGATTGGCCCATAGTCACCTAGCTGGATTTCATACCTAAGGCGGGACTAGAACTCACTATCTCCTGGTGATTGGCCCATAGTCACCTAGCTGGATTTCATACCTAAGGTGGGACTAGAACTCACTGTCTCCTGGTGATTGGCCCATAGTCACCTAGCTGGATTTCATACCTAAGACGGGACTAGAACTCACTATCTCCTGGTGATTGGCCCATAGTCACCTAGCTGGATTTCATACCTAAGACGGGACTAGAACTCACTGTCTCCTGGTGATTGGCCCATAGTCACCTAGCTGGATTTCATACCTAAGACGGGACTAGAACTCACCGTCTCCTGGTGATTGGCCCATAGTCACCTAGCTGGATTTCATACCTAAGACGGGACTAGAACTCACTATCTCCTGGTGATTGGCACATAGTCACCTAGCTGGATTTCATACCTAAGACGGGACTAGAACTCACTATCTCCTGGTGATTGGCCCATAGTCACCTAGCTGGATTTCATACCTAAGACGGGACTAGAACTCACTGTCTCCTGGTGATTGGCCCATAGTCACCTAGCTGGATTTCATACCTAAGGCGGGACTAGAACTCACTGTCTCCTGGTGATTGGCCCAAAGTCACCTAGCTGGATTTCATACCTAAGGCGGGACTAGAACTCACTGTCTCCTGGTGATTGGCCCATAGTCACCTAGCTGGATTTCATACCTAAGGCGGGACTAGAACTCACTGTCTCCTGGTGATTGGCCGAAAGTCACCTAGCTGGATTTCATACCTAAGGCGGGACTAGAACTCACTGTCTCCTGGTGATTGGCCCATAGTCACCTAGCTGGATTTCATACCTAAGGCGGGACTAGAACTCACTGTCTCCTGGTGATTGGCCCATAGTCACCTAGCTAGATTTCATACCTAAGACGGGACTAGAACTCACTATCTCCTGGTGATTGGCCCATAGTCACCTAGCTGGATTTCATACCTAAGGCGGGACTAGAACTCACTGTCTCCTGGTGATTGGCCCAAAGTCACCTAGCTGGATTTCATACCTAAGGCGGGACTAGAACTCACTGTCTCCTGGTGATTGGCCCATAGTCACCTAGCTGGATTTCATACCTAAGACGGGACTAGAACTCACTGTCTCCTGGTGATTGGCCCATAGTCACCTAGCTGGATTTCATACCTAAGACGGGACTAGAACTCACTATCTCCTGGTGATTGGCCCATAGTCACCTAGCTGGATTTCATACCTAAGGCGGGACTAGAACTCGCTGTCTCCTGGTGATTGGCCCATAGTCACCTAGCTGGATTTCATACCTAAGGCGGGACTAGAACTCGCTGTCTCCTGGTGATTGGCCCATAGTCACCTAGCTGGATTTCATACCTAAGACGGGACTAGAACTCACTGTCTCCTGGTGATTGGCCCATAGTCACCTAGCTGGATTTCATACCTAAGACGGGACTAGAACTCACTATCTCCTGGTGATTGGCCCATAGTCACCTAGCTGGATTTCATACCTAAGGCGGGACTAGAACTCACTGTCTCCTGGTGATTGGCCCAAAGTCACCTAGCTTGATTTCATACCTAAGGCGGGATTAGAACTCACTGTCTCCTGGTGATTGGCCCATAGTCACCTAGCTGGATTTCATGCCTAACGCAGAACTAGAACTCACCGTCTCCTGGTGATTGGCCCATAGTCACCTAGCTGGATTTCATACCTAAGGCGGGAGTAGAACTCACTGTCTCCTGGTGATTGGCCCATAGTCACCTAGCTAGATTTCATACCTAAGACGGGACTAGAACTCACTATCTCCTGGTGATTGGCCCATAGTCACCTAGCTGGATTTCATGCCTAAGGCAGAACTAGAACTCACCGTCTCCTGGTTATTGGCCCATAGTCACCTAGCTGGATTTCATGCCTAAGGCAGAACTAGAACTCACCGTCTCCTGGTGATTGGCCCATAGTCACCTAGCTGGATTTCATGCCTAAGGCAGAACTAGAACTCACCGTCTCCTGGTTATTGGCCCATAGTCACCTAGCTGGATTTCATACCTAAGGCGGGACTAGAACTCACCGTCTCCTGGTGATTGGCCCATAGTCACCTAGCTGGATTTCATACCTAAGGCGGGACTAGAACTCACTATCTCCTGGTGATTGGCCCATAGTCACCTAGCTGGATTTCATACCTAAGACGGGACTAGAACTCACTGTCTACTGGTGATTGGCCCATAGTCACCTAGCTGGATTTCATACCTAAGGCGGGACTAGAACTCACTGTCTCCTGGTGATTGGCCCATAGTCACCTAGCTGGATTTCATACCTAAGGCGGGACTAGAACTCACTGTCTACTGGTGATTGGCCCATAGTCACCTAGCTGGATTTCATACCTAAGGCGGGACTAGAACTCACTGTCTCCTGGTGATTGGCCCATAGTCACCTAGCTGGATTTCATACCTAAGGCGGGACTAGAACTCACTATCTCCTGGTGATTGGCCCATAGTCACCTAGCTGGATTTCATACCTAAGGCGGGACTAGAACTCACTGTCTCCTGGTGATTGGCCCATAGTCACCTAGCTGGATTTCATACCTAAGACGGGACTAGAACTCACTGTCTCCTGGTGATTGGCCCATAGTCACCTAGCTGGATTTCATACCTAAGGCGGGACTAGAACTCACTGTCTCCTGGTGATTGGCCCATAGTCACCTAGCTGGATTTCATACCTAAGGCGGGACTAGAACTCACTGTCTCCTGGTGATTGGCCCATAGTCACCTAGCTGGATTTCATACCTAAGACGGGACTAGAACTCACTATCTCCTGGTGATTGGCCCATAGTCTCCTAGCTGGATTTCATACCTAAGGCGGGACTAGAACTCACCGTCTCCTGGTGATTGGCCCATAGTCACCTAGCTGGATTTCATGCCTAAGGCAGAACTAGAACTCACCATCTCCTGGTTATTGGCCCATAGTCACCTAGCTGGATTTCATGCCTAAGGCAGAACTAGAACTCACTGTCCCCTGGTGATTGGCCCATAATCACCTAGCTGGATTTCATGCCTAAGGCAGAACTAGAACTCACTGTCCCCTGGTGATTGGCCCATAATCACCTAGCTGGATTTCATACCTAAGGCGGGACTAGAACTCACTGTCTCCTGGTGATTGGCCCATAGTCACCTAGCTGGATTTCATACCTAAGGCGGGACTAGAACTCACTGTCTCCTGGTGATTGGCCCATAGTCACCTAGCTGGATTTCATACCTAAGATGGGACTAGAACTCACTGTCTCCTGGTGATTGGCCCATAGTCACCTAGCTGGATTTCATGCCTAAGGCAGAACTAGAACTCACTGTCTCCTGGTGATTGGCCCATAGTCACCTAGCTGGATTTCATACCTAAGGCGGGACTAGAACTCACTGTCTCCTGGTGATTGGCCCATAGTCACCTAGCTGGATTTCATACCTAAGGCGGGACTAGAACTCACTGTCTCCTGGTGATTGGCCCATAGTCACCTAGCTGGATTTCATACCTAAGGCGGGACTAGAACTCACTGTCTCCTGGTGATTGGCCCATAGTCACCTAGCTGGATTTCATACCTAAGGCGGGACTAGAACTCACCATCTCCTGGTGATTGGCCCAAAGTCACCCAGAGAGCTTTCATGCCCAAGAGGTACTAGAACTCACAGTCTCTTGGTGTTTGGCCCATAGTCACCTAGACGGCTTTCATGCCTAAAGTGGGACTAGAACTCACCGTCTCCTAGTTTCTACTTTACTTCGTTAATCATTAGACCAAACTCCCCCTCCCTCTCAATCTCCTCCCCCTCCCTCCCTCCCTCCCTGCCTTTCAAAAGCCTCCGATTTCACAGTGTTTTCCTTCTGCCAGTGGAGCTGATGATGATATGCAGCCTAGAAGCATCTATTGACTGACTCATGAGTTGTACTCTCCTCCTGATGATGCTTTATGGGTTTTAATTCAGTTTTAATGGGGCTGTTGTTTTACTGTCATCTGTATTTTACTTATTGTGTTTTTTTGGGGGGGGCGGGGGGGGCTGTTTTAATCATGCGAGCCATCCAGAGCCACGGATGTGAGATGGATGGCTATATAAATTCAATAGATAGATATAAACGGAGAAATAAACATAAGGTGAAGCATAAAAAAAGAGTTATGGAGGAATAAGCCCAAGGAATTGCACTTTCAGCCAAAGAAAGGGAAAGTTAGATAAAGCTGGCGAACACCTGTGACTTCCCAGTACTTTTCCAAGTTTGGAAAAAACGTTTTTTCAAGCTGTTGTGGCCCCCAAGCAACCGGAGGATCTGGTAATCAATTTGGACAGTGAGAAAGTTGGGGAGGAACAGTCCTGGAGTCTGGGGAAGGTTCGGATGAGGGCTCTGCGTCGGAGGGAGAGATGGGGCCAAGGCCGTCTGACAGTTATCAGCTGCCTTCGGAGTCGGAAATCTTGCAGTATCCTTCCCCTGGAGTGGGGAGAGAACGGGGATTTTACAGTATCCTTCCCCTGGAGTGGGAAGTGAATGGGGATTTTGCAGTATCCTTCCCCCGGAGTGGGAAGGGAATGGGGATTTTGCAGTATCCTTCCCCTGGAGTGGGGAGGGAATGGGGATTTTGCAGTATCCTTCCCCTGGAGTGGGGGGAGAATGGGGATTTTACAGTATCCTTCCCCTGGAGTGGGAAGTGAATGGGGATTTTGCAGTATCCTTCCCCCGGAGTGGGAAGGGAATGGGGATTTTGCAGTATCCTTCCCCTGGAGTGGGGAGGGAATGGGGATTTTGCAGTATCCTTCCCCTGGAGTGGGGGGAGAATGGGGATTTTACAGTATCCTTCCCTTGGAGTGGGAAGTGAATGGGGATTTTGCAGTATCCTTCCCCTGGAGTGGGAAGGGAATGGGGATTCTGCAGTATCCTTCCCCTGGAGTGGGGAGGGAATGGGGATTTTGCAGTATCCTTCCCCTGGAGTGGGGGGAGAATGGGGATTTTACAGTATCCTTCCCCTGGAGTGGAAAGTGAATGGGGATTTTGCAGTATCCTTCCCCTGGAGTGGGGAGAGAACGGGGATTTTGCAGTATCCTTACCCTGGGGTGGGGAGGGAATTGGGATTTTGCAGTATCTTCCCCTGGAGTGGGAAGTGAATGGGGATTTTGCAGAATCCTTCCCCTGGAGTGGGGAGAGAACGGGGATTTTGTAGTATCCTTTCCCTGGAGTGGGAAGTGAATGGGGATTTTGTAGTATCCTTCCCCTGGAGTGGGGAGGGAATGGGGATTCTGCAGTATCCTTCCCCTGGAGTGGGAAGTGAATGGGGATTTTGCAGTATCCTTTCCCTGGAGTGGGAAGTGAATGGGGATTTTGTAGTATCCTTCCCCTGGAGTGGGGAGGGAATGGGGATTCTGCAGTATCCTTCCCCTGGAGTGGGAAGTGAATGGGGATTTTGCAGAATCCTTCCCCTGGAGTGGGGAGAGAACTAGGATTTTGCAGTATCCTTCCCCTGCAGTGGGGAGGGAATGGGGATTTTGCAGTATCCTTCCCCTGGAGTGGGGAGGGAACGGGGATTTTGCAGTATTTTTCCCCTAGAGTCGGGATGGAATGGGGATTTTGCAGCATCCTTCCCCAGGAGTGGGGATGGAATGGGGATTTTGCAGTATCCTTCCCCTGGAGTGGGGATGGAATGCGGATTTTGCAGCATCCTTCCCCAGGAGTGGGGATGGAATGGGGATTTTGCAGTATCCTTCCCCTGGAGTGGGGATGGAATGCGGATTTTGCAGCATCCTTCCCCAGGAGTGGGGATGGAATGGGGATTTTGCAGTATCCTTCCCCTGGAGTGGGGAGGGAACGGGGATTTTGTAGTATCCTTCCCCAGGAGTGGGGAGAGAATGGGGATTTTGCAGAATCCTTTCTCTGCCATGCCCACAGAACCGTTAGTAAACATTTTTGAATCCCACCTCTGCCTATGTTGTGCCATGCATTTGCGGTTGTTTTCAAGCCTATGTTATATTTTCCCCATGTCTACAAAGTGCTCCATACATTATCTTTTATTCCCATCTAACTCTTGAAGATCTCATCCATATTGCTCAACCCTGATTTTCTTTCACTCTTGACCCCATGTAACTCTTCTTGAGTGGATCTCACCAGACGTTCAACCATCAACTTTCTCGCTCTTCCGCTCTTGACCTCATCTAACTCTTCTTGAAAGGATCTCATCAGACGTTGTTCAACCCTGATTTTCTTGTTCTGCTCTCGACCTCATCTAATTCTTCTTGAGAGGGTCTCATTGACATCTACTTTCTCTGTCTTCCTCTCTTGACCTCGTACATTAATTGTGCAATTCATTCCTCACCTTCATCTTGCCGAGGACCTCAACTGTGTCATCCAATCATGGACTTCCTTTTCTGACTAGGCTTCCATGAGAAAGCATAAATCACAATCTTAGTCCCATAAACTCACTTTTATTTAGATGGCTGTGAATTATGGTCATTCACAGCCCGCAAGGCTTCCCAAACAGTCCGCGAAGATTCCGACAGAAGTCTGCTCGAGTTGCCACAGTCGTTCAGGGGAATGTTGATAAGCGCCCACCTTTGTCTCCTTGAAACGCTGCCAGAGACCTAATTGCCAATTAGTTTTGCAAGGCCAAATGTAGCACAGAGTCAAACGGAGCTTCTCAGAGCTTGAACCGACCAAAATGAACCAAGTTGCTTCCTGCAAAGGCCCACATCCATTTGTTCCTCTTTTATATCTCATGGGAGGGGCCAATCATCTCCAAGCCTTACTCCCAAGTCACCCTTTTTTTCTTAATTGTTCTTGCCTTCTGGCAGCTCTGCGCATGCGCATACTGGGAACAGGCTCCCACTGTTCTTCTGCCTCGCTGAGGCAATACTCCGGAGGCAGCACATAACTATCAGATGGCCTTGGTCCCCTCTCTGCCTCTGATGCAGAGCTCTCGCCCTTGCCTTCCCCAGACACCAGGACTGGCCCATATTCCACCCCAACCTCCTGACTGTCCGAATCTGCTGCCAGCTCCGTGGACCACAACACTTTCTCTTATGACCTCTTCACTATTTCATCACACGTTTTTGTACAGTAGTCTGGTTCGATTCTCTCTAGACCGCACCGATAGACTTCTTCATACAAGTCATTCGGTCTTGTATTCAATCCATGTTCACTCTGAAGCCCATATTTGATGTTTGAGCAATTGTCCCCCTGAAGAGGGGGTGGACCTCTTCTCCGAAGCACCAGAAGGCAAGACAAGTAGCAATGGATGGAAACTAACCAAGGAGAGAAGCAACCTGGAACTAAGGAGAAATTTCCTGACAGTGAGAAGAATTAATCAGTGGAACAACTTGCCTCCAGAAGTTCTGAATGCTCCAACACTGGAAGTTTTAAAAAAGAGACTGGTCATCCCTTTGTCTTGGAATGGAATAGGATCTATCTGCTTGAGCAGGGGGTGGGACTAGATGACCTCCAAGGCCCCTTCCCACTTTGTCCTTTCCTTCTTCATCTCCTTGCCTTATTACATAGGCTTACATTAAGTATTCCTTTACCAACAGGTTTGGCTTGCATCTTTAGAAGTGCTCAGATCTGACTTCCTGAAGAGCAGAATCCAAAGAAGGAAGTTCTTCGATTCAGCCTTTTTTTTTTCACTTCTTTGAACCAAAATAGTTTTTCCTATTGGCCACGTGTTTCTGAAAAGGGTGTCAGACCTGCCACAACCTAAAGCCTCTAAATCAGGGGAGGGGGAACTATGGCTTCTGGATGATCTGTTGACTTCAACACCCAGAATGCCTGAGACAGTCATGTTTTGAGAATTCTGGGAGTTGAAGTCAACGGATGGCGGCTGATGATGTTACCTAGTTGGGTCATAAAACGTCTACAAAAAAACCAAACAAGCTCAGAGAACACCAAGGATGCCACAATCCTCCTCTTCCTCCTCTTTCTCTTTCTCTTCCTCTTCCTCTTCCTTCTTTTCTCCTCCTCCTCCTCCTCCTCCTCCTCTACAGCCCCACTCCCTTCTAGCCCTGATGATATCACCTAGTTGGGTCATGAAACGTCTACAAGAAAACAAGCTTAGAGACCACCAAGGACACTAGTCGTCGTCGTCCTTGTCGTCGTCGTCCTCCTCCCCCTCCTCCTCCTCCTCCTCCTCCTCCTCCTCCTCTCTACAACCCCACTCCCTTCTAGCACTGATGATGTTACCTAGTTGGGTCATCAAACGTCTGCAAGAAAAAAAACCAAGCACAAAGACTATCAAGGACCTCACAGTCCTTCTCTTCCTCCTCTCCACAAGCCCCACTCCCTTCCAGGACTGATGATGTCACCTAGTTGGGTCACGAAACGTCTGCAAGAAAAGGACCGTGCTCAGAGATCACCAAGAACCCCAAATTGCCACCCACCTAGCCCCAACTCTAGCTTTCTCTTCCCAGACCAAAACGGAGAAACTCCCGTTGCCTGGTGGAGATGTTGGGTCCCCCACTCGGGTTTTTTTTTAATTAAAAAAATCTTAGCAAATCACCCTCTGGAAAGGGAAACCTCTACTATCTCAGCAGCTTCTCCGTGGCTCAATTCCCCCAGAAGTTGTTGGCTGGTGAAAAAGAAAAATTGCTAGGCAGCTTGGCAGCCTAATAAACATGGGTTGGATGAAAGGGGAGGTGAAGTTGTCCGAGTATAAATGGGCAGAAATAGATTCCCAGTTTCTTTTTATTGGGAGATTAAGTCGGCCGGTCTGTCGTTTAAGAAGTCAGTTGGGGGTGTTGGAGGAAATGTCCTTCTGGGTTCAGTTGCAAGCGGGGAGGAAAAAAACACTGGGAACATGGAGGCTGCTTGGAAAGATGGTTTAACGGTGGACAGGATCACTTGGTTTGAGGTCCTGGGCAAAAAAGGGATGAGATGCTGAGAGTGCCTGGGTTTTATGCTCTCTCTGGGCTTTTGAATTTGAGCTTGTATTCTGATTGGTTGTCAGACTCCCAGGGGGCCATGCAGGGGTAACTTTGTAGGTTGCGTTTTGAGTCCCAAGCTTGGTTGAGCCTTGTTGGGTGATGTAATTTTTCCAGGTGCCATGTGGTGAGATGCGTAGAGGGCTAATCCTACCTTCGTTATGTAGAAGAGACTGGCTCAGGCCTCAATGGTCCATTGACAACAGTGGGGAGGGTGGGCAGAGTTTGTCTCTTCGATTCTACTTCTCTTGTTAGGGGAAATATTCTGTCCTTTTAAAATATTTCTTAAAATATTTCGTTTTCTGGGAGAGGGGTGGGTTTTAATGTCCTACAGGGGAAAGAGCATAAGAAACTGGCAGCTGGGGGATGAGGTGGAGGGGGTTAGATGGACTTTGAAATGCAGGTTAGTCCTCGACTTACAACAGTTCGCTTAATGACTGTTTGAAGTTACAGAAAAAAGGGACTTGACCGTTTTTCACACTTCGAAGGGGGACTGTGTGGGTGTTTGTGTTCTGACCCAGGCTTCCCAAAACAGGAAGCTGGCTCCTCGTCCTGATAAAACCCCTTTTATTTAGTTGAAAGTGAATTTCTCTCAGAGGAGGAGCCAACATCGCGACGATACAGACGTGCGGTCTCGATGCTCCGAGACCGCAGCCGATACTTTTGCCGCTGGGTGGTCCAATCGGACCTAAACCGTCCCGCAGAGACGGTGAACAGGAAGAATATGTCTTGCTCATCTCAGGGACATCGCAAAGTCCCTGATCGATCCAAGAGAAGTTCTTCAAGCCGGTGACAAAAAATCCAGCCATTAGGCTGATGAAGTCGGGGCGGCTCCAAAACGGAAGGATACGGAAAGAGAAAGTGTTTCCAGCTGGTGAGGAATATTTACCGTTTTAAAAGAGACTGCCTATAAAAAACTTAAAATTAATTTAAATGGGAGAACAGAAGAAATAAGCGGCGGAATTAAGTTTGGAATGGTTTTGGACAGTAGGTTATCTTACTTTTTAAATGCTATGTTCATGGATAGAATTTATGCAAGCCTCTTAAAACAAATGGATTAAGTTTTCTTCTATTTTTTTTTCTTTTATTATTCTTTGTAACTTACGGACTAAAATTCTCCTCCTTCATTACTGTGTTCTTTTAACTCATTCAAGAATCGGACTTTTTAAAAACTTGAAATACAAAAAAGATACAAAAAGAAACAAAGAATATTGCAACAATAACACTGCTACTCGGAGGCTAGAGGTTTGTGTATTGGAAATGAAACACTCTTACTTTTCTCACTGATTATCCTGGCTTGGCACTCCAAGGTCTCACTGCTTGTTTATAGAGAGTGATAAGAAGAAAAGCATACAGATGTCCCTTTAAAGTATATCTTTAACCAGAGAAAAGTGAAAATAAAACTTTATTGTGAATCTATGCTTAATCTTGTTAAAACCTTCCAAGCTAGAGCAGCAGTGTTTGTTAGCTGGAGATAATGGCACAATTTCAACAGCAGAAAGAAACTTTAAGTCTGCAAAAGATATTCTTAGAAATACAGAAATTATCAAACACATTTGAGAGGATAGAGAAGAAGTTGGAAGACTTAGAGCATCTAACAGTAAAATACAATGAAGAAGTTGGAGGTGTTTATCAAGTGGAAAAAGTGGTGGTTAGAATCCTAAAAATCGAAGAGGAAAATGACTATAAAGAAATTAAATTTGCTGATATTTATGGTGATTGGTTTGTCTCTGAAAATGGAAAGAGTGGAATACTGAAAGAGGAATTAATGGAGGGGAACTCTACCCCAGATGGCAAGACACAGAAGAAGAAAAAACAAAAGAATTTATGGATTTAAAGAGAGAAATCTTATTAGCAACATCATTGATAACACCACCGACAATTAAAGATAAGCCGATTAAGGAAACAGAAGAAGGGCATCAAAATTACATGAGAGACTTAATAAGCAATGAGTTGCTAAGAGGAGTCCGTACACACTTGATTAAGGAGATGATTAGAGGACTGACACCACAAATGGCAGAAGATATGAGACTGTTTTGCTACTGGAAAGATACAGGTTGATAGATGGAAGAGTATAATTTAAAACTAGTTAAACGTAGTGAAATTTAGTGACAATAGATATAGTTAAATAAATAATTGATAATAATAATGTATAAAATGTGTAGTGTTATGATAAGTAATAATTGGATATGAATATTGAATGGTACCCATGAAAGGAAGATTAGAAATTCTTTTGGAGTATATATAAAGGTTAATAAAAAAGAACTAAGTTAGATACAGTTAAGTCTTGATTATTAGGGGGGAAATGTTATGATACAGGATATAGTTAAATAAAGGAGGGATAATGATAACAACGTATATATATGTGTGGCTACAACGTAAGGAAACTGGATGTAAATTGTAAACAGTGATTTGGAAAGGAGGATTAGAAAATTTTGTTACTAAATATATGGATATTTAGCTAGAATTGGCCATAAGGATTCAGTGTTATTGGAGGATCTTAGAAATAGTAAATGAAATGCCAGTATGTGTTTATGTATTAAATCTTGATATATTTTATGATGAAGGACGTTTAAATAATCATAGTCAAATGAAAATGGAGGTATGATGATGGTAACATGTATAAATATCTGAGTTAAAATACCTGAGTTAATATGAATTATGTTTGATGACCGTGGAAAAGATGCACGAACGTCTTTTGTAACCAACTGATACGCTTTCTACAGTATGTAAAGAAGGAAGATTTTATGTGTTGTGTTTGTTTTGAAAATAAAAAATATTATTAAAAAAAAAGAAAGTGAATTCCTCTCCAGCAAAGTCTCAGCCAACAGTCTTTCATGAGATTTCACAACCACAGACCTTTATCAGGCTTGGATAGTTCCCAGACCGATATCTTCTAAACTCCATGCTGTAGCAGCAATTCCTTGGCAAGTAGTCAGGAACAGATCTTCACCCTAATGAATTGAACTAATGGTCTCCTGCAAACTCCCCTCCCCTTTCGCTCCTTATGGGAGGGGCCATTCATTGTCCACCTGTGCCTTTACTCCCAAGTAAAAAAAACCTTTTATTAATTTACTGTGAATTCTGCTCATTCACATCCAGCAAAGTCTTTCAAGGGAGGATTTACAGTCACAGACCTTCTCTGGCTTGGAGAGCTGACAGGCCAATATCTGCAGAATTCGGCAAGGAGTTTCGGAGAGTCACAAACCAATGAAGCGAACTAATGGTCTCCTGCAAACTCCACTCCCCTTTCGCCCCTCTTTTATTCCCTCTGGGAGGGGCCATTCATCGTCCACCTGTGGACTTACTCCCAAGTCGACCCCTGTTCTTTAGCTGTTCCCTTCTCTTGGCAACTCTGCACATACGCACAATGGGAACAGGCTCCAGCTGTTCTTCTGCCTCACTGATCTCTGACTCCGAAGGCAGCTGATAACTGTCGGACAGCCCTGGCCCCTTCTCTGCCTCCGACACAGAGCCCTCCTCAGCCTTCCCCAGACTCCAGGACTGGCCCATGTTCCTCCCCAACCTCCTCACTGCCTGAGTCTGCCAGAACAGTTTTCTCCACCAGACACAGCTCCCAAAATGCCTTGCAACAGGACACGGGGCTTACGGTTTGCAAGAACATAGAATCCTAGGGCTGGAAGAGACTTCAGAGGTCTTCTAGTCCAACCCCCTGCTCAGGGCAGAAAACCTTGCAGAGGTAGTCCTCAACTTACAGAAGTTCTTTTAGTGAACCAAAGTTATGACAGCACTGAAAAAATGTGGCGAGAAAAATCGTAAAATGAGGCAAAATCCACACATTTCTTCCTTAGCAACAGAAATTTTGGAGTCAATAACTGACTCCAAAGACTCTACTCTCCCTCCCTCCCTCCCTCCCTCCCTCCCTCCCTCCCTCCCTCTTCCTCTCCACAAACACGCCTGATTTATTTTGGGAATCGATCCATTTCAATCCAGTGACTGAAAACATCCCAGAATGTCAACCTGGCTTAGATTCCACTTAATCATTTGGAGAAGATCACTCTTTCACTTAATAATTATGAATACTTGTTTTTCTTTTTGTTGGGATGTTCAGCAAGAATCTCTTTTCATTTTACAGCAAACCAGAGATTTCCCTACTTGGCTGCTTTATCGGATTACAAAAAAAATAATAATTCTGTTTTTATTTGATGCCGTTGATAAGAAAATTTGCGGCATGAATGTCTGGTTATTATTATTCCCCCTTCCCCCCCCACCCGGTATGATATGAATTCGTAAAAAGCTCAGTCTTTTGTCCTTGAAAGCAAAGCTTGGATATTCACGTGGGAATTGGAGTTGAGAGAATGCTATAATTATTCTGGGTGCATCAGACAATGTTTTTAAATATGCTTATTATTATCAATTTGATGTCAGTTGCTCTACTCTTTCTTTCTTTGCCTTCCCTTCTTTTCTTTTTTTTTGAGATATCACTGAAGGCTTTGAGACAAGAGCTTTGTGTAATTTTGATGCATTTTACGGTTCCTTCCACTATGCCGGATCTATGTTAATTAAATTGCCAAAAATTAATATATTTTCAAACTTAAAAGCAAATTCCCTCTAAAATGTATCTGGGAAGGCCAGGAAGACTTACCATTTCAATTTCTTCTCCCTCGCCCATCACAATGCAGAAAAGGTCTTACGATATTCAAAATAATCTCTCTCTATATATATAAATGGCTCTGTGTGTATGTGTGTTCCAGCATAACTCTGGAACGCCTGGAGCAATTTCAGCCCAACTTGGTACACAGATAACTTACTCTCTGGAAACAAATACCATGGGGGGGGGGGGTAAGACACTCCTAAAACCCCTGGGTGGGTGTGTTCTGTTAAGATACAGCCTGTTGTGCCTTAAAATGGCTTCTACTGTACAGCTCAGTGGAGTTGCCATGGTGGAGCTCCCTCTGGTAAGGGGGAAAATCCAATATTAAAAATTACGTTTGGTCCAGACATTTCCCCCCTATAAATAAATACCAGGATCATGCAGGGTTATCAGCTACAGATGTTTAGCCATACAATTTGGAATAAAGACCCTTGGAAAGGTGTGGGAGTAGGAATGGATTTCCAGAGGGAAAAATGGCAGACCACAGGAACCATTTGCACCCCTCAGGTGACCCTGAGGACAGAGAGAAACCTCCAAGTGGCCTCAACGACCCTCTAAAAAGGATGAAAATGACCAGCAGTCTCCAAGGAGTATAAATCCTTCCATTCCCCACCATCCTGTCAGAGTGGAAGAAGCTTCTTGGATGAGATGCGAAACGTCTTCAAAAAGAAAAGAACAAGAAAGTCCAGTTGCCTCCTGAAAAAGCATCTTTGGTTGACTGTTTGAGTTATAAAGTCCCAAAGCACTTTACTTCTTCATTTTCTATTATTTTGTCTACAGGTTGTCCTTAATTTACATAGAATAGAATAGAATAGAATAGAGTAGAGTAGAGTAGAGTAGAGTAAAGTAAAGTAGAACAGAACAGAAATATAATAGAATAGGGAATAGAATAGAATAAAGAATAGAATAGAATAGAAATACCGTAGAATAGAAATAGGAGTAGAATAGAATAAAGAATAGAATAGAATAAAATATAATAGAGAATATAATAGAAATTGGAATAGAATGTAATAGAAATAGAATAGGAATAGAATAGAATAGAAATAGAATAGAAATAGGAATAGAATAGAAATAAGAATAGAATAGAATAGAAATAGAATAGAAATAGAATAGGAATAGAATAGAATAGAGAATAGAATAGAGAATAGAATAGAGAATAGAATAGAAATAGAATAGAATAGAATAGGGAATAGAAATAGAATAGAAATAGGAATAGAATAGAATAGAATAGAATAGAATAGAAATAGAATAGGAATAGGAATAGGAATAGGAATAGGAATAGGAATAGGAATAGGAATAGACTAGAATAAAGAATAGAATAGAAATAGAATAGAAAGAGGAATAGAATAGAATAGAATAGAATAGAATAGAATAGAATAGAATTCTTTATTGGCCAAGTGTGATTGGACACACAAGGAATTTTGGTGCAAACAATAATTCATTTAGAGATCATTCGAAGTCACAACGGCACTGAAAAAAAAGTGATTTATGATTGTTTTTTTACACTAATAAGCCCATGGTCATGTGATCCAAATTCAGATGTTTCGCCACTGACTTGTACTTATGACAGTTGCAGCGTCCCGGGGTCATGTGACCCCCTTTTGCCGCCTTCTGTCAAGCCAAGTCAATGGGGAAGCCAGATTCACTCCACAATCCTGCTACTAACTTAACAACCGCTGTGATTCTTTTCACAGCTTTGGCAAGACAGGTCGTAAAATGGGACGAAGCTCACTTAATAGCTGGCTGGCTTAGCCACACATTTTGGACTGAATCGTGGTCATAAGTCAAGGACACTCCTGTATCTTGTGGTCCCACCAATTCTTTCTTGCAGGCAAATGGTATTTCTTGCAGATCTTCCAATGCACCGTTGTGGTTATTTTGTCGTGCTGTTATTGGTCATTTGTGTTAGATTTAGTTTTATTATGTATTCATACATCATAAAGGTTCCCCTTATGTGCTAGTCGTTCCCGACTCTAGGGCAGTGATGGCGAACCTGTGGCACGCGGAGCCATTTGTCAGGGCACGCGAGGTGCTGCTCTGTCAGCTGGCCAGCCCGCATGGGTGCGCTGGCCAGCTGAGTTCACCCTTTTTTAAAGCCATTTTTCGCCCTCCCCAGGCTCCAGAGGATTTATAGGAGCCGGGGAGAGCGAAAAGAGCCCCCCGTCCCCCCGGAGGCCCCCCAGAGGCTTCATGAGCTTCCCTGAAGCCTCCGGAGCACAAAAAAAACAGCCCTACAGGCAAACTGGAAGTTCGGGAACGGACTTCCGGTTTGCTCGGAGGGTCATTTTAAGCTCTCCGAAGGCTTCAGGGAAGCCTCTTGAAGGTCCCTGAAGCCTTCGGAGTGCTTAAAACAACCCTCGGAGCAAACTGGAAGTGACTTCTGGTTTGCTCGGAGGGTCATTTTGACTGCTTTGGAGGCTTCAGGGAAGCCTCCTGAAGGTCCCTGAAGCCTCCGGAGGGCTTCTGGGGGGACGGGGGAGCCTGTTTTCGCCCTCCCCATGCTCCTATAAATCCTCTGGAGCCTGGGGAGGGCGAAAAAGCATGCAAAAATGGGGGGGGGGTCGCGCCTGTAGTGCATGCACATTGGGGGGGTGTCGCGCATTGCATTATGGGTGCGGCACGCCTGCACACGACCCCACTGCGCTCCCCCCCACTTATGGCATGTGAGCCAAAAAAGGTTCGCCATTGCTGTTCTAGGGGGCGGTGCTCATCTCCATTTCAAAGCCGAAGAGCCAGCGCTGTCCAAAGACGTCTCCGTGGTCATGTGGTTGGCATGACTCAACGCCAAGGGCGCATGGAACGCTGTTCCCTTCCCTCCAAAGGTGGTTCCTATTTTTCTACTTGCATTTTTTACGTGCTTTTAAACTGTTAGGTTGGCAGAAGCTGGGACAAGTAACGGGAGCTCACTGTGAGCCCTGCAGTCATCGTTTCCTTTGGATCTTTGGCCGGCCCCACTCTCTATTATTCTACTGTGCATTTTCTATTGTGGGAAAATGGGAGGAAGGATTGTACGGAGTTTGATGATATGTAGCCATAACAACATTCTTTCTAGAAAGCCAAGGTCATCCTTTGTCTCTGCATCTCTGCACCTGACCGGAACTGGATGGGTGGAAGCTGCCAGCGTGGCAGTGGGAGATTGGACCATGGGATGGACTTATGGGTCTGGGGGCAAGATCTTGAACTTTCAACGGAAACCGGGAAGCTTTCAGATTCAGGTTTTCCCAGATGTGCCAACATGGATCTCTTAATAAACTGGAACTTTGGGCAATACTTTGCCTTGGACTCTGATTTACTTTTGGATGCTATTTTGAACCATGACACCCACTCTGTTATGCGGTGCCTGGGATTCGAACTGCCGAACTGCTGACCTTTTTGATCGGTAAGCTCAGCATCTTAGCCACTGAGCCACCATGTCCCATTCATACCTTACACAGTATGAAATTTCAACCAACTGATAAATTGGGTTAGTTCAGCCCACTAAGAAACACGTGCCCATTAACCAGATTAATGCTAACCAGGATTACCTAGTGTGCAAATGGAACTGTTAGATCTTTCCGTGACTTGATTAAAGAAGTAGTGTGATTCTAACCAGGATAGTTTTCTTGTGTGTGTGTGTGAAATTGACAAAGGGTTTGCCTGCACTTGATGGAAAATGTTCCCGAATATTGCCAGCAGGCTGAGATTAATAAAACTCACTGAAGGGTTTTAGAAGTTGATCGAAATTAATTTTCCCCCTTACCGAGTAAACAAAACCAAGTGACTCTCAATAAATAAACGACCAAAAGCACAAGATGATTATATCTAATAAATATTGTTACAACACCGCCAGCAAGCTTTGGAATCACCCAAGCGCTTTGTCAAAAATTCAAATTGACATTAAAAACAGGTATGGCTTAAAGCGGATGAAAGAATTGAAAAACCTGAGAATAAAGAGGTCTCAGGTCTTAAGTTTAAATTGCTTTCAGCGGGTTTGAAGATTAAAACTGATGTATCCAAAGATTTTATTTGAAGTCTGCTGGACACCACATTTAACAAGTGTGAATAATTTGCTGGAAAAGACGGATGTCAGAATGGGTTTGTTCCTTTAAAAAAATGGCTAGCCGATAATCCGGCGTTGCCCGGGTATTTATTTATAGGGGGAAAATCTCCGGATCAAACGTGATTTCTAATGTTGGATTTTCTCCCCTTACCAGAGAGAGCCCCCTGGTGGAGTATAGTGAAGCTATCACCATGGCAATCGCACTGCGCTGTACAGTCGAAGCCATTTTAAGGCACAACAGGCTGCATCTTAACTGAACACACACCCCGAGGGATGTTAGGGGTTTCTTACCACCTCAGTATTTTTTCCCAGAGAGTAAGTCATCTGTGTCCCAGGTTTGGCTGAAATTGCTCCAGGCGTTCCAGAGTTATGCTGGAACACACACACAGAGACACACACACAAGTTGTTTATATATATATATATATATATAGAGAGAGAGAGATAGATAGATATAGATATAGATATAGATATAGATATAGATTATATAGATATATAGATATAGATATATAGATATAGATATAGATATATAAATATAGATATAGATATAGATATATAGACATAGATCTAGATCTAGATCTAGATCTAGATCTAGATCTAGATCTAGATATAGACATAGACATAGACATAGACATAGACATAGACATATAGATATAGATAGAGATAGAGATATATAGATATGGATATGGATATGGATATGGATATAGATATAGATATAGATATAGATATAGATATAGATATATAGATATAGATATAGTTTTTTAGATATAGATATATAGATATATAGATATATAGATATATAGATATATAGATATATAGATATATAGATATATAGATATATAGATATATAGATATATAGATATATAGATATATAGATATATAGATATATAGATATATAGATATATAGATATATAGATAGAGATAAAGATAAAGATAAAGAGAGATATAGAGATAGAGATAGAGATCGATCGATAGATTACGATGTCTGTATCTCTTTCTGAGCAAAGTAAGGGGGCTGCCTTCACACAAACAGCCCTTAAACTGAACCTATGGCACACATGTCACAGTTGGCATGCAGTGCCCTCCCTGTGGGCACATGAGCCATCACCCCAGTTTAGCTCTGCTGCGCAGGCGCGGGCTTGACTCCCACCAGCCAGGTGGTCGTCAGGTCTCTGCCACACATGTGTGTGAAGTGGGGTAGGGGTGGGGGGCTGGGTCGCATGCAGGGGGTACATGCGCATGCCTGGAGGTGGGGTGCATGCCGGGGGGCTGCTTGCGCAATGCATTTTGGGTGTTTGGGCGCACACACGCATGCATTCGTGCACGAAGGTGCTCACTTTGGGCGCTCAGTCCAGAAAAGGTTAGCCACCCCTGCTGGAGGGGCCTTTGAAAAATTGAAAAGCAGGAAAACAATACACACCAAAACCTCTAATTCAGTTCAATCCCCGAAGGATTGGTCGTCCTGCCCGAGGATTTCTCAGCACCTGCTATTAACCTTGTTTGCAAGCCGTCTGCAATTACTGGATTAGTCAATTTCAAGGGGAGAAATTGGCACCTCCGAAGTTTCTTTTGTACCAAGAGATTAGGGTCCTTGGGCGTGCAATTTTGCAAACAACGCCTGGTTTTCCCCCCCCACTGGCACCGTTCCGGAGGCTTCAATTCCCATGCCAGTTCTGTAAGTCGCCCTTCAGGGTGCCAGCATCTGTGTGGCTCCAGCTACCCACCGTTTTGTAAAAAATAAAATAAAAATCCCTTTCCTCCCCCCCCCCCCACTTTCCAGAAGTGTAGAATTCCTATCAGTGAACTGGCTCCCCCTGCTGTTCCCAGCTTTTATTCTACCATGCAGAATCCCCCAATCTTATTTGATATTTTTGGCCTCCAACTGTCTATTCCGTGTGCAAACGATTAGGTGATTAAAACCCCGTGTGCATAATTGCGGTGTGGAAGTTTAACACGCCTGACCTTTGAAGGGTAGAACAGAGCGGGGAGGAAAATATATATATATATATATTCGAAAACGATATTCACGTTTTGCCAATTTGCCTGTTCCCCATGGAGAAGATCTGAAAAGCAAGGAATAAAATACCATGATATTCGTTGCTTGGTGAATCATAAGGACTTGAAACTTGCTGACTTTTACCCTTTTTAAAACCAGCCCCAGGGGGGATTGTTAGCATCCCCATCACAGTACATTTCTGATTGGTTCCCACCAGCATTTTGGATGAAGCATTTTCCTTAGGTTCTTATGAAATTTATCTATCTATCTATTATCTATCTATCTATCTATCTATCTATCTATCTATCTATCTATCTATCTATCTATCTATCATTAATCTATTACTTATCTCTCTCTCTCTCTCTCTCTCTCTCTCTCATTTGTCTGTCCATGTCTGTCTGTCTGTCTGTCTGTCTGTCTGTCTGTCTGTCTACCTATCTACCTACCTACCTAATATCTCTATCTGCCTGCCTGCCTGCCTGCCTGCCTGCCTACCTACCTACCTCTATCTATCTATCTATCTATCTATCTATCTATCTATCTATCTATCTATCTATCTATCTATCCATCCATCCATCCATCCATCCATCCATCCATCCATCCATCTCTCTTCTGTCTATATCTATCTGTCTATCATTTATGTCTCTCTCTTGTCTATGTCTGTCTGTCTGTCTGTCTGTCTGTCTGTCTGTCTGTCTGTCTGTCTATCTATCTATCTATCTATCTATCTATCTATCTATCTATCTATCTAATATCTCTATCTATTCTTTTCTCTGTCTGTCTATATTTTCTATCATTTCTCTTTCTCTCGTTTATCTATGTCTGTCTGTCTGTCCGTCCATCCATCCATCCATCCATCCATCCATCCATCCATCCTCTCTCGTCTGTCTATATCTATCTATCATTTATCTCTCTTTCTCTCTCTTGTCTGTTTATCTATCTAATATCTCTATCTCTATCTCTATCTATCTATCTATCTATCTATCTATCTATCTATCTATCTATCTATCTATTCTATCTATTCTATCTATTCTATCTATTCTATCTATCATCTATTTCATATTGCTTAACTGCTGGTCTTCCTCAGAGATATACGGAGCAATACACATACATAATTCATAAACTGGAATTATAGGTGGTCCTTGACTTACATCCATTCGTTTAGTAACCATTTAAAGTTGCTTTGAACAAGACCCTTATTTTTGTTAACGCAGGCGGTCCTCGACTTACAACAGTTCATTCAGTGACCATTTGAAGTTGCAAAGACACTGGGAAATTTTTTACGCCAAGGATGCCTGTGGTCACGTGATCAAAATTCATTTTGTTAAGTGAATAAGATTCACTTAACAACTGCGTCATTTAACTCCACTTTTTTAAATAAAAAAATTCAATTAACAAAAGGAAAAAGGGGACTGCAAAAAATGTGGATGATTGCAGAGGGTTGGGGAGAGATCTACCGTTCTAACCTTTGCTGCCACCTACTGTTTGTTCAGGTGTTTGCATCTCATATCCTGTTTTGCCACTGTTTGAAGTTATGATGGCACTGAAAAAAAAGGGACTTAGGAACAGTCCTCACGCTTACGACTGTCACAATGGTGACGTGATCAACCCTCAGGTGCTTGGCTACCAGTATGTGTTGATGAGAGCTGCATAAATACATGCGATCCCCATTTGTGACATTCCCAGACAGCTTCCGACAAGCAAAGTGAACACTGAACAGCCTTGTGATTTAATTAATGACCATGGTGAGTCACTTAATGATGATAGGGATTGACTTAACAATCGCAGCAAAAAAGGTCCTAACATTGGGTGATACTCACTTAATGACTGCCCCACTTAGCAACAAACGCTGCGCTCCCTAACTATGGTTATCCAGATTGCCTTCTAAGCTTAAATTCTATTTATCTTGCAATGTGCAGAAACAAGCTAATTTTCAACCCGTGGATTCTAATTTTATAATCAGTTAATGGCCTTAAATCTCTCCACTTCTCACTGACTGCAGTAGCCAAGATGTTTAACCTTAAATTAACCTTAGATTGGTACAATATGCTCAGTGATAAATTAACAAGGCGCGTCAGCTTCCAGCAACGGTGCCAAGGCCAAAACATTATTTTAAAAAAGAAGAAGAAAAGAGAGAGAATCAAGATGAAAACTTTGCTCAGCTTAATAGAAGGTAAAAGTAAAGGTTCCCCTCGCACATATGTGCTAGTCATTCCTGACTCTAAGGGCCAGTGCTCATCTCCGTTTCAAAGCCAAAGAGTCAGCGCTGTCCAAAGATGTCTCAGTGGTCATGTGGCTGACAGGACTAAAAGCCAAAGGTGCACGGAACACTGTTACCTTCCCACCAAAGGTGGGTCCTATTTTTCTACTTGCATTTTTTATGTGCTTTCGAACTGCTAGGTTGGCAGAAGCTGGGACAAGTCACGGGAGCTCACTCCATTACGCGGTGCTGGGGATTCAAACCACCAAACGGCCGACCTTTCTGATCGACAAGCTCAAGGTCTTAGCCACTGAGTCCCCACGTCCCCACAAGCTTAATGTAGCAGGCTAATAAAGCCGCATCCTGCCCCATACATCCCTACGACCAATCCGCTCGCAAAGAGAGGGACTTCTCCGGGTGCCGTCCACTAAACAGTGTCAGGGGGCGACACCCAGGAGTAGGGCCTTCTCTGTGATGGGCCCAGCCCTTTGGAATGACCTCCCCCTCGACATTAGGATTACCTCCGATCTCCGCTCCTTCCGTTCAAAACTCAAGACCCACCTTTTTCAATTATCTGGCCTGGCTCAACCATAGTTCCATCTTATTCCTCCTGACAGTCTTTTTAAATCCGTAATTTTAAACTGGGGTATTTTAATTGCTAATTTTATTATTATTATTTTATGTATTTAATGATTGTTACCTCCTTCGTGTATGTGTATGTGTATATGTATATGTATATGTATGTATGTATATATATATATATATATATATATATATATATATATATGCTTTTTTATTGTACGCCTATTATTATTTTATGTATTTAATGATTGTTACCTCCTTCGTGTATGTGTATATGTATATATATATATATATATATATATATATATATATATATATATATATATATATATATATATATATATATATATATATATATATATATATATGCTTTTTTATTGTACGCCGAGTCCCTTGTGGAGAGGCAGCGGCTAACAAATCAAATAAATTGAAATTGAATTGAAATTGTTAGGTTTTTAATTGATCAGGTTCAAGATTTTGTGGGAAAGTTATGGTTTTCCTAATGGGGATTCCTGGCCAAACCAAATACTTTCCAAACCATTTTTTTCTTTCCAGCTTCCAATGTATTTTTGTCCCCCACTTATGTCGTCCTCCACTTATGATCAAAATTGAACCCCAAATGTCCGTTGCTAAGTGAGACATTGTTAAGTCGGTTTTGCCGCATCTTACGGCTTTTCTTCCTGCAGTTGTTAAGTGAATCACTGCGGTTGTTAAGTTAGTAACAAGGTTGTTAAATGAATCTGGCTTCCCCAGGGACTTTGCTTGGCGGAAGGTCGCCAAAGGGGATCGCGTGAACTGCGACCGTCATAAATATGAGTCAGTGGTCAAGCTTCTGAATTTTAATCGCATCACCAGGGGGAGGCTGCAATGGTCGTAAGTGTGAAAAAGGGTCATAAGTCGGGGTTATTCCAGTGGCGTTCTACCTTCGAGCTGTCACTAAATGAAAGGTTGCAAGTCCTGTAGCTATCTGTAGCTGCTCAAACGCCCAAGAATGACCATTTCTCCTACGTTACATTTCAGTACCATGGATAGCGGCATGTGGACTTATATGCGTAGTCCTTGACTTACAACAGCTCGTTTGGTGATGGTTCAAAGTTACAACGGCACCGAAAGAAGCGAGTTATGACCGCTTTTCCAAACTTACGACCGTTGCAGCATCCCCTGAGTCACGCTATCAAAATCCAGACTCTTGGCCACCGACTCACATTTATGACGGTCGCAATGTCCCGGAGTCCTGTGATCCCCTTTTGCGACCTTCTGACAAGCCAAGTCACAATGGGGGAAGCCAGCTTCACTTAACAACCTGGTCACTAACTTGAGAATGGCGGTGATTCATTTAACATACTCTGGCGAGAAAGGCCGTAAAATGGGACAAATTTCACTTAGCAACAGTCTTGCTTAGCAATGGAAATGTTGGGCTCCATTGTGGCCGTAGGTTGAGTACCACCTGTGTTCTGTTTCCCCCCAAATTACAGGGAGTCCTTGATTTACGACCGTTTAAAGTTATGATGGACTGCCACCGGGATATGTGCAACCTTGTTCCAAAGTGCTGATGCCCTCCACCCACCCCCAATACTGGTAGTCCTCAAGTTACGCCCACATTGAGCCCAACATTTATGTTGCCAAGTGAAACATTTGTGAAGTGAGTTTGCCCCGGTTTATACGACTTTTCTTGCCACAGTCGTTAAGTGAATCATTGCAGTTGCTAAGTCAGGACCCCGGTTGTTAAGTGAATCTGGCTTCCCCGTTGGGTTTGCTGGTGGGAAGGTCGCCAAAGTGGATCACATGACCCCGGGATGCTATGACCGTCATAAATATGAGTCAGTTGCCAAGCGTCTGAATTTTGGTCACCTGACCTTGTGTGTGTGTGTGTGTGTGTGTGTGTGTGTGTGTGTGTGTGTGTGCTGCAATGGTCATAAGTGTGAAAAATGGTTGTAAGTCCCTTTTTTTCAGTCCTGGTGTAACTTTGAACGGTCACTGAATGAACTGTTGTAAGTCAAGGACTAGCTGTAGTCATGTGACCGTATTTTGGGGCTTGCCCATTGGCCTATATGTATGTCGGCTTGCAACATGACCACATTTTGCAACATTTTAAGCGAAATCTACCATTTACTTCTGGTTTTCATGAAAATCAGTTCCTGGTGAACAATTGGTTGATTTAATGACTGTGATGTTTGCTTATAGCTCAAAAAAAAAAAATTGCTAAAATCAGGTTGGTCACGACCGAAGGACCATAACGGGCAGGTTTATTATGGCCGTAAGTCGAGGACTACTTGCATTGTGTTCTCACTCAGCTCCCCAAGCACGACAAACCCTCTGAAGTGAACTCAAAGATCCCTTTATTTGGAGCGCCGGCAGCCCCGGCAAAACGTTTGTCTCTCACCGCAGGCTAACAAGCCCGTCCGGAAGATGGATAATTGCCTGCCACACCTATTCATCTCCGCCCTCTGCCTTTTATCCCCAGAGCTAGGGTTGGTCTTCGCTAGCAGCAGTGCCTCTTCCTTCCCAAGGACCGGCCCATAGATTTCCACTGCTCTCCTCTCCTTTGCTTTCTGTGCATCTGTGTGTCAGGCACTGGACCCAGCTGTTCCTCCTCTTCCTCATCAGCCACCTCTAGACCTGGGGGCTGTTGACCCTCCATCTGAGGGCTGACGGGTGGCCCAGACTCTGCCCACCCCCCTCTTTGACAGCTCCATTCCCTCTTCCCCCTTGCCGCTCTCACGTTGCCTTGATGCTGACCCTGTTTCTCACGCCTCCTCCTCTGATTCGGCTGCTGGAGGCGCCAGCGACCGACAAGCCACGAAATATTGGCTAAGCTGTAGCATGCCAGGTGCTGTGTTGATTAAAGTTAATACCCTGGTGTGTTGTGGGAATCCAACCGATTGTGGCTTATTGACTAAAGCCCAATTTAACCACAGTGTCTGAATGCAATTGCGGTGTTTAACCCTTTACAGTTCCAAGGTTAGCTGTAATACGTGTGGTCCCCGATGTAACGACCACCACTCAGCCCAACATTTCTGTGGCTAAGCGGGACAGTTGTTAAGCGAATTTTGCCCTGTTTTATGACCTTTCTCGCCACCGTTGTTAAGTGAATCGCTGCAGCCGTTAAGTTAATAACAGGGTTGTTAAGTGGATCTGGCTTCCCCATGGATGTTGCTTGTTGGGAGGTTGCAAAGGAGGATCACTTGAACCCAGGGACACTGCCACCGTTATTAAGTGAGGCTTGCTCCATTTTACAACTTTCCTTGCCCAGTTGTTAAGTGAATCACTGCAGTTGTTAAGTCAGCAACACTGTTGTTCAGTGAATCCCTTGACTTTGCTTGTCGGAAGGTCGCAAAAGGGGATCGTGTGATTACAGGACACTGCAACCGTCATAAATACGAGTCAGTTGCTAAGCGTCTGTATTTTAAACCTGGGACCACAAGGAGGTTGCATAAGTGTGAAAAATGGTCATAAGTCACTTATTTCTGTGCCGTTGTAGGTTCAAATGTTCACTAAATGAATTGTTGCAAGTCAGACACTGCTAGTTTATTTTGGAAATCTAACCAATTATGGTTTATTGAATAATGCACACCTTAACCACAGTTTGTGAATGCAATTCCTAAGTTTAACCCTTTGGAGTTCCAAAGTTACCTGTAACGTCTTTCACTACTGCTGTAGTTTGAGCTAAAACACCTGTAACTCTCCTAGTGGCGGCTCATTGAAACATGAGCCAGCCGTGTGTGGCGGCAGCCAAAAAGGCTAACACAATCTTGGGTTGTATAAACAAGAGGCATAGAATCAAAATCACCTGAAGTCTTAGTACCGCTTTATAAAGCCTTAGTAAGGCCACACCTGGAATATTCTGCATCCAGTTTTGGTCACCATATTACAAAAAAGATGTTGAGAGACTTTGGAAAAGGTTCAGAGAAGACCAACTGAGCAGCCAAAAAGAAAGAGAGAGAGCGAGGGAGGAAGAAGAAAAAGAAGGAGGAGGAGATGAAGGAGAAGGAAGAGGAAGAGAGGATGAAGGAGAAGAAGGAAAAGAAAGGAAGGAAGGAAGGAAGGAAGGAAGGAAGAAAGAACGAAAGAAGAGCAGCAGCCAAAAAAGCTAATACAATCCTCTATAAACAAAGGCATAGAATCAAAATCACCTGAAGTCTTAGTACCACTTTATAAAGCCTTAGTAAGGCCACACCTGGAATGCTGCATCCAGTTTTGGTCCCCACATTATAAAAAAGATGTTGAGAGACTTTGGAGAAAGTGCAGAGAAGAGCAACTGAGCAGCCAAAAAGAAAGAGGGGGGGAGGAGGAGGAGATGAAGGAGGAGGAGGTGGAGGAAGAGGAGGTGGAGGAAGAGGAGGAGGAAGAGGAAGAGAAGGAGAAGAAGGAGAAGGAAGGAAGGAAGGAAGGAAAGAAGGAAGAAAGAAAGGAGGAAAGAAGAGCAGCAGCCAAAAAAGCTAATACGATCCTGGGTTGTATAAACAAGAGGCATAGAATCAAAATAACCTGAAGTATTAGTACCGCTTTATAAAGCCTTAGTAAGGCCACACCTGGAATATTCTGCACCCAGTTTTGGTCACCATATTACAAAAAAGATGTTGAGAGACTTTGGAAAAGGTTCAGAGAAGACCAACTGAGCAGCCAAAAAGAAAGAGGGAGGGAGGGAGAAGAAGAAGATGAAGGAGGAGAAGAAAAAAAGAAGAAAGAAAGAAAGAAAGAAAGAAAGAAAGAAAGAAAGAAAGAAAGAAAAAGAAAGAAGAGCAGCAGCCAAAAAAGCTAATGCAATCACATGGAATATTAGTACCGCTTTATAAAGCCTTAGTAAGGCCACACCTGGAATATTCTGCATCCAGTTTTGGTCCCCACACGACTAAAACATGAAGAACGGTTGCAGGATTTGGATTTGGCTCGTCTAGAGAAAAGAAGGACCAGGGGAGACATGATAGCAGCATTCCAGTATTTGAGGGGCTGCCACATAGAAGAGGGGCTCAGTTTATTTCCCAAAGCAGCTGAAGGCAGGACAAGAAGCAACAGATGGAAACTAATCAAGCAGAGAAGCAACTTGGAATTGAGGAGAAATTTCCCGAGAGTTAGAACAATTAACCAGTGGAACAGCCGGCCACCAGAAATTGTGGGTGCTCCATCCTTGGAGAGCTTTTAAGAAGAGGAATAGACAGCCACTGAAATGGTATAGGGTCTCCAACTTGAGCAAGGGGCTGGACTAGAAGACCTCCAAGGTCCCTTCCAGCTTCTATTCTATTCATGTTCACATTTTCCCCACCAGCAGGTGAAAATCAGTGGCAGAGTTTTGCACGCCAGATGGTTACCTTCAAAGCCGGTGACTATTCAATGTGGGTGTCGGTGAGGCAAGGAGGTGGCATCACATATGTGTCATGACATCACCATGCAAATGTTGGCATATTCGTCACGGGTTCCGTGACGTGTTGGATGTGGCATATTTGGGACGGAATGCTCGATGCTTACGTTACGGTCACTTCCTGTCGCTTTCTCAGTAAATCAGCTTTTTAAAAAGTTAGCCTTCTTTCATTTCGTTCCTTTTAAAGAATTGATTGCGACTCCTTTGATTAATGCTGGTTTTCTGCCCATCACAATAAAAGGAACCATCAAATAAATGTAATCTTCGACGTACGGCCGCAAATGAGTCCAAAATTTCCGTTGCTAAACAAGACAAGGCTTAAGGGAATTTTGCTCTCTTTTATGGTCTTTCCGCTGCAGCTGTTAAGTTAGCAACACGGTTGTTAAGTGAATCTTGCTTGTCAGATGGTCGCAAAAGGGGATCATTGCAACCATCATAAATACAGATAGTCCTCGGTTTACAACAGTTCACTTAGTGACCAAAGTTACCACAGCCCTGAAAGAAGGGACTTATGACCATTTCCCACACTTACGAGCTTTGCAACATCCCCATCAAAATTCAGACGCTTGGCAACTGACTTGTACTTATGACGGTTGCAGTGTCCCGGGATCACGTGCTCCCCTTTTGCGACCTTCTGACCAGCAAAGCCAAACCAGATTCACTTAACAACCTCCTTACTACCGTAGCTGAAGGACAACAGAGATTCACTCGACAACTGTGGCAAGAAAGGTCGTGAAACGGGGCAAAACTCCCTGAATACATGTCTCACTTAGCGACAGAAATGTGGGGCTCAATCCATCGAGGACTACCTGTGCAGGCCGGTCGCAAGCGACCAAATTTGGATCACGTTGCGACGGTCGTAAGTGTGAAAAACGGTCATTAGTCACTTTTTCCATTTCTGTTTTGATTTTGAACAGGCAATAAACAAACAATTATAAGTCAAGGTCTAACTCTTTTTATTTTTATTTTAAAAAACCAGCATTTAAGAAAATCCAGGATTGCTCAGAAAACTTCAGAAACTCTACTTTTTTTTTCTTTGCAAAATGCAGCTGGATTCGAAAGGGGGGGGGAAGACAAGAATTACAATGTGACATAAAGCTAAATTAACGCCCACCTTCTGCTCGCCCCTCTTCGAGCTATTAACGATGATGAAGTTCAAAACTTAACTTTGCCATTACATATAGTTCTCTTTCTTTATTTCTTTTTACCTTGGTGCTTAATTGTCTTTGTCCCAGCAAAATGTCAGCGTTTAATCACAGACCGTCTTCCATTAGGGTGAATATTAATTAAACGTACAATCGAGCGTATGTAAGATCTCGCTTTCCCCCACTTCGCTTTCCTGCTTGCATTTTTTCCCCCTTTTTTTACCCTTCCTTGTTGCAAAAACTTTGAACCGCACAGAACTCGGTTTCCCTTAACCTCAGCATCCTTTGGCTTCAACATATGTGTAGTCCTTGACTAAAATATATATTTTTAAATTATAAAATGTCGGAGTCTGCAGCTATCCGGCTAGTACACAAGTAAATACCGTATTTTTTGGAGTATAAGACGCACTTCCCTCCTCCTAAAAGTGGATGGAAATGTTGGTGCGCCTTATACAGCGAATATTGCTGAAGTTCCGCCCTACCCGCTGGCCCCCACCCTTCGGCTATCGCGTGTCGCATTTTCAACCTCCGCACATACCGTTTTTGGCCTCCGTGCGTTGCATTTTTGGCCCGTTCCAGGTGGTGGGGCAGTGGTGGGATTCAAATTTTTTTACTACCAGTTCTGTGGGCATGGCTTTCTGGGCGTGGCAGGGGAAGGATACTGCAAATTTCCTCCTGATCAGCCGGGACTCGGGAGGCAGAGAATAGGTGAGGGCGGGGCCAGCCAGAGGTGGTATTTACCGGTTCTCCAAACTACTCAAAATTTCCGCTACCGGTTCTCCAGAACTGGTCAGTACTTGCTGAATACTATCTCTGCAGTGGGGAATCGCCTGGAACCAGCCTAAAACACGATGCGCAGAGGCCAAAAGTGTGACACATGGAGTAAGCAATGGGCTGTGGTGAACCCTGCAGTCTGGAACAGCTGATTGGCGGTATTCTGGGAGGCCATTCCAACTGCCAATCAGCTGCTCGTGCTGAATCAGGCTGCAATAACGTCCTAAAGCTGACCGGGCTGTTAGCTGCTTGCTGCAAGGAAGCTAGCCAGATGAATAACAATGGATGCCGGTAGGCAGAGGGAGAATTTTTTTCCTTGTTTTTCTCCCCAAAAATGAATGTGCATCTTATATTCAGGAGTGTCTTATACTCTGAAAAATATGGTAATTCAGTCTTTAAGAAGATGTTGGATAGCCATTTGTCTGAAACGGTGTAGGGTTTCCTGCCTAGGCAGGGGGTTGGACTAGAAGACCTCCAAGGTCACTTCCAACTGTGCTATTGTATTGTATTATTGTAAGGCAAGATAAGAAACAATGGTTGCAAACTAACCATTGAGACTGGAGAATCATTTATCTCAAATGGACTATAGGCTCTTCTGCTCGAGGAGTGGGTTGGACTCAGTGGTGGGTTCCTGCTGGATCGCACCGGATCGCGCGCGCTCCCTTTCAACGCTCCACCTGGCTTGCGCGCTCCCTTTCAGCGCTCCACCTGGCTTGCGCGCTCCCTTTCAGCGCTCCACCTGGCTTGCGCGCTCCCTTTCAGCGCTCCACCTGGCCTCGCGCTCCCTTCCGGCGCTGAAACCGGAAGTACAGTCTTGCCCCGCCCCTGGCGAAGCAATGACGCCTGTCTGCGCTCCACCAGCTCGGCTGGGAACGGAGATGTTTCCTCAGCGGAGCGGAGCACCTGAAAAGACTTTTCAGGCGCTCCGCTCCGCTGAGGAAACATCTCCGTTCCCAGCCGAGCTGGTGGAGCGCAGACAGGCGTCATTGCTTCGCCAGGGCCGGGCAAAACTGTACTTCCGGTTTCAGCGCCGGAAGGGAGCGCGAGGCCAGGTGGAGCGCTGAAAGGGAGCGCGCAAGCCAGGTGGAGCGCTGAAAGGGAGCGCGCGAGCCAGGTGGAGCGCTGAAAGGGAGCGCGCACGATCCGGTGCGATCCGGGAGGAACCCACCACTGGTTGGACTACAAGACCTCCAAGGTCCCTTCCAACTCTATCATTCTATGTTCTAATTTCTACTTACAACCCAGTGAGGGCCGGAATTTCTGTTCCTAAGGGGTAGTTAAGCGCGCCTGGTTTTACAAGGTTGTTTGACACTGTTAAGCGAAACACTGCAATAGTTTCTAATCTCCTGCTCAAGGCAGAAAACCTTATACCATTTTTCTGAAATGGCTGTCCAATCTCTTTTTGAAAATCTCCAGTGTTGGAGTCCCACAACTTCTATAAGTAACTATTCCGCGGACTGAAGAATGGATGTTACCAGCAATTTACGAATCACTTACTGAACAATATAAACAAGTTATTTATAGTTCTGGGTTATAAATGAATTATGACTCCCAAGGAAATGTTTGCTGTAGAACTTTATTTATTTATCTCTTTTAAATGTTTTCCCTTCCTTCCTTTTTTGCTTCCTTTCTTCCTCCCTCCCTCCCTCTCTGTCTTCTTCTTTCCTCCATCTTTGCTTCCTTCTGTGCTTCCTTCCTTCCCTTTCCCCCCTCCCTCTCTCCCTTCTTCTGGCCTTCCTTCCTTCCTCCCATCTCTACTCCCTCCTTCTTTCTCTTTTTTCCTTCCCTCCCTCCCTTCATCCCTCCCTCCTTCCTTCCTTCCTCCCATCTCTAATCCCTTCCTCTTTCTTTCTTTCTTTCTTTCTTTCTTTCTTTCTTTCTCTTTCTTTCTTTCTCTTTCTTCCTTCCTTCCTCCCTTCATCCCTCCCTCCTTCCTTCCTTCCATCTCTACTCCCTCCCTCTTTCTCTCTCTCTTTCTTCCTTCCTTCTCTCTCTCTCTTTCCTCCCTCCCTCCTTCCTCTCATCTCTACTCCCTCCCTTTTCTTTCTTTCTTTCTTTCTTTCTTTCTTTCTTTCTTTCTTTCTTTCTTTCTTTCTTTCTTTCTTTCTTTCTTTCTACCTTCCTTCACTCCCTTCCTCCCTCTCTTCCTCCCTCCATTCCTTCCTTCCATAAGGCTGCCTATTATGACCAACCTGTTTTTATGACCTTTTTTTCTGCTGATCTTTAAAAGTGAACACCACATTAAATCCGCCAGTTGTCCGCCAGCTCTATTATTCTATTATCCTTAAGTTGGTAAAATGAAATGTTGTGCCTGCAATTCCACTCTATATTTTATTGCTCTGAAAAAGAGTTGGAAGTAAGTCCATATTTTCATTTCCCCCCAGAACCTACTTTCCTCTTTCTTCCCCCTCTCCATGTTCCCATCATCTTTATTTTCATTTGTGTTTTACCCTATGACGATTTTGATTTTTAAAAAATCAATTAAAAAGAGAGAGGGAGAGGTTTGCACGTACTTTGCATAGCTAAGGACCCTGGATTTGGGTTTTGTGCAGTGCAGTGTCACCTCCTCCTCCTCCTCCTCCTCCTCCTCCTCCTCCTCCTCCTCCTCCTCCTCCTCCTCCTCCTCCTCCTCCTCCTCCTCCTCTCCCCACTCTCTTCTAGCACTGATGATATTCCCTAGCTAGGTCACAAAACGTTTGCAACAAAACCACCAAGCTCAGAGAGCACTAAGGACCCAACAGTCCTCCTCCTCCTCCACCTCCTCCTCCTCCTCCTCCTCCTCCTCCTCCTCCTCCTCCTCCTCCTCCTCCTCCTCCTCCTCCTCCTCCTCCCCTCCTCCTCCTCCTCCTCCGCATAATAGAGTGAGTGTCAGGGTTCAAAATAGCATCCAAAAGTAAATCAGAGTCCAAGGCAAAGTATTGCGCAAAGTTCCAATTTATGAAGAGAGCCATGTTGGCACATCTGGGAAAACCCGAATCTGAAAGCTTCCTGGTTTCCCCCACCCAGTTGAAAGTTCAAGATCTTGCCCCCACACCCACTAGTCCATCCCATGGTCCAATCTCCCACTGCCATGCTGGCAGTTCCACCCATCCAGTTCCGGTCAGGGGCAGAGGTGCAGAGACAAAGGATGACCTTGACTTTCTTGAAAGAATGTAGTTATGGCTACATCGCATCTCACTCCGTACAATCCCCTCTCCCGTTTTCCCACCATAGAAAAAGGCATAGCAGAATAATAGAAAACGTGGAAGGCCAAAGATCCAAAAGAAAAGATGGCTGCAGGCTTGACATGCAGTCTGAAAAGAGGCAAATCTTCAATTGGAAAGTTAGGGCCACCATCTTGACTTTTTTTTTTTTACCCTACCCAGCGCTAGGGATTGACCCTGGAATACGGTACATGCGGAGCAATGTTCAAATCCAAAATGAGTCAGGGCTTAATTCGATCACTGAATCCACTCATGGGTGTGCACACCGCTTCGTGGTTTTGAAAATAAAATCCATTCCTGCCCTTTATTTATTTGGCAGACTCCTTCAAATAAGTTAGCCGGACCCAATCCACATATCAAAGGATAAGGTCTGCAAGCCTGGACAGAGTTAATTAAATTAGGTTCTCCCAGAGGAACAGCATGTTCACAAGAATAAACACACATACAATCAGCACACAACACCCCGGAACAAGCTCCCCCCAATAAAACTCAGCTGCTGTACCCCCATTTCTCGGCAGCCTGTTCCTAAAAGCAAATGTGTTTTTGCTTTTAGTGATAAATATTCTTTGCACACAGCTGTCTGGGTCTCGTTTTTATTTCTTCTTGTGCCACCCTGGCTCGAGTTGGAATCCCAGATTATTCTTCGGACACAAGCTCAAGAAAGATATCCTTCTTCCCCAAGGAACGTATTAGTAGATTAAAGGGAATTGTATTAGTACTATTAATGGTGGATAGTTAATTAAGATGTCATGGAATTATATCAATATTATTAATTGTGGATAATTAATTAAGTTAACTGTTCTTTATGTAAAAAAATGGAATTTGATGAGGTGTGTTGCTTACAGCAAAACAGACCAAATGGGAAAGGATAATTTGGTTTAACCTCCACTATCATTTGAATCAAGCGATGAAGATGAACTGTTAAAGAGGGGGATGGCGAATTTCAAGAAGAGATTAGAAATTATGATGAGTTGCAATGAGTGATATGGTTTATGTACTAAGAAGAAAATAAGTTTAAGATAAAAAAAAACAGGGGAAAGAGAATAATATGGCTGAAATTGGAAACGGAGATATGATGTAAAATGGATTATGCACAGGAGAAGATGTAAAAGAAAAAGATCAAGGCAAAACTTTGTTCATAAAACGTGTAAAAAATAAAAACCTTTTAAAAAAAGAAAGAAAACATCCTTTTCCCAATGCTGCCCAATGCTGAGGTTCGTTTTCCCCCCTTCTCCCGTTCTCTGGCATGGCATTTCCAAGCCTTTTCTGATTTAAACCCTTCCTCTCCGCTTATTGGCTCAGCGTAAGCTGAGCTGTGCCTCAATGACAGGAGAAAACCCAGCCTCAATAAAAAGAAAGGGAGCACACAATCCTCTTCCAAAGAGTGGGAAAATCGGAGTTGCCAAGCCAGAGGAGGGACAAGCTTGCCTGCCCCTCGGCAAGGGGGTGAAAGAAAAAAGGGGTGCCAAGCCTGTTGAAGGCAAATAATAATAATAATTCAAGATCGTCCTGCAACTTTTACAGAGACCATCCAAAGGAAATCTCAAAATTCAATCTGCTTCTCCAAGTTCTCCGTCCTGGTAACTTCTTCATTTTATTTTCAGTTGCAATTTGCTAAGTTCTTAGCCTGCTCTTTCTTTCTTTCTTTCTTTCTTTCTTTCTTTCTTTCTTTCTTTCTTTCTTTCTTTCTTTCTCTCTCTCTCTCTCTTTTCTTTCCTTCCTTCCTTGTCTCCCTATCTCCCTTCCTTCCTTCTTTCTTTCCTTCCTTCTTTCTTTCCTTCCTTCTTTCTTTTTTCTTTCTCCCTCCCTTCTTTCTTTCTTTCCTTCCTTCTTTCTCTCTCTCTCCTTTCCTTCCTTCTTTCTTTCCTTTCTCCCTTCCTTCTTTTTTCTTTCTTTCTCCCTCCCTCCCTTCTTTCTCTTTCTTTCTCTTTCTCTCTCTCCCTTTCTCCCTCCCTTCCTACCTATCTATATCTTCATCTATCCATCTATCCATCTATCCATCTATCCATCTATCCATCTATCCATCCATCCATCCATCCATCCATCCATCCATCCATCCATCCATCCATCCATCTATATCTCTATATCTATATGATATAGATAGAGAAATAGTCTATATCTCTCTATCTCTCTAATCTATCTATCTATCTATCTATCTATCTATCTATCTATCTATCTATCTATCTATCTATCTATCTATCATCTATCTAGTTCCCCCCCCTTCTTCATTCTCTCCACGTGTATCTTTTTAAAAAACTTCACTAGCAACCGGTTCTATTCCTTCGTTTGCTATTGGTATCTGTCAATTTTACCAGGGCTAGGTTGAAAAGAGAAATGGAAAAAAAGAGAAAAATGGGATAAATAATATGCTGCGTGATTTATTTCCACATGTCTCTATTTGTCCCCCCCCCCCCTTTTTTTTTTTTGCAATAGGTGTTCCTTTTTATTTAAAGTTGCGTGGATGGCATATCTTGCTTTGAGGAATAGGTTGAAGAGAGGAGTTGAGAAAATGGAAAAATAAGAGTGTGCCTCATTATATTACAAATCTATGTATATGTTCTGTTATTCATTCACACTTCTATCTCTACTCATTCTTTCCCCCTTTTCTTGCAATAGCTGTTCCTTTTGATTTAAATTCACGTATGAGTATGTGAGTGAATTTATCTGTCTATAATCTATTTATTGGAACTACAATGTAAACGCCAATTCTGGATGAACTAAGAATCTTGGCATAAAGGAGGCGGAAGAGATTTTTGCTGTGGTGCATTTTTAATGTTTAGAAATATGCAAGTATTACATATTTACGATATGGGAATATAAATTTATTTTGTATTTTATATATAGAAATATATATATATTTGGGCTGGATGCTGAAAAGAAACATAAAAAAACCTAATTAATTCTCCCCTCCTTATATCCTGTGTCTGCAAATAGTTTTAAAACTTTCTCATCCTTATTTAACAAGAAAAATATATTATGGAAATAAATATTTCAGATGAGGAGGTCTCTATCTAATAATCAAATCAACCAAACATTGAATATATATAAAAAGTGAAAGAAAAAACAACAGCAGTTTAACTTAAATATTAAACTAGAATCCAACCAGGATAGATTTTTTTCTATGATTAATTTTGGACATATTTGATGTTTGAATCATTTTTCTTTTTCTGATTTCTTTTTGGTACACTATTTTTTGTTGTTGCAGCTATTGTTAGATATGTGGTTTATTTTCCTGTTTGTTATTTTATTCTCATTAGTAAAACATAATAAATATATATATATTTAATAAAAAGAAATAAAAATCTTTAATGTAAAGGGAGTAGTCTAATCCATGTTTAGAAAAAGTTCTTATTCATTTAAACATTTTTTTCCTGAGCCCGTCAACCTCTTTTGATCATTTTTTTCTTCTTCTAAATTGTGGCTAAACTGCTATATATTGAATATTTCCTTTTCTGAAATTCAGAGAAAGCTATAAAAATCCTCCCTATACACACAAGAGTGGGTTTTTACTGCTTTCACCTAATTCCTCAGAGCAGAAGGAAATATACTGAGATATTCAGTAGTATAAACAATCACACGTATTTACTGCATTCAATAATAGAAAGACGAAGGTTGATCCTTTCCAAATCAGATTATCTGGAATGCCATGGAGTTCTGTTGAAATCAATGGGATTTTATAGTTATGGTCTTCCTTGCTGGAATTGGTTATGTCTAGTTTAACAGAAATAGAAATAGAATAGAATAACAGAGTTGGAAGGGACCTTAGAGGTCTTCTAGTCCAACCCCCTGCCTAGGCAGGAAACCCTATACCATTTCAGACAAATAGCTATCCAACATCTTCTTAAAGACTTCCAGTGTTGGAGCATTCACAACTTCTGGAGGCAAGCTGTTCCACTGATTAATTGTTCAAACTGTCAGGACATTTCTCCTTAGTTCTAGGTTGCTTCTCTCCTTGATTAGTTTCCACCCATTGCTTCTTGTCCTACCTTAATGAAAAGAAGGACTACAGGTGACATGATAGCAATATTCCAATATTGGAGCAGTTTGCACAGAGAGGAGGGGGTCAAGTTATTCTCCAAAGCACCTGAGGGTAGGACAAGAAGCAATGGGTGGAAACTAATCAAGGAGAGAAGCAACTTAGAACTGAGGAGAAATTCCTGACAATTACAACAATTACCCGGTGGAACAACCTGCCACCAGAGGTTATGAATGCTCCAACACAGGAGATTTTTAAAGAAGAGATTGGAGAACCATTTGTCTGAAGTGGTGTAGGGTTTCCTGCCTCAGCAGGGGGTTGGACTAGATGACCTACAAGGTCCCTTCCGACTCTGTTCTTCTGAGTTGGAGGGTCTTGCTTCTAAGTAGACTTGGATAGCAATATATGGGAATTGTGTTGGGATAAAATTCTGTGGGAATATTGTTTCCCCATCAACACTTAAAAGGACTGGATTCCGAAGGGATTTCCTTCAATAACAGAATAACCAAGAGTTGGAAGGGACCTTGAAGGTCTTCTAGTCTAACCCCTTGTTTGAGAATGAGACTCTGTACCGTTCGGGACAAAGGGCTGTCCAATGTCTTCTTGAAAACTTCCAGGGATGGAGCAGAGCATTAAAAGAAAACCTGATTTGCAGGTTTATTTAGAAAACACAGCAGAGTGAATGGCAAAAGAGACACTGGAGAAGCAGCCAATGGGCCTCCGTTTTCTGCACTTGAGGCTGGAGAACAAAATCTCTCCTTCAAATGTTAAAGCTCTCCGCTTTTTCCTGAGTCCCACTAAGACGGCATATTCATTGCTGAACTGCTGTTTTTCTTGTCACCTTTGTGTTTTCCAGTCCACTTGTGTAAACAAGCATGATCCTTCCTTCCTTCCTTCCTTCCTTCCTTCCTTCCTTCCTTCCTTCCTTCCTTCCTTCCTTCCTAACTGCTTTCGTTCCAACTTCCTTCCTTCTTTCTTTCATTCTCTTTCCCTCTCTTTCCGCCCTCCCTCCTTCATTCCTGTCCTTCCTCCCTTGCATCTCTACTCCCTCCCTCCTTTTCTTTCTTTCTTTCTTTCTTTCTTTCTTTCTTTCTTTCTTTCTTTCTTTCTTCCTTCCTTCCTTCCTTCCTTCCTTCCTAACTTCTTTCATTCCAATTTCTTTCCTTCCTTCCTTCCTTCTTTCTTCAACTCTCTCCCTCTTTCCTCCCTTCCTTTTTCCTTCCTGTCCTCCCTCCCTCCTAACTCTATCCCTCCCTTCTTTTCTGCCTTCCTTTCTTTTCATTCCTTCCTTCCCTTCTTCATCCCTCCCTCTCTTCTCCCTCCCTCCTTCTCTTTCCTCCTTTCTTCCTTTCTTCCTTTTCCTTCCTTCCTTCTCTTCTTCATCCTTCCCTCTCTTCTCCTCCCTCCCCTCCCTCTCCCCCTCCATTCCCTCCATCCTTCCCCCTTCCTTCCTTCCTCCCTTTCTCTCTCTCTCCCTCCCCCTTCTCTCTTCCTTTCTTTTCCATCACTGGAGGTTTTTTAAGAAGAGATGGGACAGCCATTTGTCTGAAATGGTAGACAGGGTTTCCTGCTTCAGCAATGGGTTGGACTAGAAGACCTCCAAGGTCCCTTCCAACTCTGTTAGTTATTCTGTTATCTCTTCTTAAAAACCTCCAATGTTGAAGCATCCAATGACTTGTCTTAGATTCTTGATTCTCTCCCTCTGTTGATGCAGCCTAAGACTGTGTTGGCTTTTTTGGCAGCTGCTGCACACGGCTGGCTCCTTTTAAGTGGTTGTCCACTAGGACTCCAAGATCCCTTTCACAGTTACTACTACTGAGCCAGGTACCACCTATACTGTACCTGTGCATTCCATTTTCCTTGCCTAAATGTAGACCCTGACTCTTTTCACCATTGAATTTCATCTTGTTAGATAGGGCCCAGCATTCAAATCTATCAAAATCCTTCTGTATCTTAAGCCTATTCTGCATGCTCAGACATTAACAAATTACTAAAAAAAGATCCCGGCAATGGCATTGGCGATTGGGGAATCTGTTCGGGGGCATGGCCAGCCTGGGTTGCTGCTTGGTTCGGGCAACCAAGGCCAAAATACCACTACCAGTTTTCCTGAACCGGGACAAACTGGTAGCAACCCACCACTGTCTACCATCCATTGGAGTCCATTGAAGCTCATGCCGACTGCTTCGGTGACTCCATCCGGCCACCTCCTTCTTACAATACAATACAATAGCAGAGTTGGAAGGGACCTTGGAGGTCTTCTAGTCCAACCCCCTGCCTAGGCAGGAAACACTATACCGTTCCAGACAAATGGCTATCCAACATCTTCTTAAAGACTTCCAGTGTTGGGGCATTCACAACTTCTGGAGGCAACTTCTGTTCCACTGATTCATTGTTCTAACTGTCAGGAAATTTCTCCTCAGTTCTAAGTTGCTTCTCTCCTTGATTAGTTTCCACCCATTGCTTCTTGTCCTGCCCTCAGGTGCCTTGGAGAATAGCTTGACTCCCTCTTCTTTGTGGCAACCCCTGAGATATTCGAACACTGCTATCATGTCTCCCCTAGTCCTTCTTTCTCTTAAGCTAAACATACCCAGTTCCTGCAACCGTTCTTCATATGTTTTAGCCTGCAGTCCCCTCATCCTCTTTGTTGCTCTTCTCTGCACTCTTTCCAGAGTCTCCACATCTTTTTTACATCTTGTTACATCATGTTACGTTACGTTATGTTATTAAATGTATCTGCTGTCCATCTCCCTCCACCAAGCAACTCTAGTCGTCCCCTTCTTCTTCTTTTGCCCTCCATCCTTCCCAGCATGAGGCTCTTCGCCAGGGAGTCCTTCTTCCTTCTCATCAGGTGGCCAAAGTCTTTGAGTTTCCTCTTCAGGATCTGGCCTTCTAAAGAGCAGTCAGGGTTGATCTCCTCTAGGACTGACCGGTTTGATGGCCTTGAAGTCCAAGGGACTCACAGGAGTCTTCTCCAGCACCAGAGTTCAAAGGCCTCCATTCTTTGGCGCTCAGCCTTCCTTAGGGTCCAACTTTCACAGCCATCCATCGCACCTGGGAAAACCATAAACCTTGGCTATACGCACTTTTGTTGGCAGGGTGACAGGGCAAGGTGTCTCTCTCTATTCTTGCTTGAGCAGGGGTTTGGACTAGAAGACCTCCAAGGTCCCTTCCAACCCTATGATTCCATGTTCTAACTCTATCCATCTGTATCCAGGTGCAAATCACGATAGCAACCAGGAATCCCTTCCCAGGAGATGGACAAGGACACATCTATTCAATGCAAACATTTCTCTCTTTATCCATCGCCACAATGACAAAAAGCAGAAAACTCAAGAGGTTTTGTTCCTTAATTGGTTTCAAAGGCTTAATTGCCAAGCTGAGTTTGACCCAACAGAATTAATTGTTACACCATCATCCACCCCTGCAATATTATTTATATCAAAGGTAGGATCTGGAACTTCATTTTTCCTGTTCTCAGCTAGAGGCCACAAGGTTCTAGGAGGCCACAGCCTTGACATTTAAAAAAAAATTCAAACGGATGACTAATAAGTGTACAATACCTTCTATTCTTGGTCAATGTTTTTATATGCTAGGGAATAAATCAAACATAAAATATGTGAATCCTATAATGGTGATTTCAGATCTGTTAGAATTTCTTTTGCTACAGATTTCTTTTTGAAAGGTGCATATCTTTGGTTTATAATTTACTAGCTGGATACCCGTTCTTCGCCAAGAAACTATGTGATTGGGCAATGCAGAAATTTGGTTCGATCCGTTGGCTCAATGGTAGTTGGTGATTGAAACACATAAGGGAATATCGCTCCTTCTGCCTTGAGTCCGGAAGCAGTTCCATAGGTGGAAGGTGTAGACATTTTGGTGAGGTACTGACGTTTAATAAATACCGTAAGGAGCCCCAGACCACTCCTGAGTGAAGGAGTGGAACTTCTGCCAGTTTGAACTGAGATAACGGAATGTGAGGCAACTGGCAGTTGGAACAGAGTTCTTTTCAGGTGGGGAGGGGGAGTAGAATATCTAACTCTTTAGCATCAGAGCATGTTAATTACTGTATAAGAAATACTAATGAGCTGATGCCATTTCAAAAAATCCTCTCTTAGTGAGCATTAGCCAAGAGGAACATAGGTGCCAAATTTCAAGTTTGTAGGCTTTACGGTTCTGGAGATTTCATGATGAGTGAGTGGTATTTGGCTTTTATATATATTTATTAATTTCATTTCTTTAAAATAGTTGTGTCGCCCCCATCTTATTATCATCTCCTTTTTAGCCACGTTGGTAGTATCCATTCTTATTAATTCGATTTACATCTCAGGAAGATGATTAAGGTAGCTACCGACATTATCATGCATCGCTGCAAAACTATAAAGCAATTAAAAGCATTTGAAAATCTCACCGTCTTTCTAAATTCTGCATCATTCCGTCATTCTTTTGGACGTTCTAAACTTTGGCTGAAAAGTTCACATGAACAGTTTTTCTAAAGAGAGTGACCACAAAGACGTAGGTTAAAAACTGTAAAAATAATTTTTATAAGAGCTCTTCTTATAAACGGATAGGCCTTCCTGAATATAACCTTGTCTCCAGATTTTTAATGAGTTGACCGAATCGTAACGAGAGATTTGAGGCCTTAAAAGTTCATTTCGTACTTTAAAGGTGAAAACCAAGATTTAAATCAGTGTTTCTCAATCTGGACCACTTAAAGATGAGTGGACTTACCTTAAAAAAAGAGAAAAGAAAAGAGAGAGAAAGAAAGAAAGAAAGAAAGAAAGAAAGAAAGAAGCAAATCAGAACAACAACATAAAAGAAAATAAATCATCCATCCATTGTCTCTTCTCTGCTTCAATACTTTTAATTGCTATGCTTTAAGGGAAAGAGAGGGAGAAGGAAAAGCAAATCAAAACAATGATTAAAAGTGATTAGAAGTTTAAAAGGAAAGAAAGGAAAAGTCTTTTAATAAAGGTGATATGATCAAAAGCTAGAATAGATGATAGAAATCAGAGAAGGGGGAATATCAACGTACATATTTTTATATAATAAAATGAAAGCAATAACAAGAGAAAATGTGGAATAACTGAACAATGATAGATTGCAATGTAAGACAAACCTGTATTATTTACTAGAAATATATGTTGATTGAATGTAATAATTATGATTATCTTTGTTAGTTTTATTTGTATTAGAATATATGACACCCAGATATCACACTGTTGACACATTGATTTGATACATTTATAAAAAATAAAAAACTTGATAGAAAACAAAAGATGAGTGGACTTCAAGTCCCAGAATTCCCCAGCCAGCAGACAGCTGATAACTGGCTTACAGTCCTGGCCCCCTCTCTGCTGGCTGGGGAATTCTGGGAGTTGAAGTCCACCCATCTTCAAGTGGTCCGAACCAGAAAGAGGGATTCAAAATGTGCCCAGTAATTAAATATGAATTAAACTTTTCAAGCTAGACTTTTAATGAACCCAATAAATAGAGTTATGGGTGTGTCTGCTCAACTTCCAAGCATCTGGGAACTCCCAAGCATCTCAACACCCAAGCATCTACCGTACCCTTCCAAGAGGGTAAGACAAGAAGCAATGGGTGGAAACTAATCGAGAAGAGAAGCAGCCTAGAACTAAGGAGAAATTTCCTGACAGTTAGAACAATTAATCAGTGGAACAGAAGTTGCCTCCAGAAGTTGTGAATGCCCCAACACTGGAAGTCTTTAAGAAGATGCTGGATAGCCATTTGTCTGAAGTGGTGTAGGGTTTCCTGCCTGAGCAGGGGGTTGGACTAGAAGACCTCCAAGGTCCCTTCCAACTCTGTTAGTTATTCTGTTATCTCTTCTTAAAAACCTCCAATGTTGAAGCATCCACAGCCTCTAGTTCTACTGGTTAATTCTTCTCACTGTCAGGAAATTTCTCCTTAATTCCAGGTTGCTTCTCTCCTTGGTTAGTTTCCATCTGTTGCTTCCTGTCTTCCTTTCTGGTGCTTTGGAAAATAGGTTGACCCCCCCCCCCTCTTCTTTGTGGCAGTCTGTTGTGGCTCGCAGCCCCCAGTGGAGCTGGCAGCAGATTCGGACAGTGAGGAGGTTGGGAAGGAACCTGGGCCAGTCCTGGAGTCTGGGGAAGGCTCTGTGTTGGAGGCAGAGAGGGGGCCAGGGCCGTCTGACAGTTATCAGCTGCCTTCAGAGTCAGACATCAGTGAGGCAGAAGAACAGCTGGATCCTGTTCCCAGTGTGCGCATGTACAGAGCTGCCAGACGAAGGGAACAGCTAAAGAACAAGAGTCAACTTGGGAGTAAGGCCACAGGTGGACGATGAACTGCCCCTCCCAGAGGAAATAAAAGAGGAGCAAAGGGGGAGTGGAGTTTGCAGGAGACCATTCGTTCTCTTAATTGGTTCGTGACTCTCCGAGGCTCTTTGCCAAGTTGTGCAGATATCGGCCTGGCATCTCTCCAAGCCAGAGAAGGTCTGTGACTGTAAATCCTCCCTTGAAAGACTTTGCTTGATGTGAATGAGCAGAATTCACAGTAAATTAATAAAAGGGGTTTTTGTCGGGACAAGGAATTTGCTTCACGCTCCCGGGAAGCCTCGGTTAGAACACCACGGTTCAATCCTGAGCTACAATTACTCTCTTCTATCAAATCCTTAGAATTTCTGATTGTGGGCCTGCCCTCTGGTACTTTGAAGAATAGGTTCACACCCTCTCAATCAATCAATCTATCAATCAGAATAGAGCTGAAAGGAACCTTCAAGGTCTTCTAGTCCAACCCCCTGCTCAAGCAGGAGACCCTATACTATTTCAGACAAGGGGCTGCCCAGTCTCTTCTTAACAGCCTCCAGTGTTGGGGCATTCACAACTTCTGGAGGCAAGCAGTTCCACTGATTAATTGTCCTCGTTGTTAGGAAATTTCTCCTCAGTTCTAAGTTGCTTCTCTCCTTGATTAGTTTCCACCCATTGCTTCTTGTTCTACCCTCAGGTGCCTTGGGGAATAGTTTGACTTCCTCTTCTTTGGGGCAACCCCTGAGATATTGAAACTGCTATCATGTCTCCCCCAGTCCTTCTTTTCATTAAACTTGGCATTTCCTAGGAACATAGGCTAATACGAGTCTCCTCACATGGGCCCCCAAGGCCACTGAATTCTTTCCATCTGTGACATATTATTACACAGTATATTTAGAATATAAAAGTCTTCCTGGCATTGGGAACATTTGCACAATGAGGGTCTATTTATATCATTGTTTCTGGCCACGAAATGACCCTCGCAAAACTCTTAGCAACGCCTCAGTTCTCGGGGAGCTTTGTCAGCAGGGAAGCGAATGCGGCTCTCGGCTTTCCTAAGGAGATTTCAGTCACTGGGAGGGAAATGGATAACTTGGCTCCTTCTGACAAACGGCTTGGATTGTGGACGGTAGAGGGACGGATCGGGTCCCCCAATCTTTGGTGTGGGAAATTCAGAGGCTTGGGGGGCTCCGAGAAACATTCGAATGTGTTCGGGGCAAGCGACGACTTATGGGTCAAAAGAAAAACCACTTGGAATATTAAAAGACAATCTTGCATTACTTGGTGTCTTTGAGAAAACTTTAAATCAGAGGGTTTCAAAATGTGGCCAGAATCCCAAACACTATCTCCTTTCCTTCCTTCCTTCCTTCCTTCCTTCCTTCCTTCCTTCCTTCCTTCCTTCCTGCCTGCCTGCCTGCCGGCCGGCCTGCCTGCCTGCCTGCCTGCCTGCCTCTCTGCCTTCCTGCCTCCTCCCTCCCTCCTTTGCTTCCTTCCTTCCCTTTTTCTTCCCTCCCTCTCTCCCTTTTTCTGGTCTTCTTCCTTCCATTCATCCCTCTCTCTTCTTCCTTCCTTCTTTGCTTCCTTCTTTGCTTCCTTCCTTCCCTTCTTCCTCCCACCCTCTCTCCTTTCTTTCTTTCCTTCCTTCCTCTTGTCCTCCTTCCTTCCTTCTTTGCTTCCTTCTTTGCTTCCTTCTTTGCTTCCTTCCTTCCCTCTCTTCTTTCTTTCTTTCCTTCCTTCCTCTTGTCCTCCTTCCTTCCTTCTTTGCTTCCTTCTTTGCTTCCTTCTTTGCTTCCTTCCTTCCCTCTCTTCTTTCTCCCTCCCACTCTTCCTCCCTCCCTCCCTCCCTTCTTCTGCCCTTTCTTCCCTTTCTCTCTCTCTGTGTTCTTCCTCCCTTCCTCCCTCCTTCCTTCTTTGCTTCCTTCCTTCCCTTTTCCCTCCCTCCCTCCCTTTTCCTGGTCTCCTTCCCTCCTTCCCTTCCCTCCCTCGCTCCTTCCTCCCTCCCTCCCCGCTTCCCTCCCTCTCTCCCTTCTCCTTTTTCCTCCCTCCCTCCCTCTGCTTCTCTTTCCTTCCTCCCTCCCTCCACCTGCCTTTCTTTCTTCCTTCCTTCCTTTCTCCCTCTCTCTCCCCCTTCCTTCCTTCCTTCCTTTCTCCAGTGCAAGCTTTCTTCAACAGACCCCTATTTGTTCTGCAAACCAGTATAAAAGCGTTACGACAAGCAAGCCACATTGTCATTCTTCTTCTCCAAACTCTCGCCTTTAGTAAGGGATTACTGCATTCTACTTTGGGTATGAATCACTCCCGCTAATCTCCCAGGACATTCGATTACGGATCACGAAGTGGCTGTTTTGGGAAGAATGAACCTACGCCAAGGCTGTGGAGAGGGAGAGGCTGGGAATGGTGCTACAGCAAAAGGTTTCCGGTTATTTAGAGAGGACTCAACCAACACAATATTTTTTTAAAACAACACAATGCAATTGTTAATGGATGAGGTACTTGTCATCTATCTCATATATTGCAATCCACATTTGTATTATCCCCATCTCCCCATCTCTCTTCTATCCTTCCTCCCAATTTAAACCCCGCATTCAAGCATTGGAGATGGTTTATTATTATAGGCCAAGGACACTTATGCCATGCAGTGAAAACGTTTTTAAAATGTGTTAGGCTGAAAAGGTGCCCCAGCCTTCTATTCTATTGGTGCTCTGTGTCATTGCGGTTTGTGATGGCTGATAATGTGTGAATTTATTTTTTGTTGGATTGCGCTCGGTGCTATCGGAATAACAACTTCCGAAGGCGACTTCTGTTCCGTGGGTTGATTCTTCTCACTGTCAGAAAGTTCCTCTTTATTTCCAGGTTGAATCTCTCCTGGGTCAGTTTCCATCCATTATTCCCTGTCTGGCCTTCAGGTGCTTTGGGAAATAAGTTGACCCCCTTCTCCTCTCTGTGGCAGACTCTCAAATATTGGGAAACTGCTATTAGGTCTCCCCTGGTCCTTCTCTTCACTAGACTAGCCATGCCCAGTTCCTGTAACTGTTCTTCATGGAAAATAGGTAGGTAGGTAGATAGATAAAGAGAGGTGAATAAATAAATATAGATAGATACAGAATACAGAGGAACAGATTTGGAAGGGGGCTTGTAGGTCATCTAGTCCAACCCCCCTGCCCAACAGGAGACCCTAGACCATTTCTGACCTATGACAGTCCAGTCTTTTCTTCAAAGCTTCCAGTGATGAAGCTCCCATAACTTCCGAAGGCATCTCCTGTTCCATCAGTTGAGGGTTCTCACGGTCAGAAAATTCCTCCTTATTTCCAGGTCGAATCTCTCCTTGGTCAGTTTCCATCCGTTATTCCTTGTCTGCTTTGGACAAGGTGCCTTCGGGTGCTTTGGAGAACAGCTTGATCCCCTCCTCTCTGTGGCAGCCCCTCAAGTATTGGAAGGCTGCCATCATGTCTCCCCTGGTCCTTCTCTTCACTAGACTAGCCAGGCCCAGTTCCTGCAACCGTTCATCGTATGTTTTAGCCTCCAGTCCCCTCATCATCCTGGTTGCTCCTCTTTTTGACATAAAAAACCCCTTCTGTTTAGGTAATCTTTGGCTGACATCCATTCATTTAGTGACTGTTCAAAGTTACATCAGCACTGGAAAAAGTGACATCTCTTTCACACAACCGTTGCAGCATTCCCAATCACATAGTCAAAATCCACGTTTACGTTTATCAACTGACTCATATTTATGACAGTTGCAGTATCCCAGGGTCTTGTGCTCCCCTCTTGCAACCTTCCAACAAGTTAGCCATATTCACTTCACAACTGCGTTACTTAACAATGATGGCCAGGAACGTCATGCAATGGAGCAAAACTCACTTAACAACTGTCTTGCTCAGTAACAGAAATGTTGGGCTCAGTGGTGGTCATAAGCTGAGGATTGTCTGCACCTTCTCTGTAAAGGTTCAGCGTTCTCATTCTCCTTTCTCTCAAATCAAGTCCACAGTAGGGAAGTATAGTTAGTACGTGACTTATATTTCAGCACCACGGAGAGCAACTCCTTGGCGAAAATGCAATGAAATAAATCATTACATCGGAATAGAGCTGGAAGGGACCTTGGTGGTCTTCTAGTCCAACCCCCTGCTCAAGCAGGAGGCCCTACACCAGTGACGGCTAATCTTTTCCGGACCGAGTGCCCAAAGCACATGCGCGTGTGCATGCCAGAAACCCAAAGTGCAATGCGCACATGCCCCATGCACGGGCCCCATGCATGCACGCATCTCTGTGCATGCTCCCGGCATGTACATGCATTCCCCATATGTGTCCACCACCCTGCGCATGCACAGCAGAGCTGAACTGGGGCAACAACTCACATGCAATCAGAGTGGGCACTGCCATGCCGCCTCTGGCACACTTGCCATAGGTTCGCCATCACAGCTCTACACCATTTCTTCCCCTCAGTCACTATCACCTGAGGCTCAGTTTCCAATGCCTGTTGTTTCTCATAGAAGCTTAGGGCTGGGATATTACATGTGTTAACAGCAGCGAGAAGTGTGTTTGCACAATATTGGAAAAATGAGGAGATGCCTACAGATGAAAACGTAATTTAAAAAAAGTATTAGAACGTGCGAAAACGGCTAGGTTAACATTAAAGATGCAGAATATTTTTTTAACATGGGATTTGTTTTACCAATGGTTAGACAATAAAGGTAGAAATTAGAAGTTGGAAGAATTCCACTATCTACAATAAATATTGCTATTATTATTGATGTTGTGCATAAGTGAATTGACCCAGACAATACACTGTTAAGCATTTATGTATGTCAAAGAATAATGTACAAATAAAATTTATATATTTTAAAAAAGAAGCAGCAGCTTAGGGCTGGAAGGGACTCTAGAGGTCTTCTAGTCCAACCCCCTGCCCAATGCAGGAGTCTTATGCCATCTTGGACAAATGCATGCCAGTCTTTTCTTGAAAACTCCTGGGCTATTGCAACCTAATCCTTGTCAATCCCACTGTGCAGTTTGTAAATTGTGAATAATGTTGATATGTAAAGGAAAAGGTTCCCTTCGCACATATGTGCTAGTCATTCCCGACTCTAGTGGGCGGTGCTCATCTCCGTTTCAAAGCTGAAGAGCCAGCGCTGTCCGAAGACGTCTCCGTGGTCATGTGGCCGGCATGACTCAATGCCGAATGAGCACAGAGCGCTGTTCCCTTCCCACCAAAGGTGGTTCCTATTTTTCTACTTGCATTTTTTACATGCTTTCGAACGGCTAGGTTGGCAGAAGCTGGGACAAGTCACGGGAGCTCACTCTGTTATGCGGTGCTGGGGATTCAGACTGCCGAACTGCCGACCTTTCTGATTGACAAGCTCAGCGTCTTAGCCACTGGTTATTTTCATTACGCAATGATCAGTTTAATCAGCCCTGGACAAGTCCAATCCATCTGGAATTTTCAGAATCTTCTTCATCCATAATTGTTTTGGTTCAATTCATCTTTCAATTTGATTTGTGGGAGGGAGGTGGAAGTTGAATTAATCAAGACGTAAGTGTGGTGTTAAATTACATTCCTAAAATATGGATTTTCCCATTTTATGAAGATTTTTCCCAGGTTAAGAGGAAAATCTTACTCAAAGAAACTCATCCTTTTGATATGAAGGGATGGATTTGCGATATGAATCTTTTGTATACTTCTCTTCATTTTGAAAGGGAGAAAGTGGAACGGTATGTTTTTAGGTAGTTTAGATTTAATAACAGGCTTAAGGATTAAATTAACTCCATATTGATGCAAATTGGTATAATAGGCATCTCTTTATTAGTTCTCCTCCCTCCCCAATTCTTCTAGGTATTATTTTAATCACTCTCTAGCGAACGTAATGTTTTTAAAATATACTTTGTTGGTGGTAGGGTGCAATTATTTTTAATCCTATAATGAAATAATAGATTTTCAAAAATACGTTTTGGTGGTGGTAGAGTTGCAATTGTTTTTTATTCTATAACTAGCTGGGTATATACAGTATTTATCCCAATCCTCCTTCCATGAACGTCGCTGCAATTTCTAATATTGGATTTTCACCCCTTACCAGAGGGTGCCCCCTTGTGGAGTACTCTGAAGCCATTACCATGGCAACTCTACAGCGCTGTACAGTAGAAGCCATTTTAAGGCACAACAGGGTGTATCTTAAAAGAACAAACACCCCCATGAGTGTTAGGGGTGTTTTACCCCCCCCCAGTATTTGTTTCCAGAGAGTAAGTCATCTGTGTACCAAATTTGGTTGAAATTGCTCAAGGCGTTCCAGAGTTCTGCTGGAACACACATACACAGAGCCGTTTTTATATATATAGATGATTTTTTTTTTTAAAAAAAGGAAGAGACTGCTCATTTTCTTCAACTACCCAAGTTTTTCCCATGTTAGAAAAAATCTCATAAAGCAACTGCCAGAGATCTTGAGATTCAACTTCTGCCTGAGCGCCTCGATTGGGCTGATGGAAATACAATGGCGCGATGGGGAGCATTTGAGGAATGCAGTTGTGGGATGTGCCAGCTGCCACAAAGTTAGGCAAAGGTTTAGGTTTAGGTTTTAGGTTTATTTGGATTTATATGCCGCCCTTCTCCAAAGGACTCAGGGCGGCGTACAACATTAAAAACACACATCACAAAAGTTAAAAAAAGATTAAACCCAATTCCAAAAAGACCAAACCGATTTTTTTTTAAAAAAAGAAACAGTACATTTAAAATAAATTAAAATTAACATTAACAGGCCAGGCCGGCTTGCTGGAAAAGCCAACTTTTTAGGGCGCGTCGGAAGGACCAGAGGTCAGGGATTATGCGAAGCTCCGGGGGCAGCTCATTCCAGAGGGAAGGCACTCCCACAGAGAAGGCTCTCCCCCTGGGGGTCACCAGCCGACACTGTCTGGCCGACGGCACCCTGAGGAGGCCAACTCTGTGGGATCGTACTGGATGGTGGGAGGCTACTGGTGGCAATAGGTGGTCTCGCAGGTACCCTGGGCCTAATAATAATAATAATAATAATAATAATAATAATAATAATAATAATAATAATAAATATTTATTTCTTAGCCGCACCCTCTCCCGAAGGACTCGGGGCGGCGTACAATAAAACATAGGAAATAAATATATAGACAAACATACATATAACAAAAACGTATACCAAGACATATACATATACAAGGAGGAGGTGAGCTGATGGATAAAAACAATTAAAAACACAATGTTTAAAAACCCCTAAATAATTAAATACAATTAAAATACCCCAAATAAAAAACCCGTCAGGAGCGATATAGTTGGATCAAAGTTGAGCTGCCTAAGCCATGGAGTGCTTTAAAGGTCATAATTAATATCTTGAATCGCACCCGGAAAACAACCGGCAACCAGTGCAGGCCGCCTAAAAGGAGTATGACATGGGAGCACCTAGGTACCCCCATGACAACCCACGCGGCCGCATTCTGGACCAGCTGAAGCCTCCGGGTGCTCTTCAAGGGCAGCCCCATGTAGAGAGCGTTGCAGTAGTCCAGGTGAGAAAAAACGAGGGCATGAGTGACTGTGCACAGAGCATCCTGATCCAGGAAGGGGCGCAACTGACGTACCAGGCGAACCTGGTAAAAGGCCCCCCTGGTCACGGCCGTCAGGGGTTCTTCTAAACTAAGCCGCATATGCAGGAGGACTCCCAGATTGTGAGCCTTCTCTGAGGGGGCTAAAATTTCTCCCCCTATCGTCAAAGATGGAACACGATGTACAAATCGGGATGACGGAAACCACAGCCACTCAGTCTTGGAGGGATTGAGCTTGAGTCTGTTCCTCCCCATCCAGATCCGCACAGCCTCCAGGCATCGGGACATCACATCGAGGGTATCATTTGGGTGGTTTGGGGTAGAGATGAAAAGTTGGGTATCATCAGCATATTGATGATACCGTACCCCAAAACCACGGATGATCTCGCCCAGCGGTTTCATGTATATGTTGAACAGGAGGGGTGAGAGAACCGACCCCTGGGGCACCCCACAAGTGACGCGCCTGGGGGTCGATCCCTGCCCTCCAGTCAACACAAAGTGTTAACCCAGCAACACACTCAACATTTAGAAAAGAAGAACAAAAAATAAATAAATCCATTACTCTTTGGCAAAAGTGAAGCAGACACAGGCAGTTGGTCAAGTTAATAGGGCTATAAAGAGCTGCTGCTGTGACAAACTCTTTGTGGGTAACAACAACAACAACAAAAGAAAAACAACAAAGACAGACAGTTTGGTGTAATGGTGAAGGCGCTGTCCTAGAAATTAGGAATTATGAGTTTTAGTCCTGCTTTAGGCATGAAAGCCAGCTGGGTGACTTTGGGCCAATCACCAGGAGACAGTGAATTCTAGTTCTGCCTTAGGCATGAAAGCCATCTGGGTGACTTTGGGCCAATCACTGGGAGACAGTGAATTCTAGTTCTGCCTTAGGCATGAAAGCCAGCTGGGTGACTTTGGGCCAATCACCAGGAGACAGTGAATTCTAGTTCTGCCTTAGGCATGAAAGCCAGCTGGGTGACTTTGGACCAATCACCAGGAGGCAGTGACTTCTAGTCCTGGTTTAGGCATAAAAGCCTGCTGGGTGAGTTTGGGCCAATCATCAAGAGATGGTGAGTTCTAATCCTGCCTTAGGCATGAAAGCCGGCTGGGTGACTTTGGGCCAATTGCCAGGAGATGGTGAGTTCTAGTCCTGCCTTAGGCATGAAAGACAGTTGGGTGACTTTGGGCCAGTCCCTCTCTCAGTGCAAACCACATCATACTTATTGTAGGGAAAACAGGAAGAGGAAGGAATACAAGTAGTCCTTGAGTTATGAATGTAATGCACTTGCCCATTCCATTCGTAACCCGAGGATTTGTGGGAGTGAATCTCATATGTTAAACGTGATCCCTCCTTCCTTTCGCACACGGATTCCGTAATTGAATTCGTCGGTTGTTATGCGCTTGGGGTATCTCAGGGTGGGGAAGGCCATGTGGGGGCCTAGTGATGGAAGAGGCCACCTGGTCATTTAATTTCATTTAGTGACTGCTCAAAGTTACAACGGCACTGGAAAAAATGACTTATGACCATTTTTCACACTTACGACCTTTGTAGCATCCCTGTGGTCACAGGATCAAAATTCAGGCTCTTGGGAACCGCTTCATATTTATGACAGTCATAGAATCTTAGGGTCATGTGATAATCTTTTGCGACCGTCTGACAAGCAAAGTTGACATGGAAGCCAGATTCACTTAACAACCGTGTTGGTAATTTATCGACTGCGGCAATTCACTTAACAACTGGGCCATCAGAGGGGGCAAAAGTCACTAAACCAATGTCTCACTTAACCACAGGAATTTTGGGCTCCCTTGCGGTCATATATTCGAGGACTACCTGTACAAATGACCGTGACTCAATCATTCCTTTTTTAAAAAAGTTTTTTTTTATTTTATTTTAATACAAATATATCATCTTTTGTTAATCAATGTGTCATCTGGGTACAAATATTTTGTGCAATAACAATTAAACTTACAGTCATATTCATTATTTTATTTATTCTTAAGTTAATACTAATACATAACATACTATTATAACAATCCCCTTCTTTAGTTATTTATCTTTGTTAATACAATTTCCCTATTTCACTCCTCTGCTTTCATTTCTAATTTTCATATTTATTCTCTAACCATTGATAAAATAACTCCCATATACTGTAACAGCCAGACTCTTCCTGTTCTTTAATTGCAAGCGTTAATCTATTCATTTCTGCACATTCTGATATTTTCTTAATCATGTTCTCATCCATAGGGATCTCTTCACTTTTCCAGTTTTGTGCAACTATAATTTTAGCTGCAGTTATTACATGAACCTTGGTAACGCCACACTTGGAATCCTGCATTCAGTTTTGGTCACCACGATGTAGAAAAGATGTGGAGACTCAAGATAGAGTGCAGAGAAGAGCAACAAAGAGGATTAGGGGACTGGAGACTAAAACATATGAAGAACGGTTGCAGGAACTGGGTATGTTTAGCTTAAGAGAAAGAAGGACTAGGGGAGACATGATAGCAGTGTCCCAATATCTCAGGGGTTGCCACAAAGAAGAGGGAGTCAAACTATTCTCCAAAGCACCTGAGGGTAGAACAAAAAGCAATGGGTGGAAACTAATCAAGGAGAGAAGCAACTTAGAACTGAGGAGAAACTTCCTGACAGTTAGAACAATGAATCAGTGGAACAGAAGTTGCCTCCAGAAGTTGTGAATGCCCCAACACTGGAAGTCTTTAAGAAGATGCTGGATAGCCATTTGTCTGAAACAGTATAGGGTTTCCTGCCTAGGCAGGGGGTTGGACTAGAAGACCTCCAAGGTCCCTTCCAACTCTACTATTGTATTGTATTAAGAATAATTCTGGTTTGAAGTCAATATGTTGTTGCACCATCTTCTCCATCCACATTTTTGTCCAATATTTTTTAGCTTCTACACATGTCCACCACATATGATAGTACGATCGTGGTATCTGGTGACATTTCCAACATTTGGCTGATATATGTTTAAGCATCTTTGCTAATCTTTCCAGTGGAAAGGATTCCATCATTCCTTCAAGGACCCTATTTCTAAGTTTGCAGCTTGCTTTGTGTTCACAGTTTAGAATTTACAGACTTTGGAATTGGCTATCCCAAGTGTTTGTTTGTGTGTGTGTGTGTGTGTGTGTGTGTGTGTGTAAGAGAGAGAGAGAGAGAGACAGACAGACAGACAGACAGACACACAGAGAGAGATATTGATTCCCAGCGGTTTGGACTGGTTCGGTCAAACCAGTATGGTTTGGTGGCCTGAGTCGCTGGAATTGGCAGTGACCCAGGCCTGCCACGCCCCCAAACCAGTTCCCGGGGCGGCGCCAGCAGCACCGCCATCTTGTTTTTCAGTTGTGCGCATGTGCAGAACAATTTTAATTGCACTGTGCATACCAGAGGTGGATTCCTACCGATTTGGACCGGTTCAGATGAATAGGTAGTAATTTGACAGCCTGGGTCGTTGGAAGCGGTCGCCTGCCACGCCCCAAACCAGTTCTCCCGGGCGTGGCTTGGTGGTGGGTGGGGTCATGTGACTGTGTGTGCGTGAGTGACATCAGGTTAGCCACACCCACTCAGTCACATGCCTCCCCTCCACCTAGCCACGTCCACAGAACCAGTAGTACATTTTTTTGAAACTCATCCCTGGTGCATAGTTGCGGGGCGCGCACACAAGTGAACCAGCAGTAGTGCCTGCCGGAACCCACCCCTGGTGTGTGTGTGTGTGTGTGTGTCAGGGGTGGGTTCCTGCCAGTTCTAAGCTCTTCTCTAGAAGAGGTTCCACAAATCTACAGTGCCGTTTAGAACCGGTTCCAGCTCCCTCCCCCCGCCCGTCTGCACATCATCAAGATGAAGAGGGAGAGGAGGAATTCTGGGAGTTGAAGTCCACAAGTCTTAAAGCTGTCAAGTTTGAACACCCCTGGGGTTGTTTTTGCCTAAAGGGTTAGGGGTGCAAGGGTCTTCTAACTTGACAGCTTTAAGACTTGCACACTTCAATGCCAGAGTTCCTGAGCCAACATTTTGGTTGCTAAGCAAGAGCGTTGTTAGGTGAGTTTCACCACATTTTACAAGTTGGCCATGCCCACCCAGTCACATGGCCGGCAAGCCACTCCCACCCGGTCACATGGCTGGCAAGCCACTCCCACCTGGTCACATGGCCAGCAAGCCACTCCCACAAAGCAGGCCACACCTACAGAAGAGGTTCTAAAAAACGTTGAAACCCACCCCTGGTCTGGGTGTATCCCGAACGGCGGCCCCCAGATCTTTCAATCCTGTTGTGAGGCTCCATTAATTAAACGCTCTTAAGGGAAATTTGGCCCCCTGTGCATGAAAAACACCAAGGGATCCGGGATCGGAACGTGATTCATGCCACTTTGTCGAAGCCGGCAGCTTCGGCGTCATTTATGTTCTGCTCAAGCTGATAATTTGACATATGATAATGCGTCTCCTTCAAAGTACGGCTTAATTTAGCACAGATGACTCTCTGAGTGTTTGTTCCTTTTCTCCATCAGCCCCAATTAAGGGACGCTCGCTAAGAAAGTCAGCGATGTCACCCTGGGGAAGAGGCTTAAGCTCCCGACAGGAATTCAGGGCACGGAGCTGGCTTGGCCCTAGTTTGAGTCTGAGGGCACGAGGACGGCCTGCCAGCGGAGGAGACGAAGGGGGTAAGCGAAGTGCTGGCGGGAGCATCTAGGAAGGTCTACGTCTGTTCCGTTTTCAAAGGAAAGAAGATTGTCATGACCCTGGGGTCCTTCGGTGCCCTTGCAACTTGCAGACATTTCATGACCAAACTAGGCAACGTCATCAGTACTACAAGGGAGTGGGGGTTGTGGAATGAAGGAGGAGGACGACGACGACAAAGAGAAGGAGGAGGAGTGTGGTTTCCTTGGTGCGCTCTGTGTTTGATGGTTTTCTTGCAGATGTTTCATGACCCAACTAGGGAACATCATCAGTGATAGGAGGGAGAGGAGGAGGAGGAAGAAGAGGAGGAGGAGAAGGAAGAGGAGGAGGAGGAGGAAGAGGAGGAGGAGGAAGATGACTGTGGGGTCCTTGGTGCTCTCTGGGCTTGGTGGTTTTCTTGCAGACGTTTCATGACCCAACTAGGTAATATCATCAGTGCTAGAAGGGAGTGGGTTTTGTGGAATGGAGGAAGAGGAGGAGGACTGTGGGGTCCTTAGTGCTCTCTAAGGTTGATGGTTTTCTTGCAGACATTTCATGACCCGACTAGGTAACATCATCTGTGCTAGAAGTGAGTGGATTCTGTGGAATGAAGGAAGGGGATGAAGAAGAGGAAGAGGATTGTGGGGTCCTTGGTATTCTTTGAGTTTGATTATTTTCTTGCAGACATTTCATGACCCAACTAGGTAACATCATCAGTGCTAGAAGGGAGTTCAATGCTTCTGTGCATGCACATAAGCGTTGGGTGGGTGGGCAGAAACTCCCACCACCACTACTGCTGGTTCAGCCGATCCGGGCCGAACCGCCAGCAACCCACCTCTGCTGAGGTCACTGATAAACCTCCAAGTGGCCTCAAGGACCCTCTACAAGGATGCAAATGACCAGCTGTCTGCAAGGAGTAGAAATCCTTCTTTTCTCCATCATCCGGCCAGAGCTGAAGAAGCTTCTTGGCTGAGAAGCGAAATGTCTTCAAAGAAAAAACCAGACAGTCCAATTGCCTCTTGAAAAAAAAGCACCTTTGGGACAACCGTGACCTGGATGACGGAGAATCTCCATTCTTCTATTGACGAGGAGTTGCTCTTAATTCTTTTTTTAAAAAGAGTTTTATTGTTTTTCAATTACAAAAATAAACCTTCCATCTTTCCTTAATAATAATAATAATAATAATAATAATAATAATAATAATAATAATAATAATAATAATAATAGTAAATATTTATTTCTTAGCCGCACCCTCTCCCGAAAGACTTGGGGCGGCGTACAATAAAACATAGGAAATAAATATATAGACAGACAGACATATAACAAAAACATATACCAAGACATATACCCAGTCTCTCGTCTGGGTACAAACATCTCTGTGCAATATCGTTCCTCTTTTGCCACATCTTTCACATTCATATTAACATCATTTCCCAAAGTTTAGTATTATAATATATTAAGCATTTAAACATTATTAAAAATTATTAAACGATGTAGAAAAGATGTGGAGACTCTAGAAAGAGTGCAGAGAAGAGCAACAAAGAGGATTAGGGGACTGGAGACTAAAACATATGAAGAACGGTTGCAGGAACTGGGTATGTTTAGCTTAAGAGAAAGAAGGACTAGGGGAGACATGATAGCAGTCTTCCAATATCTCAGGGGTTGCCACAAAGAAGAGGGAGTCAAGCTATTTTCCAAGGCACCTGAGGGTAGAACAAGAAGCAATGGGTGGAAACTAATCAAGGAGAGAAGCAACCTAGAACTGAGGAGAAACTTCCTGACAGTGAGAACAATTAATCAGTGGAACAGAAGTTGCCTCCAGAAGTTGTGAATGTCCCAACACTGGAAGTCTTTAAGAAGATGTTGGATAGCCATCTGTCTGAAACGGTATAGGGTTTCCTGCCTAGGCAGGGGGCTGGACTAAAAGACCTCCAAGGTCCCTTCCAACTCTGCTATTGTATTGTATTGTATTGTATTGTATTGTATTGTATTGTATTATATTGTATTGTATTGTATTAAACTCTCCATTTTTCTTCTTACTATCTTCTAGTAATAATATATCAACATTAAACATCATTATTCTTACCATACACATACGAACCATTTTATATCTCTATCCAAGTGTGTTATCTACTTATTTTTTAGTTTTCTTCATTTCCAAACTCCTTTCTCTCTCTCCAACCATTGGTAAAATACTTCCCAAATCATATAATATTGTTTGCTCTTTCTCTTTAATTGCTAGTGTTAATCTGTTCATTTCTGCTCATTCTAACATTTTCCTTATCACCTTCTCATCCATAGGAGTCTCTACACTTTTCCAATGTGGTGCAAATACAATTCTATCTGCGGTTAATACATGAATGATTAAATATACATTCTCTTTATTATAAATTTCAGGTAGGTTTCCCAGCAGAAATGTTTCTGGCTTCAGCTCAACGCGTTGTTGTATCATCTCTTCCAACCCTGTCTTAATTTTTGTCCAATATTTCTTTGCCTCTCCACCTGTTCACCACATAAGATCCAGGTGTTTGGTGGCACTTCCAACATTTAGCTGAGTTGTCTTTAAAAAATGTTTGCCAACCTCGCCGGCAGTAGATGCTCTTAATTCTGGACTTGTCTTTCTGTCCCTACAGGTACCTTTTGGGAAGCATGGATTGGCAGCTTTGGGGTCTGGTTTTCTACCTCCAGGTGGCTTTCTCAGCTTCTTGGGACTGTGTCTCTCGCTGTTCCCTGTGTATTCTTCACAACCAGGATGGAGAGAAGCCCATCAACCCTCTTGTAAGTTACAACAGACGCTGACCGGAAGGCCGTCTATGGAGTATCTCAGTCATCCAGGTCATGGTTGTCCCAAAAGTGCTTTTTCCAAAGGTAAACCTGGACTTTTTTTTGCAGTTTCTGCTTGAAGAGGTTTCGCTCCTCACGCAAGAAGCTTTTTCGGTTCATGAAGAACCGAAGAAGCTTCTTGCATGAGAAGCGAAATGTCTTCAGGCAAAAACACAAGAAAGTTCTACCTTTGGAAAAAGGACCTTTGGGTTGGCCAAGAGACTATTTTGACAAGGACCAGGGCAGGGATTGGGGGCCCAGGCAATTGGTTCTTTTGGATCTAGTGAAAACAAGCGCGCCGTAAATATAGGTAGTCCTCAACTTACGACCACAATTGAGCGCCACATAGGTAGTCCTCGACTTACAACCACAATTGAGCGCCACAGGGAGACATTGGTTAAGTGAGTTTGGCCCCCTTCGACGGACGTTCCTTGCCACCATTGTTAAGTGAATCCCTGCAGTGGGTGTCTTAAACCCGGTTTCACCATCGGCTTTGCTGGTCACAAAAGGGGACCATGTGACGTCCGGGATGGCTGCGACCGTCAGAAATGCGAGTCAGTTGCCAAGGGAGTGAATTTTGATCCTGTGACCATGAGGAGGCTGCAACGGTCATTAAGTGTGAAAACGGTCATAAGTCCCTCTTTTCAATGGGGTAACTTTGAATGGTCACTAAATGAACTGTTGTAAGACAAGGACTACCTGTAATTCTCTTGGCTGTTTCTTTATTTTTAATTTTGTTCTTGCAGCGTTGTGCTTTGGGGTGCCAAAGTCCCTCCGTGCCTGGCGTGGAGTGGGAGAGATGTGAAAGGCTCCTCTCACTCTTAACCTCCTTTCCGATGGAGGAGGAAGAGGAGGAGGAGGAGGAGGAGGAGGAGGAGGAAGAGGCTGGCAGATCCCAGGTGAGTGGGAAAAGGTGTTCACGGTTGCTGACATTCACCCAAACACAGGTTCAAAGCTGGCAGGTTTACCAGAGTTTTCGGAAAATAAAATACAATACAATACAATAGTAGAGTTGGAAGGGACCTTGGAGGTCTTCTAGTCCAACCCCCTGGCTAGGCAGGAAACCCTATACCGTTTCAGACAAATGGCTATCCAACATCTTCTTAAAGACTTCCAGTGTTGGGGCATTCACAACTTCTGGAGGCAAGAGGGCAGAAGAGTCAGAGGGCAGAAGAATGACAGAGTTGGAAGGGACCTCGGAGGTCTTCTAGTCCAACCCCCTGCTCAAGCAGGAGACCCTGTACCATTTCAGGCAAAATGATTCTCCAGTCTCTTCTTATAGCCCTCCAGAGATGGAGCACCTACAATTTCTGGTGGCAAGTCGTTTCACTGGTTAATTGTTCTCACTGTTCCACTGTTCTCATTGTTCTCCTCCCCTCCCACTCCCTCCCTCCTTCCTTCATCTCTCCCCTCCCTGCTCTCCTCTCCCCACTCCTTCCTTTCCCTCCTTCCTTTCCCCTCCCTCCCCATCTCTCCCTGCCTTCCCTCCCGTTTCTCCTTCCCTCCCTCTCCCTCTCCCTCTGCTGTCCCTTTCCTTTCCCCCTCCCTGCCTCCCCTCCCCACCCTCCTCCCCTTCATTCTTTTCCCCTCCCTCCCTGCTCTCATCTCTCCCCCTCCCTGCCTTTCCTCCCCTCTCCTCCCCTTTCTCTTTCTTTCTTTCCTTCCTTCCTTCCTCTCTCTTCTTCCTTCCTTCCATTTCCCCTCCCCTATCCTCCTCCCCTCCTTCTTCCTCTTCTTATTTCCTCCTATCGTCACTTCTCCTGTTTTTCCCCTTCCTTCCTTCCTTCCTTCCTTCCTTCCTTCCTTCCTTCCTTCCTGTCTTCTCTTTCTCTGTTCTTCTTCTCTTCTTTTTCCTATCCTCCTCTCCCCTCTCCCGTTTTCTCCAAGCAGAGCGTCCTCACGAAGGGAGATGCCAGCCAGTCCTACGGGCGCGTCTTCCCGAAGATGGCGGAGAGGGCAGGGCCAGAGGCCAGAGGAGACAACCCGGAGATGCTGGAGATTCGGGATCTGGTCTCCCACAGAGAGGAGGAGGAGGAGGAGGAAGAACCTGATCCGGCCTCTCCCAAGGCAGAGAGGAAGCGTTACGGGGGCTTCCTTCGCAAATTCCCCAAGAGGGGCTCCTGGGTGGCGGGGACCGAGGAAGAGGAGGATGGGGGCGACCAGGAGGACCTTCACAAACGTTACGGGGGCTTCATGCGCAGGATCCGTCCCAAACTCAAGTGGGACAAGCAGAAGCGCTACGGCAGCTTCCTGCGCCATCAGTTCAAGGTGACCACGAGGTCCGAGGAAGGGCCGGAGGGCCCCTCGGAGGAGGCTGCTGACCTATAGAGGCCCAGGTGATGGCAGGTGAAGTCCTTCTCCAGCTCAAACCCTTCCCCCAATCTTGAGGGTCACGGAGACCCCCGAAACCCCTGCCCCAAGCTTCCCCCTTCCTTGTGCCAACCAAGCTGTGCAGAGAACGCCCGTCAATCTAACCAGGAAGGACAGGGGTGGAGGGCTGTGTGAATAATCCAGCATTGGTGGCTTAAGATTCAAAGGTGTTTCTTGGTTTGGGATGGTGGGCTTAGCCTTAGCCAGACCCCTGGCTGCATTTATGCAACGAGATAAGCTTGATTAGATTAAATCTTATATTTTTGGGGTGTGTGTGGGTTGAAGCTCTCCAAAGTCAGCCTCTAAAACAGAGGTATTGAACGTTGATCACTTTAAGACTTGTGGACTTCAACTCCCAGAATTCCCCAGTGAGCACAGCATGGCGGGCTGGGGAATGCTGGGAGTTGAAGTCCACAAGTCTTAAAGCGCTCAACATTAGATAAGGCTTTACGTTGTTCAGAAAGTCGCGCCCGATTTTACAATCTCCTACAATCTTTGTTAAGCAAAACATGGCAGTTGTTAAGTGAATCATGCAGTCGTTAAGTGAATCTGCCTTCTCCCATTGGCATTTCTTGTCAGAAGGCCGCAAATGGCAACCACCTGACCCCAGGATACTGGAACTGTCGTAAATGGCGCTTCCAAGTGCCTGAATTTTGCTCATGTGTCCGTGGAGATGCTTCAATGGTTGTAAGTGCGAGGACCAGTCGTAAGTCCCTTGTTTCAGTGTCGTCGTAACTTTGGTTGCTAAACTAAGAGTTGTAAATTGAGGACTATCTGTATGCTTTTTCTGACAAATTAGGCCCGAAAGCTAACAATGACCTCTACTAATATTACTAGTTATCCTGAGTGTCCATAGAAGGGTTAAAGAAATCAATATGCCCCCCCCCCCCGCTGCTTAGAAAAGCCTCTCCCTCTTTTTTGGCATGCATAACATCTAAAAAAGAAGTGGGATTTTGATTGTGTAACGACAGAAACCATTTAAATTTTTTTGACCCTCCTGGGAAAGTCCTTGATATCAACAATATTCTTAGAAAATCTGTTTAGATATAGCAGCAGTGATAGTGAACAAACGGTACCGTCACCATGTGCTTTACTGCTCAACTGTTGAACTGTAACAGGAAACTTTACTCAGAGGAAAAGAACATACATTATACACCATAGATCAGTGGTCTTTTCCATGAGAAAATGTTGGTGGTCCGCAGAAAAAATATTTGCCTTTTTTATATTGCACTAAATGCTATTTATATATTTTTTAAAATCATGTTAGTGGTCTGCAGGATTTAAAATTATGACTGTAGTGGTCCCTGAGATTCGAAAAGGTTGGTGACCCCTGCCATAGATCCAAACTTGTAAACACTGCCATCTGCTGGCTGAATACTTCTGCAGTTGTGGCGTAAAAACACATCCCAACCATGAATTCCAAAACATATTTTAATCCATAATAATTGATTTCCGTCAACAATGCCCTTGGTAAGCTACACCAGTGTTGCACAATTCTAAATTAATTCTCTTGAATTCAGTGGGGCTTACCCCCTCCTTAGAAATGTTGTGTGAAACCCTGAAAGCCACAACTCACTATTTTCCTGGAAAAGCAATATCAAAACTCTCTGCAGGAATAAATCAATCCTAACCAAACCTCTGAGTGACTAAAGCAATATATTTTCCTTTCTGGTTTTCTTTGTTGAAAAGAAAGGGCCATTAGTTAGATTTCTCATCCTATACAGGTAGTCCTCGACTTACGACCGCAGCTGAACCCAACATTTCTGTTGCTAAGTGAGCTTGCCCCCATTTTGCGGCCTTCCTTTGCCACAGTTATTAAGTGAATCGCTGCAGTTGTTGAGTTAGTCACACGGTCGTTAAGCAAATCAGGCTTCTCCATTGACTGTGCTTGTCAGCAGGTCGCAAAAGGAGATTGCATGACCCCAGGAACTGCAACCGTCATAAATACAAGTCAGTTGGCAAGCTTCTGAATTTTGATCACGTGACCCCATAGTAGGGGGCGGCTGCCACGGTCGTAACTGTGAAAAATGGTCATTAATTACATTTTTTTCCGTGTTGTTGTAACACTTGTGTTGTAAAATTTTGGGGTTCGGGATTCATGAATTCACAAACCGGAAGATCGGAGGGAAATGAAATATGAAAAATCAGGACATTCAACGGTCACTAAATGAACTGTTGCAAATCGAGGACTACCTATACTCCTTTGAGGCCTATATTGAATAGAATAGAATAGAATAGAATAGAATAGAATAGAATATGGAATGAATACAGAATAGAATGGAATGGAATGGAACAGAATAGAATAGAATATGGAATGAATAGAGAATGGAATGGAATAGAATAGAATAGAATATGGAATGAATAGAGAATGGAATGGAATAGAATAGAATAGAATATGGAATGAATAGAGAATGGAATGGAATAGAATAGAATAGAATATGGAATGAATAGAGAATGGAATGGAATAGAATAGAATAGAATATGGAATGAATAGAGAATGGAATGGAATAGAATAGAATAGAATATGGAATGAATAGAGAATGGAATGGAATAGAATAGAATAGAATATGGAATGAATAGAGAATGGAATGGAATAGAATAGAATAGAATATGGAATGAATAGAGAATGGAATGGAATAGAATAGAATAGAATATGGAATGAATAGAGAATGGAATGGAATGGAATAGAATAGAATAGAATATGGAATGAATAGAGAATGGAATGGAATGGAATAGAATAGAATAGAATAGAATAGAATATGGAATGACTAGAGAATGGAATGGAATGGAATGGAATAGAATAGAATAGAATAGAATAGAATAGAATAGAATAGAATATGGAATGACTAGAGAATGGAATGGAATGGAATAGAATAGAAGAGAATATGGAATGACTAGAGAATGGAATGGAATAGAAAAGAAAAGATAATATGGAATGAAACAGAAGACAACAGAAGAGAACAGAATAGAAAATATGGAATGGAATGGAATGGAATAGAATAGAATAGAATAGAATAGAATAGAATAGAATTCTTTTATTGGCTAACTGTGATTGGACACACAAGGAATTTGTCTTTGGTGCAGACGCTCTCATACATAAAAAGACAAGATATTTTTGTCAAGAATCATAAGGTACAACATTTAATGATTGTCATAGGGTGCAAATAAGCAATCAGGAAACAATCAATATAAATATAAATCGCAAGGATACAAGCCACAAAGTGACAGTCCTGCAGTCATAAGTGGGAGGAGATGGGGGATAGGAACGATGGGAAGACTAATAGTAATGTAGCCTTAGTGAATATTTTGACAGTGTTGAGGGAATTAATTGTTTAGCAGAGTGATGGCGTTTGGGGAAAAACTGTCCTTGTGTCTAGTTGTTCTGGTGTGCAGTGCCTTATAGCGTCTTTTTGAGGGTGGGAGTTGAAACAATTTATGTCCAGGATGCGAAGGGTCTGTAGATATTTTCACAGCCCTCTTTTTGACTCGTGCAGTGTCCAGGCCCTCAATGGAAGGCAGGTTGGCAGCCATTGTTTTTTCTGCAGTTCTGATTCTCCTCTGAAGTCTCTGTCTGTCTTGTTGGGTTGCAGAGCCAAACCAGACAGTTATGGAGGTGCAGGCGAGAGACGCAATCATTGAAACGGTATACGGTTTCCTGCCTAGGCAGGGGGTTGGACTAGAAGACCTCCAAGGTCCCTTCCAACTCTGCTATTGTATTGTATTCCTCTGTAGAACAGAATCAGCAGCTCTTTGGGCAGTTTGAGCTTCCTGAGTTGGCACAGAAAGAACATTCTTTGTTGTGCTTTTTTGATGACGTTTTTGACATTAGGCGCCCATTTACCGTCTGTTTTGGTTGCTAAACTTGTTTTAAGATTCATTTAAAAGCCGTAGCTCAAATGGATATTCGAGATAGATTTGAGAAGCTGGTGGTTGAAAAAAATCGCATCCAATATTCATGTCATCGCCGCAAATGTTTACTTTTACTTTATTTCGTATTTCTAGACCGCCCCCTCTCCCAAAAGGGACTCGGGGCGGTGTACAGTCAGGCTAAAACACAAATAGGATGCATATCAATAAATACATAAATACATAAATACATAAATGGAGGAGGCTATGTAAAACTGTACCATCAAGTAAAGCATTAAAAGCAGTATTTAAAAACAACCCCTAAAAATACCCCAAAAAAATGAATTTAAAGTAATTACCCAATAAATTCCCCAAATTAAAATATCTGCCAGGAGGTAAGATAAAACTATGAGTGGGCCAGGCCGGCTAATCGAAACAGGTGAGTCTTTAGTTTTTGTCGGAAGGAGCGGAAGTCGGTGGTAGTTCTGATGTCGGGGGGGGGGGGGGAGGTCATTCCAGAGGGTTGGGCCCATCACAGAGAAGGCTCTACTCCTAGGCGCCGCCCGTTGGCATTGCTTGGTGGACAGCACCCGGAGGAGTCCCTCCCTGTGAGAGCGAATTGGTCGCAGGGATGTATTCGGTAGGATGCGATCCCGCAGGTAGCTAGGTCCTGTGCCATGGAGCGCTTTAAAGATGGTGATCAACACCTTGAAACGCACCCGAAAAACCACAGGCAGCCAGTGCAGCTCGCGCAGGAGGGGTGTAATGTGGGAGTACCTGGTACTCCCCGTGATGGCCCGCGTGGCTGCATTCTGAACTAGCTGTAGTCTTCGGGCGCGTCCCAGGGGAAGCCCCATGTAGAGGGCATTGCAGTAGTCCAGACGAGACGTCACCAGCGCATGAGTGACCGTGCGTAGGGCATCCCGGTCCAGTAGGGGGCGCAATTGGCGCACCGGGCGAACCTGGTGGAACGCCCCCCTTGCCATGGCTGCCACATGGTCGTCCATCGACAGCCGGGCATCTAGGAGGATGCCCAAATTGCGTGCCCGTTCCACAGGGGGCAATTGCTCGCCCCCTATGGCCAGTGATGGTGTCAACTGGTTGAACCGAGGTGCCGGTAACCACAGCCACTCAGTCATGTTGGTTGCAGGTTGTTGAACGAGGGTCTACTTTGCCACAAACTCAGGTTAGTTGCGACATACAACAATATCTGGTGCGGACCAGGATTACACACAGTGGCCAAGTTCGGTTGGCTTCACCAAAGGATGGGCAGCAGTGAGAGGCAAGAAGCAAAAAAAAAAAAATGTGTGAAAACCTTGGAAATTAAGCTTTGTCTCCTGAAATACAGGAAGTTCTCGGGATGACAACTGTGTCCAAAATTTCTGTAAGCGAGACAGTTGTTATGTGAGTTTTGCCATATTTTGCGACCTTTCTTGCCACGATTGTTAAGTGAATCGCTGCCGTGGTTAAGTTAGTCACACCGTTGTAAAGCGAATCTGCCTTCCCCGTTGACTTTGCAAGGGGGAATTCCATGACCTTGAGCTGCTGCGACCGTCATAAATACGAGTCAGTTGCCAAGGGTCTGAATTTTGGTCACGTAACACGGAGATGCTGCAATGGTCGTAAGTGTGGAAAATGGTCATAAGCCACTGTAACTTGTCATAAATTGTTATAAATTGAGGACTACCTGGACATTTTTTCGCCTTCAGCATTGGTGCTAATAAGTATTAATGAGCGAAGGAATCGAAGGTGGTTTGTGTTATGATTAATGGACTCCTTTTCTGATTTTCATATTTTATTTCCTTTTGATCTTCTGGTTTGTGAATTCATTATTTTCCCACCCCAAGATTTGGGAAGAATCTACCTTCCTACTAATTGACTTCTCCACAGGGATTTATGACCATTTTCTGCAGGCAACTCACCATGGCCAACTTGTCATGGCCAACTTGTCATGGTCAACTTGTCATGGCCAACTTGTCATGGCCAACTTGTCATGGCCAACCTGCCATAGCCAACCTGTCATGGCCAACTTGTCATGGCCAACTTGTCATGGCCAACCTGTCATGGCCAACCTGTCATGGCCAACCTGTCATGGCCAACCTGTCATGGCTAACTCACCATGGTCAACTTGCCATGGCCAATTCACCATGGCCAACTTGTTATGGTCAACTTGTCATGGCCAATTCAATACAGCCAACTTATCATGGCTGACCTGACACAGTCAACTTGCCATGCCAACATGCCATGGCCAACTTGTTATGACCAACTCACATGGCCAACTCACATGGCCAACTTGCCACATCCAACTTGCCATGGCCAACTTACAATGATCAACTCAGTATGGTCAACTCAGCATGGCCAACTTGGCACGGTCAACTTAAGTTAGCAGGCTAACTTAAGACCTGCAGTGAGTCACTTAATAACTGTGGCAAGAAAGGTCATTAAATGGGGCAAAACTCAATTAACTGTCTTGCTTAGCAATGGAAATTTTGAGCTCAACGGTGGCCGTAAGTCGAGGACTGTTTGAAATCTGCCAAGCCTAGCTTATGGATTAGTTTCTTTGGCTTTTATCCAGCAAAGAGAGATGAGATGGAAATGGAGATGGTGGAGATGAGATGGAAGGTGAAGATTGAAAAATTCAAGGTGATGACAGGGCAAGACATTAGAATACAAGCTGACAGCAAACAAGACTCCTTACTAGCCCTGATGATGTTACCTAGCTGGGTCATGAAACGTCTGCAAGAAAACAACCAAGCTCAGAGAGCACCAGGGACCCCATAATCTTCCTCTTTCTCCTCCCTGCACACCCCACTCTCCTCTAGCACTGCTGATGTTATCCAGTTGGGTCATGAAATGTCTGCAAGAAAACAACCAAGCTCGGAGAGCAGTAAAGATCTAACAGTCATCCACCACCACCACTACCACCACCTCCTCTTCCTCTTCCTCCTCCTCCTCCTCTTCCTCCTCCTCCTCTCCCCACTCTCTTCTAGCACTGATGATATTCCCTAGCTAGGTCACAAAATGTTTGCAAGAAAACCATCAAGCTCAGAGAGCACTAAGGACCCACCAACAGTCCTCCTCCTCCTCCACCTCCCACCCTCCTCCTCCTCCTCTCCCCACTCCCTTCTAGCATTGATGATATTCCCTAGCTAGGTCACGAAACGTCTGCAAGAAAACCACCAAGCTCAGAGAGCACCAGGGACCCCTCATGTCAACCCTGAGCTACAAATATTCTCTGTTATTGGAAGCCACAACTTGTGTGCAAAGCCATTGCTGAGCACTTCCCTGCAGAGCTCTGGAGGTTGAAATCCCACTTCTAATTGTTGCAGGGACACACACACACACACACACACTCACACACACACACACACACTTTTCTCATTTCTGGAGCATTAACAGTCTTTCGCCCAGGCGATGTTCTTTTGTGCCAACAGGAGATCTTTGCCTGCGTGTCGAACTGTGAACAGGGTGACTGTCTCCGTTTTGTGACGAGGCCACCATTCTTCCACTGTCCATCTCTCCATTAAAGTCTTCTGAGGTTAATTTCTTGTCTCTCCCACCACTATAATGGGTTCTCTCTCACGCCTGGCTTGTCTTTATCCAGGTTAAACTGTGGCTTGCTGTCATGTGAAACATAGCCTGACTTTCCCCTTCCCTCGAAGCAACTGGCAATCAAAGATAGGTAGTCCTCGACTTACAGCCATTCGTTTAGTGACTTTCAAAGTTACAGCAGCACTGAAAAAAAGTAATCTGTGATGGTTTTCACACTTACGGCGGTTGCCGCTTCCCCGTGATCCTATGATCAAGGTTCAAACACTTGGCAACCGACTCATATTTATGACGGTTGCATCATCCTGGGATCTGCTTTTATGAGCTGTTGACAAGCCCAGTCAATGGGGAAGTGTTCAGATTCAGGTTAATGCCAGGATTCCAAATAGTATCCAAAAGGAAATCAAATTCCGAGGCAAAGGATTCCTCAAAGTTCCAATTTATGAAGAAACCCAAATCTGAAAGCTTCCCAGTCGTCGTCCCCCCCCCCAGTTGAAAGTTCAAGATCTTGCCCCCCCCCACACCATCCCATGGTCCAATCTTCTACTGCCGTGCTGGCAGTTCCACCCATCCAGTTCCGGCCAGGTGCAGAGGTTGCAGAGACAAAGGATGACCTTGGCTTTCTAGAAAGAATGTTGTTATGGCTACATATCATCAAACTCCGTACAATCCCTCCTCCTGTTTTCCCACAATAGAAAGTGCATAGCAGAATAATAGAAAGTGTGGCAGGCCAAAGATCCAAAGGAAAAGATGGCTGCAGGCATGACAGCCGGATTCGCTTAACCACCGGGGCACTAACTTAACGACTGCAGAGATTCGCTTTACAACCGTGGCAAGAAAGGTTGTAAAAGGGGTAAAACTCACTTAACAACTGCCTCGCCTAGCAAGGGAAATTTGGGGTTCAGTTATGGTCGCAAGTCAAGAATTGTCTGTAGCTTCCCAGGCTCAGGTGAGCAGAGATTCACCCATCCTTTCTGCATTGGTTAGAGCTGAGCTTGAAAAAATCCAGCCATTTTGGATCTCTGCTGCCATCTAGAGGTTTGTGGTGGGACATGCTTTTTTTTGGGGGGGGGGATACAGGTAAACCGTGACTTAAAAGTGGCTCAGTGGCTAAGACGCTGAGCTTGTTGATCAGAAAGGTCAGCAGTTTGGCGGTTCGAATCCCTAGCATCGCGTAATGGAGTGAGCTCCCATTACTTGTCCCAGCTTCTGCCAAGCTAGCAGTGGGAAGGTAACAGCATTCGGTGTGCCTTCGGCATTTAGTCATGCCAGCCACATGACCACGGAGACGTCTTCAGACAGCGCCAGCTCTTCGGCTTTGAAATGCAGAAGAGCACCGCCCCCTAGAGTCAGGAACAACTAGCACGTATGTGCGAGGGGAACCTTTACCTTTTAAAGCCTTCACTTATAACTGTAATGAAACCGTTATGATGTAAGTCGTGATGGTCATAAATCAGGTTATCCACACGACCAACCCAAATTTTATGACCTTTTTCTAAGATGGAAAAACGGTAGTAAAATCAAGTTGGTCGGGTAGGTGGCTGGCTTTACGATCGTCACGACTTATGACCGTAACGAGTAGGCTCCGTTATATTATGAGTGCATCTGCTGGGTTATTCTGAGAGTTGAAGTCCACATATCTTAAAATGTATTCAACAGATTAACAGAGTTGGAAGGGACCTTGGAGGTCATCTAGTCCAACCCCAACTCCCCACCTGCCCCAAGCAGGAGACCCTACACCATTTCTGACAAATGGCAGTCCGATCTCTTTTTGAAAGCCTCCAGTGATGAAGTTCCCACAACTTCCAAAGGCAAGTTTTATTTTTGACGGTGTGGCGTCCTGGGACGCGGTGGCTCAGTGGCTAAGACGCTGAGCTTGTCGATCGGAAGGTCGGCAGTTCAGCGGTACAAATCCCTAGTGCTGCGTAATGGAGTGAGCCAGTGTTGGGATTCAACCGGTCAAGGCTGGTTTGGGCGAACTGGTTGTTAAATTGCTGGCTGGCCTCGCCCCTTCCTGCTTCATCCCTTCCCTCATGCTCCATTTTGGCTCCCAGGAGGCTGCAGGGAGGCCTCACAGGCCCAAAATGGGGCGTACACCGGGGGGGGGGAGCGTTCCTCTTCCCAGGGCCCGTTTTTGCTCCCATGGGGATGCAGGAGGCCGAGTGCTGCCTGTCACACACCCTGGCCACGTCCACCATGGCCACGCCTGCCCAGCTGGTCATTAGGGCAGAAAACCGGTTGTTAAATTGTTTGAATCCCACTACTGGAGTGAGCTCCCGTTCCTTGTCCCAGCTTCTGCCAACCTAGCAGTTTGAAAGCAGGTAAAAATGCAAGTAGAAAAATGGGAACCACCTTTGGTGGGAAGGGAACAGCATTCCGTGCGCCTTTGGCATTGAGTCATGCCAGCCACATGATCACGGAGACGTCTTCGGACAGCGCTGGCTCTTCGGCTTTGAAACGGAGATGAGCACCGGCCCTTAGAGTCAGGAATGACTAGCACATATGTGCAAGAGGAACTTTTACCTTCAGCATCCTGGTATGACATGATCAAAGCAAAGTCAAAAGGGAAACTGGTTTCACTTAATGACCGTATGATTCTCTTAACAAATGGACCAATTTGCTTAACCGCCCTGGCTGAAAAAAAGGGCACGAGTATTTAACAACCGCCTCGCTTAACGACAGAAATGTTTGCCCCGATTGTGGTTGTAAGCAGAGGGCTAGGACAGGGAACCCAAAGGTCTAATCCGATGGTTGGATTCGAACTCTGCACCGCTTGGCTCAGCACTTCCCCTGCTAAAAAAATCTCTTCCTGTCCTTAGTGGGTTGTTTTTTCTTTTTTTAAAATGTGTGTCCTATTTCTTTTGGGACGAGAGAGGCAAATTTATTCTGCAATTTTCAAGAAGAGAAGCGAAGCGAAACGAAACAGCAGACAAGTCTGGCACCCCAGCAATTTGGTTGTATGTCTCCCCTCGTTCTTTGCTCTGCGATAAATAAAATTATTGTATTAGTGTCTGTCTCTGAGCTTTCTCTGAATTAATTCCGAAATTGTGTGTGTGTGTATGTGTGTGTTCGCGTGTGCGCATTTCATACCTTTGGACTGCAAAAGTTTCCCGACACGCTTGCTAAGAAACGGGAGTGCAACTTTTGAAAAGGTACACAGACCAGAGAATTTTGAAAAGATTGTTTCATCAATGCTGAAATTTAAAATGACTGCCGACCCAGTTTCGGCATCGGTTGCAAAAAAACCTCAATCAAGATCCTAAAACTTCCAAAGGCCACTTCTGTTCCATGGGTTGATGGTTCTCACTGTCAGAAAGTTTCTCCTTATTTCCAGGTTGAATCTCTCCTTGGTCAGTTTCCATCCATTATTCCTTGTCTGGCCTTCAGGTGCTTTGGAGAATAGCTGGACCCCCTCCTCTCTGTGGCAGCCCCTCATATATTGGAAGATGCTCTCCTGTCTCCCCTGGTCCTTCTCTTCCCTAGACTAGCCAGGCCCAGTTCCTGCAACTGTTCTTCATATAGATGATAGAGATAGAGAGATAGAGATAATTGAATAGATAAATGTAGATAGATTAACAGATTAACAGAGTTGGAAGGGACCTTGGAGGTCATCTAGTCCACCCCCCTGCCCAAGCAGGAGACCCTACACCATTCCTGACAGATGGCAGTCCAGTCTCTTCTGGAAAACCTCCAGGGATGAAGCTCCCACAACTTCCGAAGGCAACTTCTGTTCCATGGGTTGATTGCTCTCACTGTCAGAGAATTTCTCCTTATTTCCAGGTTGAATCTCTCCTTGGTCAGTTTCCATCCATTCTTCCTTGTCTGGCCTTTGGGTGCTTTGGAGAATAGCTTGACCCCCTCGTCTCTGTGGCAGCCCCTCAAATATTGCAACACTGCTATCATGTTTCCCCTGGTCCTTCTCTTCACTAGACTAGCCATGCCCAGTTCCTGCACCTGTCCATCGTATGTTTGAGCCTTCAGTCCCCTCATCATCCTGGTTGCTCTTCTCTGCACTTTCTCCAGAGTCTCAACCTCTTTTTTATAGTGTGGTGACCAAAACTGGATGCAGGATTCTAGGTGTGGCCTTAATAAGGCTTTACAGAATGGTATTAGTACCTCCCTTGACCTCCCTCTGTTAATGCAATGGCAGAGGCAACTGCAGGAATCTACTTGGCCATTAGGTGGCAGCCACACCTTAGCAAAAACTAGCATTTTGCTGCCACCAAGTGGCCACAGAGTTTGCCACATTTGGTCACCCGAAAGCTGCTTCTGATTGGCTTTCTTCAAAAAAAGAATACAGGTTATCCTTGACTTTCAACCATTCCTTTAGTGACCATTCAAAGGTTACAAGGGCCCTGATCATTTTCACACTTACAACCATTTTTTCACACTTATGACCGTTGCAGCATCCCTCTGGTCACGTGATCGAAATTCAGCAGCTTGGCGACTGATTCATATTTATGACGGTTGCAGTGCCCCCAGGAGGGGGCACGTGATCCCCTTTTTGTGACCGTCTGACAAGCAAAGTGAACGGGACAGCCAGATTGACTTAACAACCGTGTTACTAACTTAGCAACTGCAGTGACTCACTTTACAACGGTGGCAAGACAGGTCATAAAAATGGGGTGGTGGTGGCAAACCTCACTTGACATCTCTCTGGCTTGGCAACAGAAATTTTGGACTCATAATCTCGTAAGTCGAGGAATAACAGATTAACAGAGTTGGAAGGGACCTTGTAGGTCATCTAGTCCAACCCCCCCCCCCGCCCAAGCAGGAGACCCTACACCCGTGATGGCGAACCTATGGCACGCGTGCCACAAGTGGCACACGGAGCCATTTGTCAGGGCACGCGAGGCGCTGCCCTGTCAACTAGCCAGCGCGCATGCGCGCGCTGGCCAGCTGACTTCACCTTTTTAAAAGCTATTTTTCGCCTTCCCCAGGCTCCAGAGGCTTTATAGGAGCCTGGGGAGGGCGAAAAGAGCCTCCCCCGCCCCCCCGGAGGCTTCAGGGACCGTCCCTGATGCCTTCGGAGCGCTTAAAACGACCCTCCGAGCAACCCGGAAGTCACTTCCGGTTTGCTCGGAGGGTGGTTTTAAGCACTCCGAAGGCTTCAGGGAAGTCTCTGGACAGTCCCTGAAGCCTCTGGAGGGCCTCCGGGGGGTCGGGGGAGGCTCTTTTCGCCCTCCCCAGGCTCCTATAAAGCCCCTGGGGCATGGGGAGGGCAAAAAAAACATGTAAAAATGGGGGGGTCGTGCGTTTTGCGCGCATGTGCACTGGGGGGGTCGCGTGTTGCATTATGGGTGCGGCACGCCTGCACTCGACCCCCCTGCACTCCCCCCACTTGTGGCACGCGAGCCAAAAAAGGTTCGCCATCACTGCCCTACACCATTTCTGACAGATGGCAGTCCAGTCTCTTCTTGGATGCCTCCAGGGATGAAGCTCCCATAACTTCTCTTCCATGAGTTGATTGTTCTCATGGTCAGAAAATTCCTCTTTATTTCCAGGTTGAATCGCTCCTTGAACAATATCCGTCCATTATTCCTTGAGGTCTTCTAGTCCAACCCCCTCCTCTGGCAGGAAACCATTTTAAAGTCAGCTGGACTTTCTTGCCGTTGTTTGAAAAACATTCTGCTTCTCCCCCCAAGAAGCTTCTTCACTTTGTGCCCCAAAGAAACTTCTTGGATGAGAAGCGAAAGAAAATATAATCGGGAGGGAAAAAAATCCGGTTTGCCTTTAAAAACGAAAAGCCACTTTTGGGATTCTCAGCAGGATTGACTCATCCAATAAAAAGCACATGATAAAATTGCACGGGTGGAATGCAAAGTGGGTGGGTGGGAGGTGTGCCTTTCCTCCTGCTCTTTCTGGGGAGGGGGCTCTTCACACACACACACACACACACACACACAAACACAAGAAGAGGAACCAATCCAGACAAAGCAATAGCATCGGTCGTTATGGTGACTAAGGGGAGAATTTTGAAAAAAACAAAAAAAAAACCAGTTTGTGTGTGTGTTAATTTTTAGCTGGAGACAGAGCAGGCAAGCTTTGGCCTCAAGGTCACTCCACCCCGATTGGGGAGGGCTCACGCTGCCCCCTCCTCTTCCCTCCATCCCATCGCTTAGCTCCCTTAGAAACAGTTTCCGAGGACGACAAAGCTGTTTCTATGGCGATTGCGGAAGATTTTTTCTTCCTGGCAGGTTAGCAAAGGTGGAAGATGGAAACAAGGAAGTGCATTCTTAGTGGTTGGAGGGCTTGGGGGATAGGATGGTGGTGCTGGGGGGGGGGGGCAGAGAGGGGAACCCCTCCCCTTTCGGCTGTGATGTTGCTGTGGAGGTGAACGCCGGCTGCAGTCTGCAATTTGGCCAATTTTTGCTTCGTGCGTGGTTGCAGATATTGAACGGATACTAGCTGCATATCACTTTTGGTCTAGTCCAGGGGTGTCCAAACTTGGCAGCTTTAAGACTTGTGGACTTCAACTCCCAGAATTCCCCAGCCAGCTGGCTGGGGAATTCTGGGAGTTGAAGTCCACAAGTCTTAAAGCTGCCAAGTTTGGACACCCCTGGTCTAGTCGTTAATGTACCAGGTAAGAAACTAGGAGTGTGAGTTCTAGTTCCACCTTAGGCATAAAACTTGGCTGGATGATTTTGGGACAATCCCTAGGAGACGGTGAGTTCTAGTCCTACCTTAGGCACGAAAGCTGGCTGGGAACTTTGGACCAATCACCAGGAGACAGTGAGCTCTAGTTCACCTTAAGCATGAAAGCCAGCTGGGTGATTTCGGGCTAATTAACAGGAGACAGGGAGTTCTAGTCTCACTTTAAGCATGAAACTTGGCTGGATGATTTTGGGCCAATCCCTAGGAGACGGGGAGTTCTAGTTCACCCTCAGCATGAAAGCCAACTGACTTTGAGCCAATCACCGGGAGACCGTGAGTTCTAATCCCACCTTTGGCATGAAAGCCAGCTGGTGACTTAGAGCCAGTTCCTCCCTCTCAGTCCAACCCACCTCAAAGGGTTGTTGTTGTTATTGTGAGGAAACTAGGAGTAGGAAGAAATATTAGGTATGTTCACTACCTTGATTTATTTATAAAAATAATAAAGCCAGGATATAAGTGTGTGTGTGTGTGTATGTGTATGCATACACACACACACACACACACACTTATATCCTGCCTTTATTATTTTTATAAATAAATCAAGGTAGTGAACATACCTAATATTTAGAACTAGAACTCCCCATCTCCTGTTAATTAACCCAAAATCACCCAGCTGGCTTTCATGCTTAAGGTGAACTTGAACTCCCCGTCTCCTAGTGATTGGCCCAAAATCATCCAGCCAAGTTTCATGTTTAAGGTGAGACTAGAACTCCCCATCTCCTGTTAATTAGCCCAAAATCACTTAGCTGGCTTTCATGCTTAGGGTGAACTAGAACTCACCGTCTCCTAGTGATTGGCCCAAAATCATCCACCCAAGTTTCATGCCTAAAGTGGAACTAGAACTCACAGGCTCCTAGCTTCAATTCTATTCTGAGGGTCAATCTGAAATCCGAGTTCAAGGAAAAGCAAAGCTGCCACTGGTCAAAAGTCCAGGAGAATCGCTCCTATAGATTGCGGGAGATGTCCTGGATTCAAATTCCACCATCGCTGGGGCAATGGCGCCCTCCGGTGGCAGGTCTGTCAGTTACAAAGGGTAGAGGGGGGAAAAACATTAGGAGCAATTGAAAACTTTTCGGGACTCCGAATCACCTGCGGCTCTATGGGGATTTTTCTCCCTCTGGACAAGTTTCAGATGGGCGGACTTCAATTCCCAGAATCCTTCAATCAGATTAAGAAACTCTGGTTAAATCAGTGTTTCTCAAACTTGGCGACTTTAAGTCCTGTGGACTTCAACTCCCAGAATTCCCCAGCCAGCTATGCTGGCTGGGGCATTCTGGGAGTTGAAGTCCACAGGACTTAAAGTCGCCAAGTTTGAGAAACACTGGGTTAAATGAATGCAGGGGTGGAAGAGGTGAGGGGGCTGTGGCCAGTTCGGCCTGGTTCGGCCAAGCCAGTAGTGGAATTCAGGCCTGGGTCGCAGAACTGGCAGTGACCCAGACGTTCCACGCGCCCAAACCAATTCCCTCGCTGTTGCTTGGCCACCGCCATTTTGGATTTTAGTGACTGCGCGTGCGCAGTTCACCGTAAATTTTTCTGCGCATGCGCGCAGAACAATTTACAGTGAACTGCACACATTGCGTGCATGTTGCAAACCGGCAGTAACACTTGCAGCAACCCATCCCTGTCCATAAGTAGATTATGAGTTTTGGATATCACTGCCGCCATCTGCTGGTTGTCTGGTGTCTTGCAACAAACTTATTGGAAAGAACCTCTAATAATACACAACTGACACCAGAAAAGAAATATTGGGTTGGAATGAAGGGTGGGTGGGAATCAGAGGTGGGATTCAGCAGGTTCTGACCAGTTCTGGAGATCCGGTAGCGGAAATTTTAAATAGTTTGGAGAATTGGCAAATACCACCTCTGGCTGGCCCCGCCCCCATCTATTCTCTCCCTCCGGAGTTCCAGCTGATCAGGAGGGAATGGGGATTTTGCAGTATCCTTCCCCTGCCACACCCACAGAACTGGTAGTAATTTTTTTTAATCCCACCACTGGTGGGATAGCATTGTAACAGGGAGGGAGGGATGGATTAGGGTTGGGAAGGAAGGGAGGGAGGGATGGGGGAGAGGAGGAGGGAAGGAAGGGAGGGAGGAAGGAATGAAAGGAGGAAGGAGGGAGGGAGGGAAGAAAGGAGAGAGGACAGTATGGCTTAGGGTGGGACAGAAGGAAGGAGGAAAAAGGAAGGAGGAGGGAAGGAAGGAAAGGAAGGAAGGAAGGAAATAGATGGGAAGGAAGGAATGGGTTAGAGTTAGAACAAAAGGAAGGAGGGAAGGAGAAGGGAAGGAAGGAAGGAAATGGATGGGTTAGGACTGGGAAGGAAGGAAGGAGGGAGGGAAGGAGGGAGGAAGGAATGGGTTAGGGTTGGGAAAGGATGAAGGAAAGAAGGAGGGAATGGATTAGGGTTGGGACAAAAGAAAGGAGGGAAGGAAAGAGGGAAGGAGGAAGGAAGAAGGAAGGAAGGGAATGGATGGATTAGAACTAGGAAGGAGAAAGGAAGGAATGGGTTAGGGTTGGGGAGGGAGGGGGATGGAGGAAAGGAGGGATGGAGGAAGGAGGGAGGGGAGAGGAGGAAAGGAAGGAAGGAATGGGTTATGGTTGGGAAGGAAGGAAGGAGGCAGGAAGGAGGGAGGAAGGAAGGAGGAAGGAAGGGAATGGATGGATTTGGACTAGGAAGAAGGAAGGAATGGGTTAGGGTTGGGGAGGGAGGGGGATGGAGGAAATGAGGGATGGAGGAAGGAGGGAGGGAGGGGAGAGGAGGAAAGGAAGGAAGGAATGAGTTAGGGTTGGGGAGGGAGGGGGATGGAGGAAGGAGGGAGGGAGGGGAGAGGAGGAAAGGAAGGAAGGAATGGGTTAGGGTTGGGAAGGAGGGAAGGAAGGAAGGAAGGAAAGGAAGGAAAGGAAGGAAAGGAAGGAAGGAAATGGATGGGTTACTGGTGGGAAGGGAGGGAGGGAGGGAGGGAAAGAAGTTCATTCTGGTAACGTCTTTTTTAGTTTTTCCATTTTATTATTCAGGCTTGGGGAGGGAGCTTGGTGAAAAACCAGAACAAAGCAACACAAAACAAAAACAACACTTTTCCCAGCCACCTTCCTCAGTGGCGTCTGAAGCGTTGCCAGTTCTAAGCTTCCCGCCTACCCAGATGTCATTTTTCCGTGAGAAAAACCATCCTGCAACTCCGTCCTCCATCCCTCCGGCTGACTTCAAAGCATCAGAGTGAGAATTCAGCTCTCCAAAAAGTTTCTGTTTAGTGCTCATAACTTGGGGGTGATATTCTCTGCACATGGTCTTGGCCAGGAGAAGTTCTGTGCTCAAGACTTTAATTCCCAAAAGGGGCTTTGAGGAACCCCAAGTGGTGGTCTCCTTAGACCAGGGGTGGGGAACGATGGTCCCTTTATGACTTGTGGACTTCAACTCCCAGAATCCCTGAGGCAGCCATGCTGGCCATGGCCCCTTTATGACTTGTGGACTTCAACTCCCAGAATCCCTGAGGCAGCCATGCTGGCCATGGCCCCTTTATGACTTGTGGACTTCAACTCCCAGAACACCTGAGGCAGCCATGCCGGCCATGGTCCCTTTAGGACTTGTGGACTTCAATTCCCAGAATCCCTGAGGCGGCCATGGTCCCTTTAGGACTTGTGGACTTCAATTCCCAGAATCCCTGAGGCAGCCATGCCGGCTAGGGCCCCTTTATGACTTGTGGACTTCAACTCCCAGAATCCCTGAGGCAGCCATGCCGGCTAGGGCCCCTTTATGACTTGTGGACTTCAACTCCCAGAACACCTGAGGCAGCCATGCTGGCCATGGCCCCTTTATGACTTGTGGACTTCAACTCCCAGAATCCCTGAGGCGGCCATGCCGGCTAGGGCCCCTTTATGACTTGTGGACTTCAACTCCCAGAACACCTGAGGCAGCCATGCCGGCTAGGGCCCCTTTATGACTTGTGGACTTCAACTCCCAGAATCCCTGAGGCAGCCATGCCGGCCATGGTCCCTTTAGGACTTGTGGACTTCAATTCCCAGAATCCCTGAGGCAGCCATGCCGGCTAGGGCCCCTTTATGACTTGTGGACTTCAACTCCCAGAATCCCTGAGGCAGCCATGCCGGCTAGGGCCCCTTTATGACTTGTGGACTTCAACTCCCAGAACACCTGAGGCAGCCATGCTGGCCATGGCCCCTTTATGACTTGTGGACTTCAACTCCCAGAATCCCTGAGGCAGCCATGCCGGCTAGGGCCCCTTTATGACTTGTGGACTTCAACTCCCAGAACACCTGAGGCAGCCATGCCGGCTAGGGCCCCTTTATGACTTGTGGACTTCAATTCCCAGAATCCCTGAGGCAGCCATGCCGGCTAGGGCCCCTTTATGACTTGTGGACTTCAACTCCCAGAATCCCTGAGGCAGCCATGCTGGCTATGCCCCCCTTTTGGCTTGTGGACTTCAACTCCCAGAATCCCTGAGGCAGCCATGCTGGCCATGGCCCCTTTATGACTTGTGGACTTCAACTCCCAGAATCCCTGAGGCAGCCATGCTGGCCATGGCCCCTTTATGACTTGTGGACTTCAACTCCCAGAACACCTGAGGCAGCCATGCTGGCCATGGCCCCTTTATGACTTGTGGACTTCAACTCCCAGAATCCCTGAGGCAGCCATGCCGGCTAGGGCCCCTTTATGACTTGTGGACTTCAACTCCCAGAATCCCTGAGGCAGCCATGCTGGCCATGGCCCCTTTATGACTTGTGGACTTCAACTCCCAGAATCCCTGAGGCAGCCATGCTGGCCATGGCCCCTTTATGACTTGTGGACTTCAACTCCCAGAACACCTGAGGCAGCCATGCCGGCCATGGTCCCTTTAGGACTTGTGGACTTCAACTCCCAGAATCCCTGAGGCAGCCATGCTGGCCATGGCCCCTTTATGACTTGTGGACTTCAATTCCCAGAATCCCTGAGGCAGCCATGCCGGCTAGGGCCCCTTTATGACTTGTGGACTTCAACTCCCAGAATCCCTGAGGCAGCCATGCTGGCCATGGCCCCTTTATGACTTGTGGACTTCAACTCCCAGAACACCTGAGGCAGCCATGCTGGCTATGCCCCCCTTTTGGCTTGTGGACTTCAACTCCCAGAATTCCAGGAATTCTGGAACTCGAAATCCACAAGTCATTAAAGGGCCATCGTTCCCCACCTCTGCCCTAGACTGAGGTAACTGCAGGATAGATGGCACACCAAAACCAACCTTGCATTATCAGCTCCACCCCTTCTATAGACATTCTTTTTACTTATTATTTTCAAGCAATCCTCGACTGACGATGTTTTCTTTAATGACCATTCGAAGTGACAATGGCACTGAAAAGAGTGACTTAGGGCCACTTTTCACACTTGCGACCTTTGCAAGCGTCCCCACTGTCAAAATTCTGGCACTTGACAGCGGGCTCATATCTATGACGGTTGCAGTGCCCCGGGGTCACACGATCCCCTTTTACGACCTTCCGAGAAGCATAGTCAGATGAAGGATAATTTAAGGTTTTTTAAAAGTTTTATTTTTTTTAGAATAGAATAGAATATTAGGATGGAATGGGATGGGATAAACTAGAATAGAAAAGAAAATATGGAATGGAATAGAATGGAATGGAGTAGAGTAGAGTGGAATGGAATAGAATAGAATAGAACGTTAGGATAGGATGGGATGGGGTAGAATACTGTATATCAGAAAAGAAAACATGGAATGGAGTGGAGTGGACTGGAACAGAATAGAAAATATGGAATGGAATAGAATGGAATGGAATAGAATAGAAAATATGGAATGGAATGAAATGGAATGGAATAGAAAATATGGAATGGGATAGAATGGAATAGAATGGAATGGAATGGAATAGAATAGAATAGAATAGAACAGAATAGAATAAGGAAGGGAAAGGAAAGGAAGGGAATAGAATATAAGGATAGGATGGTATGGGATGGGGTAGAATAGAAAAGAAAAGAAAATATGGAATGGAATGGAATGGAATAGAAAATATGGAATGGGATAGAATGGAATAGAATGGAATGGAATAGAATAGAATGGAATAGAATAGAATGGAATAGAATAGAATAGAATAGAATAAGGAAGGGAAGGGAAAGGAAAGGAAAGGAAGGGAATAGAATATAAGGATAGGATGGGGTAGAATATAATAGAAAAGAAAATACAGAATGGAATGGAATGGAATAGAATAGAATAGAAAATATGGAATGGAATGGAATAGAATGGAATAGAATAGAATAAGGAAGGGAAGGGAAAGGAAGGGAATAGAATATAAGGATAGGATGGGATGGGATGGGGTAGAATACAATAGAAAATATGGAATGGAATGGAGTAGAGTAGAGTACAATAGAACAGAATATGGAATGGAATAGAATTTTGTTTTTCCCTTACCTTCTTATAGGAAGGAAGCCAAACCTCCTTACAACTCCTTCAAAGTCACGTACCGAAGGAATCCGGATGGAAAGAAAGAATAAATAAACCCACGTGGAATCGGAGGAGGCAGATGGAACTCTGTTTCCCGTCTTCCTTGACATCAAGGTTAATGGAATTCAAGGCCTCGAGAGATTGGAGCAGAAAATCTGCAGGAATTGATTTCCAAATGGCCCCTCTGACATGCCTCCATTTCCGTCACCCGAGAGTCACGGCTCCCCCCCCCCCCCCGAGTTATTTCTTACTACGGTCACCTTCCCTGACATCCGAAGGGCTCCTTACGCACACTTTCGGGAGAAGCAATCGGATTGTGCTCGGGGGGAAGCGGCGGACGGAGTACGGCTCGGGGAAGGAGGACAAACCCTGCCACAGAACAGACGAGCCCGCGGGTGGGATTTCTCTCCCGAGCCCAATTACGGGGTTGTTCTGACCTAGGCTTCCCCAGCAGCACGAAGCCTCATCCTCGTCCTGATAAACTCCTTTTATTTAATTGACAGTCAATTCCTCTCCAGCAAAGTCTTTCCTCTCGCACAGTCTTTCGAGATAGTTCCCAATTACCGACATTTATCAGGCTTGGAGAGTGGCCAGGCCGAGATCTTTCAGATGCCGTAATACTTACCCATTTTTAACCTTAGTAAGGTTGACAAACACTGGACTAGATCCTCTGATCAGAGCAGGGGTTGGATTCAGCCAGTTCGGACCGGTTCGGGAGAACTGGATGCTAATTTTATATCTGGTTCACCGAACCGGTAGTTACAAGCACTGGCTGGCCACACCCACCCCACCCTGCCCCTCCCAGGAGTCTCCACACGGCCCATTTTGGATGCTGGGTAAGGGCAGGGCCCGCGTGGAGGCTCTGAGAGGGCAAAAAACGGGCCTCCTGGAAGTCTGAAAGCCTCCGGAGCCCAAGGGAGGCCGTTTTCACCCCTTCTGGAGGCTCAAGGAAAGTCTCTGGAGTCTGGGGAGGGTGAAACCCCCCCCCATGGTGCAGGAGGCCAAGTAGGCCATGCCCACCATGTCTATGCCCATTCAGCAAGTGGGCAGAGAACAGTTGCTAAAATTTTTGAATCCCACCCCTGCTCCGGAGTGAACAATCTTGCTCTTTTGACTGCACCCTAATCTCCTTTTTCCAAGATGTTCCAGATGTTTTTTTCCAGTTTCCCCCACCCATTTCCCTCACTTTCTCTCACCCCCACCCCACTCTACTAGCTATTCAATGAAAACTATCTCTCTATTGGCATCGCAAGCCAGGGATGATTATATACCCTTTTTCTGGATGTGTGTAGTGCCACCGAGTGAACGGGTTTTGTTTTTTTTTTAACCTTATTTATATGTCAAATCTTTCAAACTTTCCGTTTCCAAACACTAGGTGGGTGCTCAAAAGTTGTGACACGCCTTGGGGATTGTAAGGATAGTTTGGTTACTTTAATATAATGTAGATGTGCTTGGTAAGTAACTACCCAGAAGGGAAGGGAGAGGAGAGTTAAGGAGAAGAAGAGAAGAGATGAGAAGGGAAAGAGGGAAGAGAAGGAGGAGGAAAGAAGGACATATAAAACAAGAAGAAAGGAAGGTAGAGAAAAGAGAAGAGACAAGAGAATATAAAATAAGAAAGGAGGAGAGAGGAAAGGAGAGAAGAGAAGGAGGAGGAAAGAAGGAAATATAAAATAAGAAGAAAGGAGGAGAGGAGAGAAAAGAAAAGAGACAAGGGAAAATAAAATAAGGAAGGAGGAGAGGAGAGAGGAGTGAGAGGAGAAGAAAGGAAAGGAGGAGAAGGGAAGAGAAGAAGGAGGAAAGAAGAAAATATAAAATAAGAAGAAAGGAGGAGAGGAGAGGAGAAGAGAAGGAGTCACTTAAGTGCAGTGGTGTAGGTACTGTGAGGGTGAGTTCTAGTCCAGCCTTAAGCATGAACCCTGACTGGGTGATTTTGGGCCAATTACTAGGAGACTGTGAGTTCTAGTCTTGGCTTAGGCAGGAAAGCTGGCTGGGTGATGGTGAACCAACCACCAAGGAACTGAGAGTTCTAGTCCCACATTAGGCATGAAAGCCAGCTGGGTGACTTTGGGCCAATCTCCAGGCGATGTGAGTTCTAGTCCCTCTTAACCACAAAAGCCAGCTGGATCACTTTGAGACAATCACTCAGCCCAACCAACCTCACAGGGTTGTTATTGCGGGGAAAGTAGGAAGAAGAAGGAGCATTAGGTATCTTTGCTACCCGGAGTTGTCTATAAAACAATCAAGATGGAATAAAGATAAATAAACGAGCAATAAATGGTAAAGGTTCCCATTGCACATGCGTGCTAGTCGTTCCCAACTCTAGGGGGCGGTGCTCATCTCCGTTTCAAAGCCGAAGAGCCAGCGCTGTCCGAAGACGTCTCCGTGGTCATGTGGCCGTCATGACTCAACGCTGAAGGCGCACGGAACGCTGTTCCCTTCCCACCAAAGGTGGTTCCTATTTTTCTACTTGCATTTTTACGTGCTTTCGAACGGCTAAGTTGGCAGAGCCTGGGACAAGTCACAGGAGCTCACTCCGTTACGCGGCGCTAGGGATTCGAACCGCCGAACTGCTGACCTTTCTCATCGACAAGCTCAGCGTCTTAGCCACTGAGCCACCATGTCCCCCCAGAATGAGCAATAAGCCAGTTTAAAAAGTTGGGGGAAACGGGAGTGTGCCTGATCGGTTGTGCGAACAGTCGCAAAACTTCCCGAGGCGAGAGCTGTTTTGCGAATACACCCAAGCTGGCATTGTGTACATTTGTGCGATCGGGGAAAATAACCGGAGTGCAAAATCAATTCATAGGCCGATGATTATGCGAACAGATGCAATCCAAAATTACAGAAAGCTGTTTTGCTTACGTGCAGAGTTTTGGGAGACGCAACTCGGAAAAAAAATCACAATATTTTTTTTCCTTCTTCTTAAGGATGGGTGTGTGAGGAATAAAAGAACCGCTAGCCCCCTTTTCCCCATCTGTCCCGTGGTTGCTTGCCGAGAGATAAACAGCTGGAGCTGAAGTCCAACAATAATAATTAGAATTATTGTTCTCCTTCAGAATGGCGAATAAGCTAGGATTGGACTTCCCATTCAGTGTAGCACTTCTGGGTAATTGTAGATTGCCTCCTCCCCCCCCCCCCCCGATAATTACTGGCTTGTGCCAGCGTGGAATATATGCCTTTTTTTTTTTTTGCAACGCAAGCTATTTTCCTATTTTGCATCGCTGTGCTCAAATATTTGGGTGGACGATTGAGATCGGACTTTCTTTCAAGTTCTACTTTTCTTCTTGCAATGGAGCAGAAAAGATTTGTTATTTCCGGCCAGAAATGCACACCGGTAGTCCTCGACTTACAACAGTTCATTTAGAATAGAATAGAATAGAATAGAATAGAATAGAATAGAATAGAAGAGTAGAGTAGAGTAGAATACAATAGTAGAGTTGGAAGGGACCTTGGAGGTCTTCTAGTCCAACCCCCTGCCTAGGCAGGAAACCCTATACCGTTTCAGACAAATGGCTATCCAACATCTTCTTAAAGACTTCCAGTGTTGGGGCATTCACAACTTCTGGAGGCAACTTCTGTTCCACTGATTAATTGTTCTCACTGTCAGGAAGTTTCTCCTCGGTTCTAAGTTGCTTCTCTCCTTGATTAGTTTCCACCCATTGCTTCTTGTTCTGCCCTCAGGTGCCTTGGAGAATAGTTTGACTCCCTCTTCTTTGGGGCAACCCCTGAGATATTGGAAGACTGCTATCACTGTCAAATTATTTACTAAGGCTGCATTACTATTCGTCTTCTCATTGTTCCTATCACCCATCTCCTCCCACTTAGGACTGCAGGACTGTAACTTGTTGCTTTTTCCTTAAGACTTATATGGATATTGATTATTTCCTGATTGCTTATTTGCACCCTATGACTACCATTAAGTGCTGTACCTTATGTTTCTTGACAAACGTATCTTGTCTTTTTATGTACCCTGAGAGCATCTGCACCAAAGACTAATTCCTTGTGTGTCCAAAACACACTTGGCCAATAAAGAATTCCATTCCATATTTTCTATTCTGTTCTGTTCTGTTCTAATCCTATCATGTCCCCCCTAGTCCTTCCTTTCATTAAACTAGACAGACCCAGTTCCTGCAACCGTTCTTCGTATGTTTTGGCCTCGAGTCCCCTAATCCTCTTTGTTGCTCTTCTCTGCACTCTTTCTAGAGTCTCCACATCTTTTCTACATCGTGGCGACCAGAACTGAATGCAGGATTCCAAGTGTGGCCTTACCAAGGCATTATAAAGTGGTATTAACCGCTATTTAGTGACTGTCCCAAGTTATAATAGCATTGAAAAAAGCAACTTATGACCATTGTTTTTAATACTTAGGACCGTCGCATCGTCTCCATGGTGACAATATCAAAATTCAGATCCTTGGCAATATTTATGACGGTAGCAGTCTCCTGGGATCATATGTGATGCCCCCTTTTGCGACCGTCGGACAAGCAATGCAGAAGCCAGATTCACCGAGCAACCGTGTGACTGACTTAACAGCCGCAGCCATTCACTTAACGACTGCGGCAAGGAAGGTCGTAAAACGGAGCCATGTCCATTTCACAACTGCCTGAATGGGGGGGGGGCTCCGTTGTGGTCGTAACTCGAGGACTAGCTGGAGGCCTTTAAATCCCACTCAGCCATGGACCACTCACACAAATCTGGTGGATGATGCAGAATCTTTTATTACAAAAATATCTTGCAAGCGGAAAAAAAAAACCCAAAACAAACCAGGAATAAACAAATTATTAAGGTGCAAATTCATACAAACACGTACTTTTCTGATCCACGACAAATATATCCCAACGACTCCAATAACGCCTCCCTCCCTCCCCTCCCTGGCCTTCGTTCCATTATCCTTCCTGCACAACTGAGGCCAAGCACTGAGGCAGCTTCACAATTTGAATGGGACGCTCGCCGTTGTTTGGACTTCGTTTCCCATAATCCCTTTCGCTGTGGAGGCTGGAATTCTGGGAACTGAAATCCAAGGCAGGTGGATGGAGGTTTATTCTACGTCGGGGACATGCAACCTGAAAAACTTTTAAGACTCATGGACTTCAACTCCCAGAATTTCCCAGACAGTCATACTTTTAAGGCTTGTGGACTTCAGCTGGCTGGGGAATTCTGGGACTCCACAAATCGTTAAAGTCCCCAACGTTGGACATCCCTGCTCTACACAATCACCAATCCCTTCCCCATTCCCTGGCTTTGCAGAAGATTGGACATTCATTGTCACTGCGGGAGTGCTTGTAATTTAAAGCAGGCAAACAGCTGGTGTGAGATCTTCGCCATGCTGGTGCGTCAGTCCCAAATGGCAGCTGCGAGTCAACCCCAAAGGGCCACCTACCTCCTTCTCCGTGGTGTTCATGAGCCTACAAGCATCACAACTGGCTTTGTCCCCCACTCCAGTTGTGGCACAGCACGGGGGAGGGAGAATTCAGAGCTGAGCTGGATGAGACAGATAACAGAAGGGGAGGTGGAACGAAAGAGCCAAGCTTCAATAGCTTGCCCGAAGGAACATCTGTGTTGGCTTTGAGGGACCTGCCAACCCTTGTCCTTTCCCAAAGGACGTTCCATCCTTTTGTTCTTCCCAAACAGGGATGGAGAAATGGAGGCCTTCAAATGTTGTAGAACTACAATGCGAGGAGGAGACCTCCTGGGAGATGTAGTTCTTCAAGGTCTGGAGGGCCTTAAGTTCTTAGCTAACTTGGTCTTTGCAACCTAGAAAGGTTCCTTGAGGCCCAGATTCCTGAATTCCATTCTCACATCTCCTCTTTGAGATCCTTAATGCAGATATGACTTCTCCCGTGGTGTTTTAAGAAAAAGCAAGAACTTCAGCAGTATCTGGACCCCAAATCCGCTTACCTCCTTGGCTCTACCTGTTGAACCTCCAAGGGAGGGTCAACTCCAGGGCTCTGAGATGTGACTTTGAATGAGCTACATGGTGAAAAGAGGCTGCCCAAGAAGAAGATGGCCTTCATAGCTTTGATGGAGAGCCAGCCGAAAGCAGCAGAGGACAGGGGGAAGGTGAGGGATCTTCTGCTTTGGAAGGAATGCCAGATCCCTCAAGGAGGTCCCATTTCCCTTCCTGGGACCTCTTGAGATCTTCTTGGGTCCTCAAGATGGACATTGGTTGCAAGATGGACACAAGGGTGTCGGAAGACATCCCTTCTGCTTCCTTACATCCTTCCATGTCCACCAAAATTGCCAGTTAGTCCCTAAACATTATAGTAAGGAGGTATACAACAACAAGGACCATCAAGAAGAATTTTGGTTACTCGTAGCAGGAGCCACAAAAAGTTGGTTGTGGAGGGTTCAGAGCAGCCTTCCCCAGCTGGGCAACTTCTCAAGAAGTTGGGACTACAGCTCCCATCATCACCATCCGGGGGGCCTCAGGCCTGGGAAGGCCCAACCTTTGAATGGACTTCTTCTTCTTCCCCAACGCTCAGGCCCTTCCCTCATTTTCTCTTTTCACACTAGTGCTAAGTACACAGTACTACACTCACTTACAAAGAACGTACACAAATATTGGTATTTTTTTTTTGTTTTAGTTGTAAAAGGAGTACACGGTTATAATGTGGAACAGTCACCGTAGGCAGTACAGCAGCATCTCGTGAGGCGCCCTCTACCTAACCCGTAAGGTTGGCAAACGGACCTCCATTTTTAGGGACTGTCTTCTCCTCCCCTCACTCCGATTCAACTGCACTTCCAGAATTGAAAAATAAAAATAACGAATGACTTAAAGAAGACGGGGGAAAAGAAAAATCAGCTCCACGGATCTGACGGGTCGGAAGAGAAGAAACCACAAAAGAAGGGGATGGGTTGGGGCCTCCCTAAAGAGACGTCCGGCCAAGCCACATGGACGCCCTGATCCTCTCAGTTCATCTGGAGATGTTTCCCGAAGCTCCATCCGCTTGGGAGGAGATCAAGAAGACCTCCCAACCAACAGCCCCATCCTCCCAAAGGCCTCATCCTTGTTGTCAAAGTCAACCGTTGTCCTTCTCGACACCCACCGGATGAATTCATGAGGGAACATCTACGGTGGGGCTACAGAGAAGACGTAGGGTGTGTGCAATGCTATAGACCAAGGTTGGCCCACATTTTAAGACATGTGGACTTCAACTCCCAGATTTCCCCAGCCAGCCACGCTCTGGTTTAAATCTCTGGTTTAACTCCTCAACGATAATGCCATTTCTCTCCCTGCTCCTTTCAAATGAAGTTTTAAGACCACGAGATGGTGGGGAATTCTGGGCGTTGAAGTCCACAAGTCTCAAAAGTGGCCACGCTTGGAGACCTCTGCTGTAGACCTATCTTCTTGGAGACACGTGGCCTTTTCCACGAGGATGGTGGAAAGAGAAGGGGTGAGCCACCTTTCCGAAACATACACACCCATCCACAGACACACAGACACATGCACAGATCTTTACCGTTAAAGGAGTTACTCTTAGCTGACTACGGGAGAAGGCTAGTAACGGAGATCGTGGATGGGTCAGGAACCTAAGCGAGTGTCCAGTGAGGTTCCTAATTTCCTAAGGCCCGAGTGGACCACCGAGGCTGTATCACGTGGTCCGTCGCCTCCCCCCCCAAACGAGACGTCCTTAAGGGAAGAAGTGCTGATTTAAAAGAAAAAGAAGAAAAAGAAGAAGAAGAAGAGATGGACGCTGCTTTTTCTATGAATTGTGGCCTTGCCAGAAAAAGCCAGACAGAAGCTAACTCAGCTGAAGAGGCACGTCTCCTCAAAGGAGAAACCGAGGAAGTATCTGCGGGTTAGAGTAAAACAAAGTGAAAGAGACACCATCTTGGCCAAAAATGGAGACTTCCTCTTGCCCAGACGCACTTGGGAAGTAGTCGTCCTCCTCCTCCTGACCTCGGAAGGGAACCACAGTGCCCAACCCAGAAGTTGGTTTCAGTTTTAGGGGTGAGCTGGGGCCACCGAACGGAGGAGGAATCTCAAGGTGGCATCTCAGCAGCTTGGTGACCTCCACGAGAAGAGCTTCCATCAAGGAAAGAGCCAGACACGGCAACCCGGACTGCACCCACACAGGACTCTCGTGGTCTGCTTGTCCTTGGGCGAGGTGGGGTGGGTGTGGGGGGACGAGAGCGGAGGTGCTCGGGGTGAGAAAAGCCGTGTTAGATCCGTCGTGACGTCTTCCGTCCGCTCGGCGAGCAGGGAAGGAAGATGCTCCAAAATAAAACACACAAAACCCGGACGCGGCTGTGAGTAGCACCAAACAGTTTCCAAGGGATTCCCGCCGAGACCTGGGAGGAGCACAACATCGAGAGTCCGAGCCCTAGCAGATGTCCCCAACCCGCTTGGTCAGAGGTCCTTGGAGGCCTACGCTGGCCGCCTCCTCTTCCTCTTCATCACTTGTTCTGCACCTGGACGCTGGCGTACTCCGAACTGGCCTCTTCGGCCTTTGGCGCTGGCCGTTTGGGCGCTTTGTTCAGCTGGACCATATCCAAGTCCGCGTAGGTTACGTTGTCGTCATTGGGCAAGGGCTGCACCGCCTGGAGGGTGGCGTATTCCGACTGCAGGGGGCTTTCCACCCGCGGGACGGGTCTCTTCTGGGCCACCTTCTCGAAGTTTAGGTCTGCATAGGCCAAGTTGTTGGGATCGGTGTCCTGAGCGGGCAGCCGCGGGAAAGGGAGGGAAGTGGGGGGGGGGAAAGGGATGGGAAGAGAAAAGAGACATTTTATTATTATTTTTCTTTAAATAATAGGATGGATTCTGATAGAAGAGAATTACTCGGGGTTGAACTGAGGGGTTCTGGGTACTCTCTGAGCTTGGTGGTTTTCTTGCAGACGTTTCATGACCCAACTAGGTAACATCATCAGTGCTAGAAGGGAGTGGGATTTACAGGGAGGAGGAGGAGGAAGAAGAGGAGGAGAACTGTGGGTCCTTGGTGCTCTCTGAGCTTGGTGGTTTTCTTGCAGACCTTTCATGACCCAACTAGGTAACATCAGCAGTGCTAGTGGAGGAGAAGGGGAAGAGGAACAGGAATAACAGAATAATAGAGTTGGAAAAGATCTTGGAGGTCTTCTAGTCCAACCCCCTGCTCAAGCAGGAAACCCTATGCCGTTTTAGATAAATGGTTGTCCAACCTCTTCTTAAAAGCCTCCAACATTGGAGCACCCACAACTTCTGGAGGCAGGTTGTTCCACTGGTTAATTGTTCTCACTGTCAGGAAGTTTCTCCTCAGTTCTAAGTTGCTTCTCTCCTTGATTAGTTTCCACCCATTGCTTCTTGTTCTACCCTCAGGTGCCTTGGAGAATAGTTTGACTCCCTCCCAATGGGTGGAAACTAATCAAGGAGAGAAGCAACTTAGAACTGAGGAGAAACTTCCTGACAGTTAGAACAATTAATCAGTGGAACAGAAGTTGCCTCTAGAAGTTGTGAATGCCCCAACACTGGAAGTCTTTAAGAAGATGTTGGATAGCCATTTGTCTGAAACGGTATAGGGTTTCCTGCCTAGGCAGGGGGTTGGACTAGAAGACCTCCAAGGTCCCTTCCAACTCTACTATTGTATTGTATTGTATTGTATTGTATTGTATTGTATTGTATTGTATTGTATTGTATTATTTAGCCTCCAGTCCCCTAATCCTCTTTGTTGCTCTTCTCTGCACTCTTTCTAGAGTCTCCACATCTTTTTTACATCGTGGCGACCAGAACTGAATGCAGTATTCCATGTGTGGCCTTACCAAGGCCTTATAAAGCGGTATCAACCCTTCACGTGATCTTGATTCTATCCCTCTGTTGATGCAGCCTAGAACTGTGTTGGCTTTTTTGGCAGCTGCTGCAAACTCTTTAACAAGCTTCCATCTGTTGCTTCTTGTCCTGGCTTCTGGTGCTTTGGAGAATAGGTTGACCCCCTCTTCTTTGGGGCAGCCCCTCAAAGACTGGAATGCGGCTATCATATCACCCCTGGTCCTTCTTTTCTCTAGAAGTGACATACCAAACTCCCTCAATCATTCGACTGAATTGAAAAGACGAGGTAGGGCCACCACTTGTCTGAAATGGTAGAGGGTCTCCCGCTTGAGCAGTGGGGTCAGACTAGAAGACCTCCAGGGTCCCCTTCCAACTCTGCTATTCTGTGGTTCGGTTCTCCAAAGCCCCTGAAGGCAGGACGAGAAGCAATGGATGGGAACTAATGAAGGAGAGAAGCAACCTGGAACTGAGGAGAAGCTTCCTGACAGTGAGAACAATGAATCAGTGGAACAGAAGTTGCCTCCAGAAGTTGTGAATGCCCCAACACTGGAAGTTTTTAAGAAGAGATAGCTATTTGTCTGAAATGGTAGAGGGTCTCCCACTTGAGCAGGGGGGGTCAGACCGTATGATCTCTGAGGTCTATTCTAACTCTGTTATTCCTGCTCCTGAATCTCCTCCTCCTCCACCACCTTCTTCTGCATTGATGATGTTAACTAGTTGGGTATTAAAATGTCTTCAAGAAAACCACCGAGCTCAGAGAGCACCAAGGAACGCACCCCCCCAGTTCAACCCTCTCCTGATATAGCGTCTCCAGCTTGAGCAGGGGGATGGACTAGTAGACCTCTAAGTTCTCTTCCAACTCTGTTATTCCTGCTCTTGAATCTCTTCCTCCTCCACCACCTTCTTCTGCATTGATGAGGTTACCTAGTTGGGTATTAAAACGTCTTCAAGAAAACCGAGCTCAGAGAGCACCAAGGAACACACCCCACCCCACCCCAGTTTAACCCTGGCTATTCTCTTTTGATATTTATATAGGGTCTCCTGCTTGAGCAGGGGGATGGACTAGAAGACCTCTAAGGTCCCTTCCAACTCAGTTATTCTGGTTCATCCTATGATTTAGCCTTCAGATCCCTTTTGGCCATCTTTGTTGCTCTTCTCTGCAATCCCAGGAATGGATATCGGGGCTGGGGGGGCTGGGAGGGGGCAGCTGTTCTGCAAACGATTCCAGCAGTTTGCGTTTGTCTGCAGACAAAGCCAGTCAAGCCTCCATTGTGTGAGCCAAGTTGTCGCGGCCCCGTTTCCTGCAGACAGCTGCAGAGGCACACAACTGTCTAACCGGGACGGCGAGAAAGCAGAGACGGTACCACCCCCCCACCCAGCACCCCCCACCCCGGGCGGGGAGCTCGGTTGGCTCAGCAAAAATCGCACAATGGTGCCTTTTCAAAAGCCTCTCTCTAAAAATACGACTCACGCTCGGCTCTTTTGCGCAGCTGGGCCTTTTCATAAAACCTTTCGGGGAGACGGGAACGAAAGGGAAACAAAAATGAAATAAAATAAAATTCGTACAGCCAGCAATCTTGTCAAAAGGGACAAATTCTTCTTTTTTGTACGTTACAATATCGAGTTTGGGGACAGGGTGGTGGAGGGAGGGAAGAAGGCTCGCTTCAGGGGGACGGTGGACGGACCCCGCTTGTCATTTAGAAAAACGCACACCAAGTTTCTAGTCCTCATGATGAAAATTCAAAGGTGCGGGGCTGGTTAAGTCCCTGAAAGCCCTCTGCCCCGTCTTTTAATTCATTTTTAACCTCCTTGAAGTAAAGGTAAAGGTTCCCCTCGTACAGATGTACTAGTTGTTCCTGACTCTAGGGGGTGGTGCTCATATCAGTTTCAATTCAATACAATACAATACAATACAATACAATACAATACAATACAATACAATACAATACAATACAATACAATACAATACAATAGTAGAGTTGGAAGGGACCTTAGAGGTCTTCTAGTCCAACCCCCTGCCTAGGCAGGAAACAGTTCATTTAGTGACAAAGTTCACTGTTACCACATCACTGAAAAAAATGGCCTATGACCATTTTTCACACTTATGACCCCTGCAGTATCCTCATGGTCGCATGACCAAAAATTTGGATGCTTGGCAATAGGTTCATATTTATGACGGCCCCAGGGTCCCCAGGTCAATGGGGAAGCCAGAAACGTTGAGCTCCATTACGGTCGTAAGGTCGAGGACTATCTGTACGCAAAATGCAGTCATGTGACCTTGGGAGGCGGGGAGAGGAAATGGATGTTGGGGCTTCAAATCTGGGTCGGTTTTGGAAATCCGAAGTACAGGTCCATTTACGACCGCTCAAATTTTCGGTCGCTAAGGGAGACCAGTTGTTGCGTGAGTCATGCCCCATTTTACAACCTTTCTTACGACTGTTGTTAAATGAATCACTGCAGTTACATTAGTAACACGGTTGTTAAGGGAATCTGACTTCCCCATCGGCTTCGCTTGTTAGAAGGTTACAAAAGGGGATGGCGTGACCCCGGGACATTGCGACCGTCATAAATACGAGTCAGTTGCCAAGCGTCTCAGTTTTGATCACCTGACCCTGGGGATGCTGCAGCGGTCTGAAAAATGGTCGTAAGTCACCTTTTTCAGTGCCGTTGCAACCTGGGACGGTCACTGAACAAACTGTTGAGGGTTACCTGTAATTTCGATCGGTTGCTAAGCAACCCGTCGTAAGTTGAGGACAACATATCTTACGGCCAGCCACAAACCGTGAAACTCAGTGTGGGGTAAAAAAAAAACATGATCCTAACTCAAACACCATATTTTTTTCTCTGCAGCCCAATTGGTGTCCTCTTTTCTAATTCCTGCTGCAAATTTTATCCGAAAAAGGTAATGCGGGGGGGGGGGGAATATGGGATTGGTCCAAATTTGAAACTTTTTAAGCCTGTTTCCCGTTCGCCTGAAAACTCTGCTGAGTTGCAAAAAAGAGGAAGATTTTAAGCTGTAAAATGAAACTCCTATTTGGGGCATCGAAAGCAGCAAAAATAAGCGAGGATTTAGGATTATTCCTAGCTGGTGGTGATGAATATTTTGAGAATTATTTTCCCCACTGAAAGGAATCTTTTTGGGGCGTGCGGCGTTCCTTTATCTAGCGACTTCTGCTGTCCTCATCATTCCTGATTAACAGAACAACAGAAGACTTGGAAGGGACCTTGGAGGTCTTCTAGTCCAGCCCCCTGCTAAAGCAGGAGACCCTTAGAGATTTGCAGAATAACACAAGACTTGGAAGGGACCTTGGAGGTCTTCTAGTCTAACCCCCTGCTAAAGCAGGAGACCCTACACAGAATTACAGAATAACATAGTTGGAAGGGACCTTGGAGGTCTTCTAGTCTAACCCCCTGCTCAAGCAGGAGACCCTTAGAGATTTGCAGAATAACACAAGACTTGGAAGGGACCTTGGAGGTCTTCTAGTCTAACCCCCTGCTCAAGCAGGAGACCCTTACAGATTTGTAGAATAACACAAGACTTGGAAGGGACCTTGGAGGTCTTCTAGTCCAGCCCCCTGCTGAAGCAGGAGACCCTACACAGAATTACAGAATAACAGAGTTGGAAGGGACCTTGGAGGTCTTCTAGTCTAACCCCCTGCTCAAGCAGGAGACCCTTAGAGATTTGCAGAATAACACAAGACTTGGAAGGGACCTCAGAGGTCTTCTAGTCCAGCCCCCTGCTTAAGCAGGGGACCCTTACAGATTTGCAGAATAACAGAGTTGGAAGGGACCTTGGAGGTCTTCTAGTCTAGCCCCCTGCTCAAGTGGAAGACCCTTACAGATTTGCAGAATAACAGAAGACTTGGAAGGATCCTTGAAGGTCTTCTAGTCCAGCCCCCTGCTCAAGCAGGGGACCCTTACAGATTTGCAGAATAACAGAAGACTTGGAAGGGACCTTGGAGATCTGAGACATTTCATTACCCAACGGTAACATCACCAATGCAAAAGGGGGTGGAGGAGGGGGTGGAGGAGGCGATTCAGGAACAGGAATAACAGAATAACAGAGTTGGATCCTTGGAGGTCTTCAAGTCCACCCCCTGCTCAAGCTTTATTTTCAGCTTGAAAACAAATGAGTATTTATGATCACCTTCTTCTCTCCCCTTCTCTCCTCAAGCTTGCCCCACAGAGGCCTCTCCTATCTTCTCCCCTTCTTCAGTCTAACTCCCTAGCATCAAAGAGTTTTTCAGGTGGGGAGGGGGAGTAGAATGTCTAAACTGCCAGCCCGCAGGCTGGCTGAGTCATGGGCTGGCCGCACCCACGCCCAAGTGGCAGTTGCAACAGAGTTCTTTTCAGGTGGGGAGGGGGAGTAGAACGTCTAACTCCTTAGCATCAGAACGTATTAATAATACTATAAGAAATACTAATGATACAATGGTCATTTCGAAAAATCCTTTCTTAGTGAGCACCTAGAAGCCAAGAGCAATATACGTGCCGAATTTCAAGTTTGTAGGCTTTACAGTTCTGGAGAATTCGTGATGATGCCTGAGTGGTATTTCGCTTTTATATATATAGATTTAGCTTCCTCCAATTTAAGTAATGCTTCTCTGTCTCCACTTAAGGCATAACCCCCATAATTTCATTTCCCCGCCCAGCTTTTAATACAACTTGACATGGCAAGTACTTTACTTACATTTTAGTCCATTTAGTTCCTTCCCAAACAACCCTGGAAAAACCAGCAGGTTACAAAATTCTCTTCGGCCTGCATTTTTCCCAAAAGAAAGGGTCGCATTTTCCAGCATTTAGGTTGGTTCAAACTGCCAACGCAGTTCAAAAGGTCTGAATTAGGGCCTGCAAAAGGGAGCAGGGGGCACTTTAAGCCAATTTAATTCCTTCCCCAAAACGTTAGGGTTGGTTTTTCCTTGGTTACTATGTCCACCTGGCTGTGTTTAAATTAAGTGTTTTAAGTGTGCACGGGGCCAGGATGATTCTGTAGTAGAGAGCAGCTTGCCAAATCCAGCTTTTAGAATATTACGTTTTCAGTTCTTAAGAACTACTTAGCCCTTTGAGAGAGACGACATCGGTTTGATTTTATTGCTGGTTTAAAAAAACCTCTTTTGGGCTGTCTGCGTGAAACAGAAATAGGTGGAATTTTGGTCTCCTCGAAAATGTGAAGCAACAGATGGAAACTAAGCAAGGAGAGAAGCAACTGTAGAACTAAGGAGAAATTTCCAAATAGTGAGAATAATTAATCGGTAGAACAACTTGCCTCCAGAAGTTGTGGGAGATTCATCGCTGGAAGCTTTCAAGAAGAGACTGGACTGCCATCTGTCAGACATGGTGTAGGAGTTCCTGCTTGGGCAGGGGGTTGGACTAGATGACCTACAAGGTCCCTTCCAACTCTGTTATTATCCTGTTATTCAGAAGTTGTGGGAGCTTCATGGCTGGAAGCTTTCAAGAAGAGACTGGACTGCCATCTGTCAGAAATGGGGCAGGGGCTCCTGCTTGAGTGGAGGTGATGGACTAGATGGCCTTCAAGCCCCTTTCCAATTCTGTTATCAAGGAGCGATGCAATCTCAAAATAAGGAGAAATTTCCAGACAGTGAGGACAATTAACCGGAGGAACAGAAGTTGCCTTCAGAAGTTCTGGGTGCTCCATCATTGAAACTTTTAAGAAGAGACTGGACAACCATTTTGTCTAAAATGATCTAGGGTCTCTTGCTTGAGCAGGGGGTTGGACTAGATGACCTCCAAGGCTCCTTCCAGCTCTGTTATTCTGTTAAATTGTGAGGCAGGTAGTCCTCGACTTACAACCATTCATTTCGCAACCATTTGAAGTTACAGAGACGCTGAAAAAGGTGACTTACAACTGGTCCCCGGACTTACGACCGTCCCAAGTATAGATCATGTGATCAAAATTTGGGCGACTTGGCAACTGGCATGCAGTTACAATAGTTGCAGCATCCCAGGCTCATTTGGGACCCCATCCAGGGGGCTTCCCACAAGCACGGAGACGCTGGATCTGCTTAATGGCCATGCGATTCAATTAACAACCGCAGCAATTCGCTTAACAACTGTTGGCTACAAAGGTTGTAAAACTGGCTGAGACTGACTTAACAACTTCCTTGCTTAGCAGTGGAAATTCTGTTATGGATTTGATGAGAGGGAAAACCAAATAAATGGGAAAAACGGACATTATGCTGTAAACGTAGTTTATTGTACATTTATACCCTATCAATTGTAGAAGAAAGTCAGAAGTAATTTCTTTATATTTCTTTTCCTTTCTCCATTTTGAGCTTTGCCTTCTCCTTTGTTCTTTCTTCTGATTTCTGTCTTAATTCTTAGTTCTCCTTAATTTTTACTTTTCTGGTTTAAAAAATCTAAAACTTTTTTTTTTAAGTCAACTTTTAAAGGTGCAGATAGAAGGCTTAGGAAAATTTGAACCACCTCCTAGAAAATTTGCCCTCCTGAAAAGATTTATAGTCTTAGGATAATGAGGCTTCCCCCCCCCCCTATTTTAATACACTGATCCTCCGAAAAAAATAACACTATTAGGCACAGGATAATGGCTTATTTGGCTAGGCTGATCACACTTTCTCTCTCCAAGTGCAAAAAAAATACACTAATTTAGGATGAAAACAATTCCTCCAAGTTAGCTAGCTCAACAGTACTGACTTTGAGCGGGATCTTGGAGTCCTAATGGACAATTACTTAAGTACGAGCCAGATGTGTGTTGCAGCTGCCAAAAAGGCCAACGCATTAGGCTGCATTAAAAGAGAGACAGAATCAAGATCACGTGAAGGGTTAATACCACTTTACAAGGCCTTGGTAAGGCCACACTTGGAATACGGCATCCAGTTTTGCAGAGAAGAGCAACAAAGAGGATGAGGGGACTGGAGGCTAAAACGGTTGCAGGAATTGGGTATGTCTAATCTAGTGAAAAGAAGGACTAGAGGGTGACATGATAGCATCTTCCAATATCTGAGGGGCTGTGCCAAAGAAGGGGGTGGCAACCTGTTCTCCAAGGCACCTGAGGGTAGAACAAGAAGCAATGGGTGGAAACTAATCAAGGAGAGAAGCAACTTAGAACTGAGGAGAAATTTCCTGACAGTTAGAACAATTAATCAATGGAACAGAAGTTGCCTCCAGAAGTTGTAAATGCTCCAACACTGGAAGTTTTTAAGAAGATGTTAGATAGCCATTTGTCTGAAACGGTATAGGGTTTCCTGCCTAGGCAGGGGGTTGGACTAGAAGACCTCCAAGGTCCCTTCCAACTCTGCCATTGTATTCCATTCCATTCTATTCTCTACTTATTCTATTCTATTCCATTCCATTCCATTCCATTCCATTATCTACTTATTCTATTCTAAATATTCTATTGAGCTGGTCACGCCCACCCAGTCACATGGCCACCTTTCCACGCCCACCCAGCCGGTCATCGTATTAGTGGTCCGCCGGATTTAAAATTATGCCTTTAGTGGTCCCTGAAGTCCGAAAGATTGGGACACCTGATCCAGCTCATAGTTATCCCAAAGGTGCTTTTTTTCAAGAGGCAGCTGGACTTTCTGCCTTTTCTTTGAAGATGTTTTGCTTTTCATCCAATGAAGCTTCTTCGGCTCTGAGTGGATGGTGGGAAATGGAAGAATTTATCTGCCTTGAAACGTCAAAAAAAAACCCACCGAAAGTCCAGTTGCCTCTTGAAAAAGCATCTTTGGAACAATCTAAAACTAAGGAGAAACTTCCTAACAGTGAGAACAATTAACCGGTGGAAGAGCTTGCCTCCAGAAGTTGTGAGTGTCCCAACACTGTTAGGCTTTCAAGAAGAGACTGGATGTCCATTTGTCTGAAATGGCATAAGGTCTCCTGCTTGAGCAGGGGGGCTGGACTAGAAGGCCTCTAAGGTCCCTTCCAACTCTGTTATGATGTGAATGGGATGTTCCGTTCTGTTCCATTGGCTAAAGCTATTTCACACCAAAGGGCTGGCCTCTATAATTATTATAGGCTGCATCAACAGAGGGATAGAATCAAGATCACGTGAAATGTTAATACCACTTTATAATGCCTTGGTAAGGCCACACTTGGAATACTGCATTCAGTTCTGGTCACCATGATGTAAAAAAGATGTGGAGACTCTAGAAAGAGTGCAGAGAAGAGCAACAAAGAGGATTAGGGGACTGGAGACTAAAACATATGAAGAACGGTTGCAGGAACTAGGTATGTCTAGCTTAAGAGAAAGAAGGACTAGGGGAGACATGATAGCAGTGTTCCAATATCTCAGGGGTTGCCACAAAGAAGAGGGAGTCAAACTATTCTCCAAAGCACCTGAGGGCAGGACAAGAAGCAATGGGTGGAAACTAATCAAGGAGAGAAGCAACTTAGAACTGAGGAGAAACTTCCTGACAGTGAGAACAATGAATCAGTGGAACAGCTTGCCTCCAGAAGTTGTGAATGCCCCAACACTGGAAGTCTTTAAGAAGATGTTGGATCGCTATTTGTCTGAAACAGTATAGGATTTCCTGCCTAGGCAGGGGGTTGGGCTAGAAGACCTCCAAGGTCCCTTCAAACTCTGCTATTGTATTGTATTGTATTATTATTGTATTATTTCTAGGCAGCATCTCAAGAAACAGAGCCCAACCTACCTGATTCGTCAGCGGTGGAGACTTCTCAGCTTCGTGGAGCCTAAAGATAGAAGCAGAAACTCAGATCACCAAGGGAGTCAACAGCAAATTTCACACAGTGACTTTCTCGAACAAAATTAGAAACAACACCTAAAAAATAAATCCAAAGTGGCACAGATTTTGTATAGGTCTCCATCGTGATTGGTGGCTTCTGCAAAGGAGATTTAACTTCTAGGACTAGGAGCATTGGTCTTTGTGCTTAATGGATAATAGAGCTTGGGGAAAAAAATGGATTTTTCATGTTATATATGCTGACAGCAATAAGGATACAGATATTCCTTGACTTTAAAAGGTTCATTTAGTGACCGAAGGTACAATGGCACCAGTGGGGTGGGTGGTCAATTTTTTCACTACCAGTTCGGGCGTGCTGCGGAAAAAAGTGATATGACAGTTTTTCACTCTTACAACCGTTGATCCAAATGGAGACACTTGGCAACTGACTCATATTTATGACGGTTGCAGGGTCGTAAGATCATGTGATCAACTCCTGCGACCTTCCAACAAGCCAAGGAAGCCAGATTCGCTTAACAACTGTTGCACTAATAGAACAACTGCCATGATTCACCTAACGACGGGGGAAAGAAAGATCGTAAAACGGAGCAAAAGTCAATAAATGCCTCACTGAATGAGAAAAGTTGGGCTCAATTGTGGTCGTAAGTTGAGGACTACCTGTATCCCGGGCATAAAAATGGAAGGATAGGATACAGATCTTCCTCAACCTACGACCGCAACTGAGCTTGGCATTTCTGTGGAGACAGTTATTAAGTGAATTCTGGGAGTTGAAGTCCACACCTCTTCAAATTGCCACGGTTGAGAAACACGGCTTCAAAGTCTCCGATTCTAAGGAACCGATCCCAATCTATGGGGTATTGTCATTGGAAAGGCCTCATCCCTTTTTTCTAGGTTAATTTAGAGCAGAAATGGTCCACTGAATTCACACTCAGATTAAACAGAGTTGGAAGGGACCTTGTAGGTCATCTAGTCCAACCCCCTGCCCAAGCGGGAGACTATACACCATTTCTGACAGGTGGCAGTCCAGTCTCTTCTTGAAAGCCTCCAGTGAGGAAGCTCCCACAACTTCCGAAGGCAATTTCCATGGGTGGATTGTTCTCACTGTCAGAAAATCCCTCCTTATTTCTAGGTTGAATGTCTCCTTGACCAGTTGCCATCCATTGTTCCTTATCTGGCCTTCAAGTGCTTTGGGAAATAGCCTGACCCCCTCCTCTCTGTGGCAGCCCCTCAAATTTTGGGAGACTGCTATCCTGTCTCCCCTGGTCCTTCTCTTCCCTAGACTAGCCATGTCCAGTTCCTGCAATCGTTCTTCATATGTTTGAGCCTCCAGTCCCCTCATCATCCTGGTTGATCTTCTCTGCACTCTTTCTAGAGTCTCCACCTCTTTTTTATAAACTGGATGCAATACTATAGGTGTGACCTTAGTAAGGTTTTACAGAGTGGTATTAGTATCTCCCTTGATCTTGATTGTATCCCTCTGTTAATGCAACTGAGGATTGCATTGGCTTTTTTGGCTGCCACTGCACACAGCTGGCTCCTGTTTAGCTGGTTGTCCACTAAGACTCCAAGATCCTTCTCACATTTACTGCTATTAAGCCTGGTTTCACCCAGTTTATATATGTCCTTTCGGTTTTCTTGCCTAAGTTTAAAGACTTTACTTTTCTCTACGTTGAATTTCATTTTGTTAGAGAGGGCCCAGGGTTCAAGTCTGTCAAGGTCCCTCCCTCCCTCCGAGCATTGCTAAACTACGTTTCCCAGCATCACTTCAATTATTTGCATTTTGGCTGCAGCTGCTGGGAATGCTAGAGGTTCCTTAACCTTGATTTACGAGGCATGAGATCAGGGTTTGTTTCCCTCCAGCCATTTTTTAAAACAGAAATCTCTGGACCAGCCATCTAGGAACGTCTGTGCAATTTTTCTGTGCCACCTACCTCCAGAGATTGCTATGTGGTTAATGCAAAATGTGGAGATGGAAAAAAAACGACATATTGTTTTATATCAAAGTCCATATTTTAACTCAACTACATTTTCAAGTTGACTGTGGCTATTAGTTTAGAATCTGCATATATATTTTTATTGCTGCCTTTCTTCTGGATTTTATTACGCCTTTTGCTATTCATGTGAAAAAGCGAGGCGCAGATTTCATATTAATCAAGAAGTAAATATGTGTTTGCTATGAAGCCTTTAAGCGACATAAATTCATAGACCCAGCCGGGTCCCTGGAAAAAGATATTCAGGAGGCCTGGCATAAATTAAGTAATTAAACTTTACGGTTTGGATCAATGGATTAGGATGCAATCATTTCTTTCTAAGGAATGTATCCCAGCTCTGCTCTCACTCAAGGTATGTGGCATCGCAAAAGGTTAACGCAATCATAAATATACCCAGCACATCATTAAAACGGGCGGCCCAAAGAATAAAACACAGTTAATGAGAAGTCCTGCTGAATGGGGAATTTTACCAGGCTGTGAAATACAGCTAGAGCTTCTGGCAAGGCAGCAGAGGCTTCTGGGAATTGTAGTCCAACTTTTCTGGAAGATGGCTAGGTTGCCTGATTCAACTGTCAGATTCTGGTTAACGTCAGGATTCCAAACAGCATCCAAAAGTAAATCAGAGTCCGAGGCAAAGGATTGCTCAAAGTTCCCATTGATGAAGAGAGCCATGTTGGCACATCTGGGAAAACCCGAATCTGAAAACTTCCCGGTTTTCCCCACCCAGTTGAAAGTTCAAGATCTTGCCCTCATACCCACAAGTCCATCCCATGGTCCAATGTCCCACTGCCATGCTGGCAGTTCCACCCATCCAGTTCCGGTCAGGTGCAGAGGTGCAAAGACAAAGGATGACCTTGGCTTTCTAGAAAGAATTTTGTTATGGCTGCATCGCATCTAACTCTGTACAATCCCCCCTCCCGTTTTCCCACAATAGAAAAGGCATAGTAGAATAATAGAAAGTGTGGCAGGCCAAAGATCCAAAATAAAAGATGGCTGCAGGCCTGATAGCATCTCTGGTAACATTGTATTGCTAACTAGGGCATACAAAACCTTTGCCAGACCAATCCTCAAATACAGCTCATCTGCCTGGAATCCACACTGTATATCGGACATTAATACGATTGAGCGAGTCCAGAGGCATTTCACGAGAAGAGTAACTCCACTCCTCTGCTCACAATAGAATCCCTTATGCCACCAGGCTCAAACTCTGGAAGTACGCCGCCTACGGTCTGATCTAAGCGTAGTACCCAAAATTGTCTGCTGTAACGCCCTACCTGTCAATGACTACTTCAGCTTCAACCTCAATAATACAATACAATACATGGGCAAACAATCGATACAAACTCAAGATTAACCGCTCCAAACACGATTGCAGAAAATACGACTTCAGCAACAGAGTGGTCAACGCCTGGAATGCTCTACCTGACTCCGTTGTTACATCCTCAAAGTTTCAACCTTAAATTGTCTACCGTGGACCTCACCCCATTCCTAAGAGGTCCGTAAAGGGGGCCTGCATAAGTGCAGTCCCTGTCCTACTGTCCCCATTGATTTGAACTCATTTCCTTTGTTTCACGTCCATGTTTATACCTATTACCTGTTATCTTGTACACGTTGGACAAACAATAAATAAAAAGCTCCCAAAAATATAGAGAGCGATCTAAAGCAGTTTGTTTCTCAGCCTCCCCAAACTTTGAGATGTGTGGACTTCAACTCCCAGAATTCTGGGAGTTGAAGTCCACTCCTCTTAAAGTTGCAAAGTTTGAGAAACACTAAAAAGAGTTGAACATTAGATCCTTTTCCTAGCTGAGTTACTTTAGCCACTGCTGTTGTGATTCTGTAATTGTTCCGACTTATTTCCCTTATGTGCTGGGTTTATTTGCTTTTTTATTATGGTTGTGCTGTGATTGGATCACAATTCTGCCAGTTTTAATGAATACGTCGCCAGATTAAGAGCACGATTGAGGGGGAATTTCTGACTGATTTTTGTGTTACAGACTGTTTCAATTCTCCCTTCGGCTCGGAATTAAATCTAAATTGTCTAACGAGCAAAAAAGAAAAAGAGTATTTCCCTCTGTCAGATGTTTCCTAGAGGTTTGGGGCCCACTGGATCTGGATTTCGCCTCTTTCAGGAAATTTAAATCTTATTCCAAAGTTTTTAGCATCGATACCCTAACATTTTAACTTCACATCAGAAAGAATGTCTACCATTGTTGCTCAATCTTGACATCTTTAGATGGGTGGACTTCAACTCCCAGAATTCCCCAGACATCATGCTTTAAGATGGATGGACTTCAACTCCAGAATTCCCTAGCCAGCATCCTTTAAGATGGGTGGACTTCAACTCCCAGAATTCCCCAGAGAGCAAGTTTTAAGGTAGGTGGGCTCCAACTCCCAGAATTCCCCAGCTATAACAAGGTCATTAAATCAGGTCATTCACACGGGTAGCCTGCTTTACAACCATCATGATTTATGACCTTAATGGGCAGGCTCCATTACGGTCGTAAGTCGAGCACTGTCTATCTTCCCCATTCTGGCAAATCTGCATATCGAAGGCTCAGTAAATGAAAGAGGAAAAAAAGACTTAACACTTTTTAATCTTGTTCCAAATAGACGGCAAATTTACACAATTACACCCCCCCCCCAAAAAAAAACCCGGAGCGCATTAAAAACTAATTCCTCAAGCACCAAAAAAAGATAGATGAAGTTCTTTTGTCTCCTTTCTTAAGAAGGCTCATCAGATAGCGGAATAATTAATCTAATGTTTGTCTGGGTGCTTAAATGGAATTTCCGATCGTCCGGCGCATTTCGTGATTATCGGCTAAATCCAGAAGCAATCAAAAGATGCACGACGTTGGGTTTTTTCCCCCCTTACATAAAGGAAAATTAAAGTAACACTTGGGCAGCTTCCCTCGCTATGATCAGGAAGATTCCCGTGCTCTTCAATGCATTTCCTGTGATTTTATGTTATTTGGTCTCTTTGCTCAAATTCTTTTGGGCTTTTTTTCTTTTTTTTTTAAAAAAAATCTCAGGCGGTTGAGACGCTCTCTGGTAAGCTGTGAGATGGTTTTCTGATCCCGTCGCCTTGAAGGCTGAAGTCGGGAGGCTCGGAAAGCTGTTTTTTAAAATAATCCTCTTTGCTATCGCAGGTTTTTCATCTCCCCATAATAGTTTTTACATTCACACTCTACGCTTGATAAGCCTCTGCTTAGTCTGAGGTTTCTACTTTATGGTAGCATGGTGTCTGACCTAGGTTATTATGCTAATCTGTAATACGCTTCTCCTTCTCTTTGTCCTTCTCCTTCCTTCCCATCTTTCACTTTTTCCCTTTTCCTTCTCCTCTGCCTCCTCTTTGTCTCTTTCTCCTTCTCCTTCTCCTTTCTTTCTTTCTCTTCTCTTCCTCTTTCCCCCATTTTTTCCTCTCCTTCCCATTTTCTCCTCCTTGTTCCCTCTCCTTCCTCCTCCTTTCTCTTTTTCTTTCCTCTTCCTCTTTCCTTACTCCTCCTCTTTTCTTCCTCCTTTTCCTCTTTCTTCTCTTTTTTCTCCTGTGCCTTCTTCTCCTCTCCTTTTCCATGTCCTTCCCCTCCTTCTCCTTCCTCCCTTCTTCCTCCCTCTCCTTCTCCCTTGCTCTTTCTCCTTCTTCCCTCTCTTTCTCCTTCTCCTTCCTCCCTTGTCTCCTCTTCTTCCTCTTTCTCCTTCCCTTTCTTTCCTCTTCTCTCTTCCTCCTTCTCTTCTTCTCCTCCTTCTTGCTCCCTCTTCTCCTTCTCTTCTTCCTCTTTCTTCTTCCCCTTCTCCCTTCTTCTTTCTCCTCCCTCCCTCTCCTTCTCCTCATCCTTCTACTTCCCTCCCTCTCCTTCCTCCCACCTTCTCCTCTCCTCTTTCTCCTCCTCTATTTCTCCTTCTCCTCCTTCCCTCTTCTCTCTTTCTCCTTCTCCTATTTTTCTCCTTCTCCTTCCTTCCTCCCTCTTCTCCTTCTCCTCTCCTTTGCCACGTCCTTCCATTTCCCCCCTCCTCCTTTTGCACCATGTGGTGTGAATGTCCCATTGCCCCCCAAAATGCCTTGCTAACTTGACTTTGAATCAGCATGCTGTGTGAAAGCTACCGGGGTCCTCTCTGCCCAGTGGTGAAATTCTTTTTTTTTTTACTACCGGTTCTGTGGACATGGCTTGGTGGGCGTGGCAGGGAAAGGATATTTGCAAAATCCCCATTCCCTCCCCACTCTGGGGCCAGCCAGAGGTTGTATTTGCCGGTTCACCAAACTATTCAAAATTTCTGCTACCGGTTCTCCAGAACCTGTCAGAACCTGCTGAATTTCACCCCTGTCTCTGCCCCACCTTGCTTTCAATAAATCCAGAGTGATGTCCAGAATGCAAAGGAAACATATCTATGGTTTTCATGGAACAAAATTAGGCACTGTAAACAAGCCAGTTTGAAATATTTAAATATTTAATCTTTAAACATTTAAATATCCAAATATTAGCCAATAGTACCATCCAGGGAACTAGCTGTGGTTCTTGGGGGGACTCAGACCGAGGGAAACTATACTTCAATGCACCTGAAATACACCAGGTTGTAACAGCTACTATTTAATTCCCCTCCCCCAATCCACCCACTTGTTTTGATGAAAAGACAAAAATATATTTACCTTACAGATGTGGAATCTTTACCTACAAGAAAGCAGGAGAAAAAACACATTAGCTGGAAGATCAATTTTGAAGGTTTCCAAAAATGCCCTGCAAAACTTAAGTTTCTTACAATGACGGAGCAGCGGGAGAGCAAAAAAGCATTTTTCTGAGCCTCGCAGAAGGCATTTCTCGACACTACAGCGAGTCCTCGACTTACAACCACAACGGAGCCCCGCATTTCTGTTGCTAAGCAGAGACATTTGCTAAGCGAGCTTTGCCCCATTTTACAGGGGGTTGGACTACATGACCTACAAGGTCCCTTCCAAACTCTATTAATCTGAGTGTGGATTCAGTTGACCATTTCCGCTTTCAAGAAGAGACTGGACTGCCCTCTGTCAGAAATGGTGTAGTAGGGTCTCCTGCTTGAGTGGGGGGGTTGGACTAGATGACCTACAAGGTCCCTTCCAACTCTGTTAATCTGTTAATCTGTTAACCAGTAGCAGCTGCGTTACTCAGACTTACTCTGGGATCCACCAGGAAGCACCTTGTTGGGATACTTGCACTGTTGATCCCAAATCACTGGCTTTTCTGAGCTAACATTTTGGTTGCTAAGCAAGAGGGTTGTTAAGTGAGTTTCACCACATTTTACAAGTTGGCCATGCCCACCCAGTCACATGGCTGGCAAGCCACTCCCACTCAGTCACATGGCTGGCAAGCCACTCCCACCCGATCACATAGCTGGAAAGCCACTCCCACAAAGCAGGCCACACCTACAGAAGAGGTTCTAAAATTTTTTGAAACCCACCACTGCCCCGTCCCCACAATGGATGAAGGTGCCTTCAGTGCATCAGTCTCAAGAGTGATGACCACAGCATGGCCAACTTTCTGAACAGGCCCTCCAACCACAAAGAGCAGTTAACGCGGATGTTTACCTTTGCTGTGTCTTGCTTGGATGAGGTAGATAACCGCAATCACCAACACAACCACAAGGACACACACCACCACGCCAATGATCACCATGGGTGTATTACCATCTGCAAAAAGATTGCATGGGTTAGGGTGGGGTCCTTGAATGGCCCTTTGAGTCAGTCAGCATCTATGTACGAAATGCATTCGTCGAAATATTTATCGATTGCCCCAGTCTATCCAGACTTTGGGCAACTCACGAAACAAAACAAGGTAAAAGGTGAAGGTTCCCCTCGCACATATGTGCTAGTCTTTCCCAACTCTGGGGGGCGCTGCTCATCTCCGTTTCAAAGCCAAAGAGCCTGCGCTGTCCAAAGACGTCTCCGTGGTCATGTGGCCGGTGTGACTCAACGCCGAAGGCGCACGGAACGCTGCTACCTTCCCACCAAAGTGGTCCCTATTTTTCTACTTGCATTTTTTACGTGCTTTCGAACTGCTCGGTTGGCAGAAGCTGGGACAAGTAACAGGAGCTCACTCCGTTATGCAGCACTAGGGATTCGAACCGCCGAACTGCTGACCTTTCTGATCGACAAGCTCGGCGTCTTAGCCACCGAGCCACTGTGTCCCTACACGGCATAACCTCCTTTGCCTGTTTCTACATTTTAAATCCGTTTTCTAAAAAAAATATTTTTAATATTTCATTTGTACGCTCCTTCTGTGAGGGGGGAGATGGATGGTATTTTTAAAAAAAGAATCGATACATAAAAACAAATGCTGCTGTTAAAAAAAGCAAGTTTCTAGTCCTCGTTATGAAAAATATAACTACAAGGGTAACTTAGCAGCCTGGAGTAGCGATGGGTAGTTATTTTGAAATTCTAAATGCAGCACAACTTTTGGAGGCTTCCTTGAAGCCCCGATTCTTCTTGGTCACGACTGTCACTTGATCTCGTCTTGCTTACAGGCAGTCCTCGACTTACGACCATAATCGAGCCCTACAATTTTGGTCCTAAATCACGATCATCTTTTAATGCTCCAAATTTCCCTTCAACTCTCCCACATCCCAGGGCAAAGTGCATGCACATACATGCCAGTGGTGGGTTCCTGCCGGATCGCACCGGATCGCGCGCTCCCTTTCGGCGCTAAACCCGGAAGTACGGTCTTGCCCCACCCCTGGCGATGGGACGACGCTTGCCTGCGCTCCACCAGCTCGGCTGGGAACGGAGACGTTTCTCTGCTCAGCAATGTCTTCAGTGGAGTGGTGGCAGCCTGGCAGGCTGAGCCTGCGTCCCTTTCAGGCGCTCCGCTCCGCTGAGGAAACGTCTCCGTTCCCAGCCGAGCTGGTGGAGCGCAGGCAAGCGTCGTCCCGTCGCCAAGACCGTACTTCCGGGTTTAGCGCCGAAAGGGAGCGCGCGATCCGGTGCGATCCGGCAGGAACCCACCACTGATACATGCCCAGCAGACGTAGGCTGTGCCCACTCCAACAAAATAAAGGAACAGGGAAATAAGTCCACGAACCAAGGAACAAACAATGAGTCCACAAGGTCAGGAACAAGGTACTGAATCCACAAAGTAAGGAAGAAGCAAGCAGTCCTGCAAACTCCAATGGTCTCTACCGGCACACCAAACTCTACAAATTCAGTGTTTTTCCCCCAAAAAATGGCCCTCCCCACAGTGTCTCCTTAAACCTCAGTCCCCAGGTGTGTGTTGTGAAGAGGGGCGGGGCACTCTCCTCCCGAGTAGCTGAGTCAGTCTGTGCTGTTCTCGCCTCCTCTCCACTCTCCGTGCTCTTGGATCAGGCAGCTGATAACTGGCATATAGCTCTGGCAACCCAGGCTGGCCACGCCCGCGTACCGGTTCTCCAGTCTCTGTTGCCGTTGCCGGCATCTTGTTTATTAGCTATTCATGGTTTTCGCGCATGCGCACAATCATTTTCAGCAAACTGCGCATGCGCAAGCAACACACGTGGCCAGGGGGGAGGGAGGGTTTGCGTGGGAAACTGGTTTGCGTAGGAACCCACACCTGACCTGGTCCCTGGGCTGAATCTTGGAACAACAATCCCTTCGCTCAAATATTCCAGAAGAATCTGGAGAGCTATGCTGTCCTCAAATGAAGAACGACCAAAACACACAGGACGGAATGAAACAGGAAACAAGGTGGACGTGGAACAAAATCTCTGAAGAAGCAACCTCAAAGCCCATACTTACTTCCTGGCCCACCAGACGCATCTTTCTCCCCTTCAGTTTGCATGCCGATCAAGAGCGTGATGGTTGTGTTGACCAGCGGCTGGGAGTCGTGCTGGACCTGGCAGAGGAACACGGAGGAGTTCCTCTCTTCGCTGACCATCGTCTCTAGGCTGCTTTTGAGGGAAAAAGTCCCGTCTGGATTCGAGATCATCGGGCCAACCGTTCCTTTTCTGCTTGGGGCATCCTTGGCAAACAGCTCCAGTGTTGCACCATCTGGGTAAAAGCTTTCTGCGTTGCAAGTGACCGTTACTGAGGAGTTCAGCTGGACGGGAGAATGTGGGTTGGTCTCAAGACGCACCTTGGGAGGAACTGAGCAAAGAAAGCCAAAGAGGTCGGTCAAAAGAGCTTCGGTCTCCTGGTTACTAGACTGGCAAAGATGTTTAAGGACATGTCCGCTATATGTTGGAAATGTAATCGGACACTGGGTTCGTATTATCATATGTGGTGCAATGGTTTTGAAGGCGGAAGAGGGCTTTGCGCCCCAACAGCCCAACGGCAGATAAAGCAGTAGAACCATCTTCTAGATCAGTGATGGCTAACCTTTTTTGGCTCGGGGGCCGAAAGCGCGTGCATGAGATACTGCAAACATGCATGCCCACACCCATAATTCAATCTCCCCACGGCTGCCCTGAAACATGCGTGTATGACCCCCTGCTGCCCTGCCCTCGCATGCATGCGCGCACAACCCCCCTGCCTTCCTGAACCCTGGGGAGGGTGAAAACGGCCTCTCCTGCCCCCTGGAGGCCCTCCGGAAGCCAGAAACGGTCTGTTTCTGAACTTCCGGTTTGCTCGTAGGGTCCTTTTTCATCCTCCGGAGCCTTCAGGGAAGCCTCCTGAAGGTCCCTGAAGGCTCCGGAGGACTAAAATCGTCCCTACGAGCAAACCGGAAGTCTGTTCCCGAACTTCCGGTTTGTTTGTAGGGCTGGGTTTTTAGCGGTCCGGAGGGTTCAGGGAACGTCCTGAAGCCTCTGGAGGGCCTCCGGAGAGGTGGGGGAAGCTGTTTTCACCCTCCCCAGGCTCCTACAATGACTCTTGAGCCTGGGGAGGGCAAAAAAAGCATGCAAAAAATGGGGGGAGTGCCTGTCATGCGTGCATGCGCGCTGGAGGGTCATGCATTGCATTAACGGTGTGGCACGCCCACGCACGACCCCCCCATGCACTCCTCCCGCTTTTGGCACGCGAGCCAAAAAATGTTCGCCACCGCTGCTCTACATGCTTGATCAACCTGACCAGTTCTGAAACTGGCGATCAGAGGAAAAAGACTGGCCCACCCAATATGGTTCGGGCAGGTCCATGGGTCCCTAATGGGAGGAGCCTATGCCACCCACCTGACCGAACCAGTGAGACTAGAGCTAGTGGATCACTGGGAAGTAATTTGATTCATAATAGCCCCTCAAAATGACAGAGGCAGTCATACTGGGACTCTCCTGGCTAAAGAAGTGGGGACCGACCATCTGGTGGCAAGGGGGTACCCACGCACCTAGGATAGAAAAGGGGCCCCCAACTCCTTCCACGCCAGCAAGCAGAAACACCGAGCTCCGCAATGACCATTATTGGTGAGAGAGAAGGTTTACTTCTGCACAAAATATTTGAGGTTAAGACTCCCTAGCAAGAAGCCGGGACCAATGTTTGTGGGACCATTCCCCATAGTGAAGATCATCAACCCAGTCACAGTACAATTGAAACTGCCCCAACTGCTAGGGAAGCTACACCCAGTATTCCATAGTAGCCTCAGAGTGGTCGGATCGAGTTTGGTCTTCCTGGTGCCATTCCCGCTGTCATGGAGGGTCCTCTACTACCTCTAGACTCCATCGCCTCATCCCTCTCTTCCACCCAAGGTTCACCTACCTCTTAGGACATCCCCAAGTGCGAAGGTCTGCTGGAGAGGACTTTGTCCATCCAACGACGTGTGTTGGACCCGGCAGATCAGCTGAGACTTCACGTCTCCTTGCTCCAGCGGGATTTCCACCGTGCTCTCCGCTCGGTACGAGATGCTCTGCTTTTCATCCGAATTCAGGATGTTGGCTGGGGCAGCCTGTATTTTTTTCCCATCCTTCAACCAGCTGACTGTGATCTCTCGGGGGGAGAATCCCCCTGTGGAGCAGCTGAAGGAGGCCCGAGACCCTGCCGTGATTCTTCCTGTGGGGCCGATAATCACAGGCTGGGATGGCATGGCTGAGGGAGAAAGTAGAGAGAGAGAGAGACATCAGTTGACGTTCCTCAGAGATGATACAGGAGACCCAGAGATGGTTTTTGGTTGGAGAGACACAACTTTGAACATGGGATTTACTCTCATGTGTCCAGGGGTGGGATTCAAACATTTTAGCAACCAGTTCTCTGCCCAGTTGCTAGGTGGGCATGACAGGTGAGTATGGCCTACTTGGCCTCCTGCAACACAGGGGGGGGGGCATTTTCACCCTCCCCACGGTCTGGAGGCTTCTTTCGAACGTCCGAGAGGGTGAAAACGGCCTCCCCCGGACTCCGGAGGGAGGAAACGGGCTTGTTTCCGGACTTCTGGGAGGCCTGTTTTTCGCCATCCAGAGCCTATGGGCCCTGCACTTACCTGGCATCCAAAATGGGGTGCATGGAGACTCCTGGGAGGGGAGGCCTGGGTGGGGCCAGCCAGTCCTTGCAACTATTGGTTTGGCGAACCAGATGTTAAAATGAGCATCCGGTTTGCCTGAACCAGTCCGAACCAGCTGAATCCCACCCCTGCACGTGTCTCATGGTTGACTGGGAACATCTCCCTCCATCCCCAGAAATCAAAGGCAGAGGGCCACTTACCGATTACGGAGACCAGAGTGCCTTTCCCGGAAGCCAGCTCTCTCTCTTGGAGTCCTGCCCTGAACTTCACACAATAGTAGGTCCCGGCATCGTCAGGACGGACGTCTTGGATCTTGATGCTGAAGTCCATGTTGGATCCTGGGATGACCCTCACCCCCCGATTGAGAGCTTCTTGTTTATCACTGTAAATGGGACCCTTGCTTCTGTCCTGTCCTTTGTACCACCGCACGCCTCCAGGTACTGGCATCCCAGTCAATGTGCACTTTAGAGTGATGGTCTCTCCTGCTTTCACCGATATGCTTTCCGGAAGTTGGATTACCGCTACGCCCTGTCCTGTAACAACTGAAACAAAAAAGAGACACTTTTGTAACTGGGTTTCCTCTAGAAAGTGGTCACCCCTCTTCTAGAGACAGAGAACCACGGATGGTGTTGGAGAACAAAATCACTTGCCTTTTGTCAAGCGTGCCTCCTTCAAAATACAAGACAGGAAACCCCCAACTCCATTGATTTACAGAAAAGGTACTTTTCTCTAAAGTTTACTTAGAGTTTACTAAAGTTTACTTTACTTTACTGTATATGAAATGAAAATAGTGAAAGTAAAACAAGATCCGAGGCTAAAAGGCACGAACGTGACATATATGACATGGTCAACTAGCCATGGCCAGATCACCACTGCCAAGTCACCATGACCAACTTGCCATGATCAACTCACCACGGTCAACTAGCAACAGCCAACTCACCATGACCAATTTGTCATAGTCAACTAGCCACGGCTAACTCACCATGGCCAACTCACCACCGCCAACTCACCATGGTCAACTAGCAATAGTCAACTCATCATGACCAACTTGCCATGGTCAACTAGCCATGGCTAACTCACCATGGCCAACTCACCATGGTCAACTAGCAACAGCCAACTCACCATGGTCAACTTGGCATGGTCAAGTAGCCATGGCTAACTCACCACCACCAACTCACCATGGTCAACTAGCAACAGCCAACTCACCATGACCAACTTGCCATGGTCAACTAGCCATGGTCAACTAGCCATGGCCAACTCACCCCAGCCAACTCATTGTGGGACAACTCACCATGGCCAAATCACCATGGCCAACTTGCCATGGCCAACTCACCATGGTCAACTAGCAACACCATGGGACAACTCGGTGTGGGATAAGAGTTACACTCAAAGAAATGGTGGAATAGAATCATTAATGAATGGATGCAAAAAGAGAGGACAGAATGCAATGAGAACGACAAAATTTAAAATGTTTTTAAATTTTATTTTCAACTATTAAATTAAACTGTCCAATTGTCCTGCAGTGAGTTCTACACCGGCTGTGGCAAGTTGTCCCATTCCATTTGCAGTTCACACAATCACAATTTGCAATTTTTCTCCCCCTGTTTCCTGCGTTTACGTCTCGTTTTGAGCAAAAAACACCCACTGGGGGAATCGGATTCGCTTAACGGCTGTGACATTTGTTTAACAACTGCAGAGTTTGCTTAAACAACCACTGTAAAAATAAAAATCATTGCAGCTTTGAATCCGGTCACAGAATGCCTTGACTTACGACTGCCACAATGTACAACTCTTCATTCCGAGCTCAATTACCGTCAAAAAGACGAGGACTGCCTCTAACGGCAAGGGAAAAATTGGTTTTAAATCTGCCCCCAAGTTCCTGTTACGGGAACGATCAAACCATTTCCAGACTTTTGTTCCCTGTTGATAGGTATAGTGAGGGAGTGCCATCAAACTGTCTGCCTCGAGCCCCTTGCCAAAGTAGGAAAAACTGGATCATAAAATTGATTTTATGGCACTTTAAAGAAAAATGAAAACACCGTATATATATTTTTTTACAGATGGCTGTAATTGCAACGGACCAGAGAAGACGCCGACTGTTCAATTCAAGGCGAGATTTTTCTTTCCTTGAAATAATATAATACAATTTAAAGATGTTTCATTGCAACATTAATTTCTTGTTAGTGCCTACATCTCTGGCAAAGTGCTAGTTCTTAAAAGCTGCCCCCGATGTGTCTGAATGTTTGCTCCCTTCGGCGCCTTGGGAATAGGATTGGGCTAGTTTTAAAAATGCAGCATAAAATCCACATGTGCCACCGTTCCTTGCAATGAAACGCTTTCCGAGGCAAAAAGTTGTGTGCCTTTTATGTTACATTTGATACACGCATTGTGTCTTCCAGTTATTGGCTTAGTGCCAGTAACTGTGAGAAGGATCTTGGAGTCCTAATGGACAATCACTTAAATATGAGCGAGCCGTTTCTGGCAGTAGCCAAAAAAGCCAATTGTTCTAACCGAGGCTTCCCAAGAGCATGAAGCAAACTCCTGGTCCCAACAAAAAACCCTTTTATTAATTTGCTGTCAATTCTGCTCGTTCACATCCAGCAAAGTCTTTCAAGGGAGGATTTACAGTCACAGACCTTCTCTGGCTTGGAGAGCTGCCAGGCCGATATCTGCACAACTTGGCAAGGAGTTTCAGAGAGTCACGAACCAATGAAGCAAACTAATGGTCTCCTGCAAACTCCACTCCCCTTTCGCTCCTCTTTATTTCCTCTGGGAGGGGCCATTCACCGTCCACCTGTGGCCTTACTCCCAAGTCGACCCCTGTTCTTTAGCTGTTCCCTTCTCCTGGCAACTCTGCGCATGTGCACACTGGGAACAGGCTCCAGCTGTTCGTCTGCCTCACTGATGTCTGACTCCGAAGGCAGCTGATAACTGTCAGACGGCCCTGGCCCCCTCTCTGCCTCCGACACAGAGCCTTCCCCAGACTCCACGACTGGCCCATGTTCCTCCCCAAACTCCTGACTGTCTGAATCTGCTGTCAGCTCGGAGGGCCACAATACCAATGCAATCCTAGGCTACACCAATACAAGGATAGAATCAAGATCACGTGAAGTGTTAATACAACTTAGAATGCCTTAGTACCATGATGGCAAAGCTATGGCATGCGTGCCACAGGTGGCACATGGAGCCATTTGTCAGGGTACGTGAGGTGTTACCCTGTCAGGTGACGGCCTTCTTTTGAGGCCCTTTTTCGCCCTCCGGAGGCTTTGGAGTCTTCAGGGAAGCCACCTGAAGCCTCTGGAGCGTGAAAAACTGGTACTACGAGCAAACCGGAAGTTCAGGAACGTATTTCCGGTTTGCTCATAGGGCCGGTTTTAGCCCTCCAGAGCATTCAGGAGCCTTCAGGAGGCTTCCCCGAAGGCTCCAGAGGGCAAAAAACAAGCCTATGAGCAAACTGGAAGTAACTTCCAGTTTGCTCGTAGAGTTGTTTTTTGCCCTCCGGAGCCTTTAGGGAAATCTCCTGAAGGCACCTGAAGGCTCCGGAGGACGGAAAACGGCCCTATGAACAAACTGGAAGTTCGTTCCTGAACTTCCGGTTTGCCCATAGGGCCGGTTTTTCATGCTCTGGAGGCTTCAGGGAAGCTCCTGAAGCCTATGGAGGGCCTCTGAGGGGGTGGGGGAGGCTGTTTTTGCCCTCCCCAGGCTCCTATAAAGCCTCTGGAACCTGGGAGGGCGAAAAAAGCATGCCAAAATGGGAGGGGGGGGGAGGAGCACTGGTCATGCGCGCATGCGCACTGGGTTCGTGCTCATAGCATTATGAGTGTGGCACACCCGCGCATGACCCCCCCCCTGTGCTCCCACCCACTTTTGGCACGCGAGCCACAAAAGGTTCGCCATCACTGCCTTAGTAAGACCACACTTGGAATGCTGCATCCAATTCTGGTCACCACAATATAAGTACAGAATAGAATAGAAAAAAATAGAATAGAAATAAGGAATGGAATAGAAATAAGAGAATAGAATAGAAATAAGGAATAGAATAGAAATAAGGAATATCATAAAATAGAATAGAAAAGGAATAGAATAGAAATAAGGAATAGAATAGAAATATGAGAATAGAGTAGAAATAAGGAATAGCGTAAAATAGAATAGAAAAGAAAAGAAAAGGAATAGAGTAGAAATAAGGAATAGAATAGAATAAGGAATAAGAAGAAGACTAGAAGACCTCCAAGGCCCCTTTCAACTCTATTCTATGTCTACGGAGATTCTCCGTCATCCAGGTCATGGTTGTCCCAAAGGTGCTTTTTTCAAGAGGCAACTGGACTTTCTTGATTTTTTCTTTGAAGATGTTTCACTTCTCATCCAAGAAGCTTTTTCAGCTCTGACTGGAGGGTGGGGAAAGGAAGGATTTATACTCCTTGCAGACTGCTGGTCATTTGCATCCTTTTAGAGAGCCGTTGAGGCCACCTGGAGGTTTATCGGTGTCCTCAGGGTCACCTGAGTGGTGCAAATGGGTGTGGATCTTGGATGAGAAGAAAAACGTCTTCAAAGAAAAACCGGAAAGACCAGTTGCTTCTTGAAAAAAGCACTTTTAGATCTATTATTCTATGTTCCCCCTTCCCTTATCTCCCAGGTTTTTCAAACACATTGTCACACAAATGGAAAAGATGCTCAGATGCCCCGTGGCTACCAGATACAAAATTGTTCTGGGCATCATATTGAATACAAAGAACAAACTCAACCTCTACGCTCTCTTAAAAGTGAACTGCAAGGTAAGTGTACAATTTTGCTGTCTAATGCTTCGAGCCTTCTGTTTCCCCACTGTGTAATAGGCATTCATATTCCATAATTAGGCTTTCTAACAAATGCACTTTTAGGTAACAACAAAAAAAAAGAAGAAGAGCTGTGTGCTTTCTGGGATAATGTATCCCGTGCTGCTGAATTCAACAGCTGGGCGTAGAATTGAGAAAAAGTGTCAAATCCCAGGAGCTCAGAAATTTCCCAGACTCTTCTAGGATCAAAGTGGACACCAAAGAGAGTTGATGATGCAACTTCCGTCATTCAAGAAATGTAGGAGTGGGATTCGGGATTCAGACGGATCGGCAAACCGGATGCTAATTTTACATCTAGTTCACTGAACCGGTAGTTGCAAGGACTGGCTGGCCCCGCCCACCCCTCTCCCAGGAGCCTCCACACGGCCCATTTAAAAAAAAAACGTTTTATTGCAATTTTCCTTTTCCCCATCATCCATACTTTATGGACAGAGTGTTGACTGGGTCCCATGTTATACATCTCATTTATAATCATATATATTACATATGTATATTCTAATTTCCCCACTGCCATTAATATTCATCTCTTTTATATAATCTTTTCTTTTTTCCCATTAATTCATTGAAGCTTATGTATCATTGCTAATACGGGGCATCTGATCTTTACAAATTAATCATTTTTGACCATTGTTTTGCTATGCCAACTTCAATTATTATTTTCTTTACATATTTATTTTCTCATTTAATTTGTATACATAGTTAACATCACTATATGCCCTATGTTTCATCTTTTTTTAACAGTTTTTCCACGTGTTTACTTTATTTCTTCTCCACAAAAAAATATCTCATGAATTCCCCTTTCCCAATATTTTTAAATTCCCAAATTACATTCAAAATTAGTAATATTATCAAATTATCTGCTTTCACATTGCCATATACTGATCTAACTCTTTATATAACTATACTAGTATTTACCCTATTATTATACCTCTCTTCTACTAACGCAACCGGTTCGGACAAATCGGATGCTTGTTCGCCGAACTGGTATTTGCAAGGACTGGCTGGCCCCACCCACCCTGCTCCGCTCTTTCCAGAAGCCTCCACGCGGCCCGTTTTGGATGCCAGGTAAGTGCAGGGCCCGCACGGAGGCTCTGGGAGAGCGAAAAACAGGCCTCCTGGAAGATCCGGACGTCCAGAAATGGGCCTGTTTCCAGCCTCAGGAGGGCCTCTGGAGCCCAGGAAAGGCTGTTTTCATCCTCCCAGAAGTTCGGGAAAAGCCTCCAGAGCCTGGGGAGGCTGAAAAACTGGCCTGCCGGAAGTCAAGAAACAGGCTCGTTTCTGGACTCTAACTCAGGGGAGGCCATTTTTGCCCTCCCTGTGGGCAAACACTGCCACTCTAGTTGGAAAGCAAAGCTTTGTTTTTCACTTCTCTCTCGCTGCCAAAGAGACATCCAAAGGACACCTGCATAAACAACCCATCTTATCTCTTTGCAAGCTAAAACCTTTGAAGTGCAAGGTCAAAACGATCAAAGAAAAGAGAGAGAAAAATATTTCCAGAAATCAGCCTCCAACCTCCAAGTGGCAGTGTAACTTCTTTTCTCTCTGATGTTACTGCTCTCTTTATATTCCTTTTATATCCTCTTTATATTCCAAGATTAAAAGAAACAAGGCTCTTAAATGGAACAAAATAAAAAGAAAAAAACCCCATCCAAGCCAGTATTGTGAAAAAAAAAAGATTTAATTTATAGGTTAAAAAAAAAGTAGTAGAAGAAAAGCCAATACTTTAAAAAGTAGGAAGTGTTTGCAAAACTTCCATCCATAGAAGACAATAAAAAAAAAGGATAACACACTGTTCAAAATAGCTTAAATTTGCCACTTCTTTTTTTCTTTTCTTTTCTTTTCTTTTCTTTACAAGTTTGATTTGGTTTTAATCTTTTTTGGGCAGTTTCTTTTGTAAAAATAAAATTTCTTCACCAGATGGACACACTTTCTCTTTTTGCTTTCCTCCGGTTGTGGAGCTGTCCCGACTTCAGAAGCTTGGGGCTGCTCTTCTATTGCCGGCTAGAAGAGATTCTCTTGGATCAATCAGGGACTTTGCGATGTCCCTGAGATCAGCAAGACGTACTCTTCCCTGTCACCATCTCTTCGGCACGGTCTAGGTCCAGATGGACCACCCAGCGGTAAAAGTATCGGCTGCGATCTCAGAGCTCCGAGATCGCACGTCCGTATCGTCGTCACGTCAACTTCTTTCTCCGTAACTCAAGGACTATTGATTCTGCCATGGTACCAAAGAGGTCTTCCTAGACTGGGTTTCTGTAGAAGTCACTCTAGCCAGCAGTCTCTATGCTCTGGCAGATTTCTTTAAGCCAGGGTGAGCAAACCACATACCGTAACTCTTTTCCCCCATTGTAGGCAAATTCTCTTCTTCACTCATCACAAAGCACGGTGATCCTTCCTCAACATCTTTTATTGACCCGATAATCCCTTGAGGAGTGGAGTCTGGACCACTGAATGGAGCTAGCAGTGTGTTTAATGGCCAGATGCCTTTCCTGTTGCCAGTGCGGAGTTTTATTCAGCAGATATATTCTCAGTGTGTCCAGAGAAAGAAATACTTATCTCTACCTAGAATCGAACTCACAGCCTCCTGATCGTGAGGCATGAGCCTCCGCACCACTAGGCCTCCGCACCACTCCTCCTTCACATCACTCCTTCCTGCAGTTGGAAAAAAAAACCCAACGCTTGAATCTGCCAACCGAACGCATTCACACAGAGCTCTGGACCTTCGCTAAACCACCACATTACAGTTTATTGTGTCGTGCAAACATCCCTACTGCTTTGGGTCACACTCCACCGGCAAAAAACGCAAACGGAGCATTTGAGGCCCATTAAAAGCATAATGGGTTTAACAGTCCTTCAGCGACGACCCGGTGCGCACAAGTGGAAAAAACAACACAAAACCCACAAAAATAGTTTCACAGCTGTCTCTCTAATATTATCAGAGGCCAATTCCACTGAGAAGATTCAAAGAAGCTGGGTTTTCTTTTTCTTTTCTTTTCTTTGGCAACTTTTCTGCCAAGAAAATTGGAAATTAAGCCTCTTGGGCAGTCAGCCCCAGATTAAAATGAAATGGAAATATCTGGAGCCACCACGACATTTTCACACTTGTTCCCAAATCCACCGTAGGAAGTTTAGCACCCACCACTCTCCTAGAAGAATGAAATGTTCTAGGAAATATTAAAAAGGCAGAATATTGTAGCTCCCTGGATGAGAAATGGGGAAACATGCTGTTGCAAAGCATTCCCCCATCTTTGCTAAAAGCTCCAGAAAGGCTGGGCCGGTTTATCTACAACACAAATGACTTTCGGGACATAATACCTTGTTTTCCCCAAAATAAGACCTCCCCGGATAATAAGCCCAATTGGCCTTTTGAGTGCATGCGCTAAAATAAGTCCTCCCCTGAAAATAAGCCCTCCCCCAAATATTTAAACCCATGTGCAGCCGTCCCCGCCATTTCCTGGGAAGGAACATGCCCCACGCACCCCACATGCATCGGCCATCCACGTGGAACGGCCTCGCGGAAGCCACTCCTGCAAACCCTACTACCACGCCCCTTCTCTTAGTGGCGGCCGCAAAAAGAGCAGCAGGCCCAGAGACGCCAGGGCTGGAAGAGTCTGCCCGAAACAGAGACAGAACCTCCGGCCCTCTCTGGATCAGCTGATCCACGAGCTGAGGTTAAGGAGCCCCCTGCACCTCAAAAATAATAAGACATCCCTGAAAATAAGGCCATGCACTTATTTAGGGGGTGGTGGTGGTGTCAAAAGAAAACAAGACCCTGTCTTATTTTCAGGGAAACACGGTAGGATTAGCCTTCTAGCCATCTCACCACATGGAACCTGGGAAGATTACATCACCCAGCGGGATTCAACCGAGCCTGGGACTCAAGACAACCTACGAAGTTGCCCCTGCATGGCCCCATGGGAATCTGAAAACCAATTAGAATACATGCCCTTGCCACAGGAACAGGAAGCTCAAGTTCAAAGCACAAGAGAGGGTATATATAGTATGTATGTATGTATGTATGTATGTATGTATGTATGTATGTATGTATATCTATCTACTCCATGTGGTCATCTATCTAGGACTTTGAACCATGTGATCCTGTCCACCATTAAACCATCTTTCCAAATAGCCTCCATGTTTCCAGTGTCTTTTCCCCCCACTTGGAACTGAACCCAGATGGATATTTCTTCCGATCAATTGTTGGGTCAGTTGTGAGAGCATCTAATGGGCGTGCTCACAAAATGGCTGCCGGCATCGGCGTGGCCAGGCGTGATGCGCCCTGTTTAGTGGGTGGGCACCATTCCAAACAAAAACAGTCTTATTTTTTCTTTTCTGAAAAAGGCTGCCAAATTCATTCCGGGCTCAGAAATGGCAAATACACAAATAAGAATTTTCCAACACTCTTCGTGATGGCTTATTATTTCTTCATTTTAATAATTAAGAATGTCGAGACGGGTAGTCCTAAATGTATGGTTACAATTGAGGCCAACGCGTCTGCTGCTAAGCAAGACAGTTGTTCAGGGGTTTTTGGCCCACCCACCCACCCTTTATTTTTTTAAGACGGATGGATTTCAACTCCCAGAATTCCTCAGCCTTTGTTCTTTAAGATGGATGGACTTCAACTCCCAGAATTCCCCTGCCAGTCAGGCTTTAAAATGGATTTAAACTCCCAGAATTCCTTATCCTTTATTTTTTAAGATGGGTGGATTTCAACTCCCAGAATTCCTCAGCCATTATTTTTTTAAGATGGATGGACTTCAACTCCCAGAATTCCTCAGCCTTTGTTTTTTTTTAAGATGGGTGGACTTCAATTCCCAGAATTCCCCAGCCTTTGTTCTTTAAGATGGGTGGACTTCAACTCCCAGAATTCCCCAGCCAGTCAGGCTTTAAAATGGATTTAAACTCCCAGAATTCCTTAGCCTTTATTTTTTAAGATGGGTGGACATCAACTCCCAGAATTCCTCAGCCTTTGTTTTTTTAAGATGGGTGGACTTCAATTCCCAGAATTCCTCAGCCTTAATTTTTTTAAGATGGGGGGACTTCAACTCCCACAATTCCTCAGCCTTTGTTCTTTAACATGGGTGGACTTCAACTCCCAGAATTCCCCAGCCAGTCAGGCTTTAAAATGGATTTAAACTCCCAGAATTCCTTAGCCTTTATTTTTTAAGATGGACGGACTTCAACTCCCAGAATTCCTCAGCCTTTGTTCTTTAACATGGGTGGACTTCAACTCCCAGAATTTCTCAGCCTTTGTTCTTTAACATGGGTGGACTTCAACTCCCAGAATTTCTCAGCCTTTGTTCTTTAACATGGGTGGACTTCAACTCCCAGAATTCCCCAGCCAGTCAGGCTTTAAAATGGATTTAAACTCCCAGAATTCCTTAGCCTTTATTTTTTAAGATGGATGGACTTCAACACCCAGAAATCCTCAGCCTTTGTTCTTTAACATGGGTGGACTTCGACTCCCAGAATTCCTCAGCCTTTGTTCTTTAACATGGGTGGACTTCAACTCCCAGAATTTCCCAGCCTTTGTTCTTTAACATGGGTGGACTTCAACTCCCAGAATTCCTCAGCCTTTGTTCTTTAACATGGGTGGACTTCAACTCCCAGAATTCCTCAGCCTTTGTTCTTTAACATGGGTGGACTTCAATTCCCAGAATTCCCCAGCCTTTGTTCTTTAACATGGGTGGACTTCAGTTCCCAGAATTCCCCAGCCAGTCATGCTTTAAAATGGATGGATTTAAACTCCCAGAATTCCCCATTCACCTGGGGGAATTCTGGGAGTTGAACTGCACCTCTTTTAAAGCCCACAGGCTGAGGGACTCTGGGAACTGAAGTCCACTCCCTTCAGATTTCAAGATTGAACCCCCCACCCCAATTTAAATCATAAGGGAAAGCAACCTGTGTCCTTTTCCCCGAGAAGAGGAACAAGCAGAGCGAGAGCCCATTAATTCCCATTAAGAGACGAGCAAGCCATCTTGCCCTTTCGCTGGGCGAAAGCAGAGAAGTCCCCGACGTGCTTAATTTTAGATCTCCTCTCCCACCAGGCGCCACTAAACGGCACCTGGCTGAAAGCCGGGCTCTTGGCTGCCGACCTTCAGGGAGGGGAAGGCAAGTCAAAGCCATTATTTTTAGAGCAAGAGAGCGGCGCCCATTATCTCCGACTATCAGGAACTGACTGTGTGGAAATGGCTATTCATTAAGACGCCGTCGCTTCGGGCTTGCCAAGGTCCATAAATTGCCTTCGGGAAACTTTGCACGCGGCTCTGTCATAGTGCGAGGACAGCGGAAGCTTACAGCGGGTCTGAAACGCGGCCTTCGCCGACAAGAGATAGTCCTCGGCTTGCGACGGTTTGAAGTTATAACGCTGCTGAAAAAAGTGACTTACAGAAGAAGTGAAGAGAGTAATGACAAGAGTCGGAAGGGACCTTGTAGGTCATCTAGTCCAACCCCCTGCTCAAACAGGAGACCATGTACCATTTCTGACTGTGTCTCAGACGTACGACTGTCACAGCACCCAAAATTCAGACACTTGGCTTCACATTTACGACGGGTGGCAGTGTCCCAAGATCATGTGATGTCATTTCACGAAGTTCTGACAAGCAAAGTCAATGGGAAGCCGGATTCACTTAACGACCATGTCACTAACTGAACAACTGCAGTGATTTGCTTGATAACTGTGCCAAGAATAGTCGTACAATGAGGCAAGACTAACTTAACTGTCTCACTTAGCAGCAGGAATTTTGGCCTCACTTATGGTCATAAGTCAAGGACTACTTGTACAGGCAGTCCTCGACTTACAACAGTCTGTTTAGTGACCGTTCCAAATTTACCACAGTGCTGAGTTATGACCATTTTCACACTTACGACCATTTCAGCATCCCCATGGTCAGGCGATCAAAATTCAGATGCTCGGCATCTGACTCACCTTTAGGACGGTTGCAGTGTCCCCAGGGGTCACGCGATCCCCTTTTGCGACCTTCTGACCAGCAAAGTCAATGGGGGAAGCCAGATTCACTTAACAACCGTGTGACTAATGTAACAACTGCAGTGATTCCCTTAACAACTGCGGCATTGAAAAGTCGTAAAATGGGACAAAACTCACTTCTCAGATTTCTCACTTAGCCACATAAATTCTGGGCTCAACTGTGGTCGTAACCCGAGGACTACTGGTAATTATTTAAAAAGGGAGGGCAATAGAATAGAATAGAATAGAAAAGAAAAGAAAATATGGAACGGAATAGAACAGAATAGAATAACAGAGTTGGAAGGGACCTTGGAGGTCTTCTAGTCCAACCCCCTGTTTAGGTAGGAAACCCTACACCAGTAATTTTAAACCTCTTTCAAGTTGCTTGTTTTTGTCACCCTGGCTGGATTCACACAAGAGACCCTAAAATAGTTTGAAAAATCACATTTTAACGCCAAGGAAGCAGACTTTCGGGGCCCTGAATCAGCCCAAACCTTCGCTGTAGTTTTAACGTTGTAATTATCTATTTGTCAGAAAGGGGAAACGATTAAATGCACGATCGGTGGGCATTGCTATTAATTATGTTAACAAGCTAATTTAATCATATCTGCGGGTATTAATATTCATCCCGTTAACGCGTCCTTTAATTCAATATTGGTATTAATGTCAACTCGACGTAGTTTTAATACATATAAGTGCGGGGGGTAAAAGACCCCTTGAACCTTATTCTACTCCCTGCGTAAGTTGTCGTGTCCAGCTTTTCATGGCTAAGTGTTCTGGCCGAGGCTTCCCAAGAGCATGAAGCAAACTCCTGGTCCCGACAAACACCCCTTTTATTAATTGACTGCAAATTCTGCTAATTCAAATCCAGCAAAGTCTTTCGAGGGAGGATTTACAGTCACAGACCTTCTCTGGCTTGGAGAGCTGCAAAACTTGGCAAGGAGTCTCGGAGAGTCATGAACCAATGAAGCGAACTAATGGTCTCCTGCAAACTCCACTCCCCTGTCGCTCCTCTTTTATTCCCTCTCGGAGGGGCCGTTTATCGTCCACCTGTGGCCTTACTCCCAAATCGACCCCTGTTCTTTAGCTGTTCCCTTTGTCTGGCGACTGTGCATGCGCACACTGGGAACAGGCTCCAGCTGTTCATCTGCCTCACTGATGTCTGACTCTGAAGGCAGCTGATAACTGGCATACGGCCCTGGCCCACTCTCTGCCTCCGACACAGAGCCCTCCTCAGAGCCTTCCCCAGACTCCAGGACTGGCCCATGTTCCTCCCCAACCTCCTCACTGTCCAAATCTGCCTGACTAATTACAGGTAGTCCTCGACTTACGGCTGCAACGGAGCCCAACGTTTAGGTTGGTAAGTGAGACGCTTGTGAAGGGAGTTTGGCCCCATTTTACAAACTTTCTGGCCACAGTTGTTAAGCGAACCATTGCGGTTGTTACCTGAATCTGGTTTAACCCATTCAATTCGCTTGACAGAAGGTCGCAAAAGGGGATCACGCGACTCCGACCGTCGCAAATACGAGTCAGTTGCCAGGCGCCTGGATTTCGATCACGTGAGAGCGGGGAACCAAGTGTGAAAAACGGTCGTAGGTCGCTTTTTTCAGTCATGCTGTAACTTTGAACAGTCACTAAACGAACGGTTTGCACCGTTCAGAGACTAATCTTGATCGACTTTGATGAGTTGGAGCTGTCTGTCACTTGGATGGGGGCCTGTCAGAAAGTCCCCAATCAGCTGGAAAATTAAAGAATACCCTCACCCCCATCTTCCCCGGTTTTTAGCATCTTATTTAATCTTCTTAATTTTAATTCCTTTGTATTACTTTTGGTTAATCTTTTTATCATTGTGTAAGCTGCCCAGCCTTGCTGCAAGGGTGAGAGGAGGGTAACCTATATGTCCTTGACTTACAACTGTTCCATTCAAAGTTACAACGGCACTGAAAAAAGCGACTTAGGACTGCTTTCCACACTTACGACCGCTGTAGCATTCCCCAGGGTCATGAGATCAAAATGTGGATGTTTGGCCACTTGTCTTATCTTTAATGACGGTCGCTGTATCCCTGGGTTGGGCGATGGGGAAGCCAGATTCACTTAACAACTGGGTTACTAACTTAAGGGTTCGCTTTGCAACCGTTCAACGTTACCACGGCGCTAAAAAATGGGACTTAGGACCGTTTTCCACACTTACGACATTTCCAGCATCCCCGTGCTCGTGTGATCCAAATTCAGACGCTTGGCGACAGGTTCGTATTTATGACTGTCGCAGTGTACCCACGTGATTCCTTTTGGCGACCTTCTGACGAGCAAAGTCGAGGGGGAAGCCGGGTTCACTTAACAACTTCACTTATACTCACTTATCAACTGCAGCGATTCACTTAGCCACGGGGGCAAGAAAGCTCGTAAAATGGGACCGAATTCGCTTCACAAACACCTGTCGCTTAGCAACAGACATTTCTGTCTCGACGGCGGTCGTAGGTCGAGGACTACCTGAGCAGCTTGGCTGATTCCTTTTTTGGGAAGGGAGAGGTGCGTTTTTCAGCCCTGCAATGAACTGAAACGCAGCCTCTGCTGTGCCTCAGCTCACACCTGCACAGTAACTGAGACTCATCAAGATGCTATAGAAGGAAAGAAAGAAGCCACAGCTATTTTTAAAGTGCATTTAGAAGTGAATTTTAATTAAGTCTGCACCGCAGGTTGCATTCCAATAATAATAAGTGCTTCAGCCCCACTTCCCTCCCCCCACCTGAAAAGGCTGCCTCTGCGAGCAGCAGAACAGAGCTAAACAGAGAAAACTTTCTAAGACATAAAATATAGACAGTGATTAATATTTATGAGTGTGTGTGTGTGTGTGTGTACGCAGGTATCTATCTATCTATCTATCTATCTATCTATCATCTATCTATCTATCTATCATCTATCTATCTATCCATCTATCCATCCATCCATCTTATTTATCGTCTATTTATATCAAATCTCTTGCTCTATCTATCTAGCTATCTTCTACCTTATCTATCATCTATTTATATCATATCTCTCTCTAATATATCTAGCTACCAGTACATTCTTTCTATCTTATCTATGTATTCTTTCTTTCTATCTATCTATCTATCTATCTATCTATCTATCTATCTATCTATCTATCTATCTTATTTATCATCTATTTATATCAAATCTCTCGCTCTATGATCTATCTAATCTTCTATCTTATCTATCATCTATTTATCATATCCCTCTCTAATCTATCTAGCTATATTCTAGCTATCTTGTCTACTGTATCTATCTATCATCCATCATCTATCTATCTATCTATCTATCTATCTATCTATCTATCTATCTATCTATCATCTATCTATCTATCTATCTATCATCTATCTATCTATCTATCTATCTATCTATCTATCTATCATCTATATATAAAATCTCTCGCTCTATGATCTATCTATCTTTTATCTTATCTAATATCTATCTAGCTATATTCTAGCTATCTTATCTATATATCTTATCTCTCTCTCTCTCTCTCTCTCTCCCTCTCTCCCTATATAGATATTTATATATTTGTCTGTCTATCTGTCTGTCTGTCTATCTGTCTATCTATCTATCCCTCTATCATTCTCATCTATCTCTGTCTCTATCAATCCAGTCTATCTTCTCTCTCTCTCTTATCATCTATTTATATCAAATATCTCTCTCTTTCTATCATCTATCTATCTTCTATCTATTTTATCTATGTATCATCTCTCTCCATCCATCCATCCATCCATCCATCCATCCATCCATCCATCCATCCATCCATCCATCCTTATAGATATAGATATATTGCAGCATCCCCATGGCCACTTGATTTACATTCGAATGCTTGACAACTGCCTCGTATTTATGATGGTTGCAATGTCCCGGGGGTGGGTGGGTGTCACGTGATCATTTTTTGCGACCTTCTGGCAAGCAAAGTCAATAGGGAAGCCAGATTCACTTAACAACCGTGCTACTCATTTAACAACTGCAGTGGTTCCTTTAGCAAACGCGGCAAGAAAAGTTTGCAAAACGGGGCAAAGCTCACTTAACAAATTCCTCACTGAGCAACGATACATTCTCAATTGTGGCCGTAAGTCGAGGATTGCCTGCATTTCCTCGAGGATCTGACTTAGTAATTGGTAGCCTTCTCTGTTTTCTTTTCTTTTGGTGTGTGTGTGTGTTCAGTTTGGTTCCAACAGTGTTTATTTGGAGCACGTTTAGATTTAATCCCCATCATCCTTGGCCTATTTTTCTCCAAATTCTTATTTTTTTAACCTTTCCCTGCATGGCTGCAGAACCTCAGCCACTCCATCCCAGTAGGACATTTCCCCAGAACTAAACCTACCTCCCTATTATTTCTACTTCTGGGCTATGTCAACAAACGTTATTTCCTTGCCATTTTAGGAAGCAGCAGCAGGGATCGAGGCATGCCTCAAATAGGTGGATGGAGGGACGCAGCTTTTTGGAACATGGCAGACAAAGAAGTAACAGGATCAGCTGTCCTGGTGAGATCGGTTTCCTGTTACACCAGGCAAGGAAAGTCTCTAGCACAGGGGTGTCCAAACTTGGGAACTTTAAGACTTGTGGACTTCAACTCCCAGAATTCCCCAGCCAGCCATGCTGGCTGGGGAATTCTGGTAGTTGAAGTCCACAAGTCTTAAAGTTCCCAAGTTTGGACACCCCTGCTCTAGCAGATATTGTAGACCAGGGGTGTCAAACTCGGTTTCATTGAGGGCCGCGTCAGGGTTGTGTTTGACCTTTGCGGGGCCAGGGGTGGGGCATGGCCAGCTCGGCATCACTTGTGTTGGGGCACCTGTGTTGGCCAAGTGCTAAGGCAGGATTTCCCTCATACCCTAACTCCTTCTCATTATAATCTTCCTTCCTTCCTTCCTTCCTTCCTTCCTTCCTTCCTTCCTTCCTTCCTTCCTTCCTTCCTTCCTTCCTTCCTTCGGTCCATCCCACCCTCCCCTTTATTCTTTTTCCTTCCCTCTTCATTCTCCTTTCTTCTTCCTTCCCCTTTCCTTCTTTTTCCTTCCTTGCTCTCTTTCCTTTTATGTCTTTCCTCCTTTCCTTTCTCCTTTTCTGTCTCTTCTTGGATGCTCCAATGCAAAAAGGGAAACATTTCTCCTCTGTTTTTGTTTTGTTGGCTCTCTGCCAGGCACCTATGGTGGCCAAGTGCTAAGGCAGGACTTCCCTCAGACCCTCCTTCTCTCTCATTACAATTCCCTTCCTTCCCTCCCTCCCTGTCTTCTTCCTCCTTCCCTCCCTCCCTCCCTCCCTCCCTCCCTGTCCCTTCCTTCCTTCTTTTTCTGACCCAGGCTTCCTTAAAAAGCATGAAGCAGAGTCTTGGTCCTTTTATTTACATGACTGTGAATTCCTTTCATTCACAGTCCGCAAGGCTTAGCAAACAGAAGAATATTTATCAACACGCACCTTATCTCGCTTGGAGAGCTGAAAAACAACTAGTTTCCAAACGCAGGGCAAGGCAAAACATGGCACAGAGTCTCTTATAGTCACAAACAGAACTTTCCACTCTTGAAATGCCCGAAGGAACAAATTATTTCCTGCAAAAGCCCCCTCCCCTTTCGCTCCTCTTTTGTTTCCTATGGGCGGGGCCAATTCCCTTCAAGGTGTGGCTTTACTCCCAAGTCGACCCTGCTTTCTTAGTTGTTCTTGTCTTCTGGCAGCTCTGCGCATGCGCACACTGGGAACAGGCTCCAGCTGTTCCTCTGCCTCACTGCTGTCTAGCTCCCTCTCTGCCTCCGACGCAGAGCCCCCGTCTGAGCTTCTCTCAGTCCCCAGGACTTTCCCCTGTTCCTCCCCAACCTCCTCTCTGTCTGACTCTACTGCCAGCTCTGCTGGCCACCGGCAGGACACAACACTTCCTTCCTTCCTTCCTTCCTTCCTTCCTTCCTTCCTTCCTTCCTTCCTTCCTTCCTTCCTTCCTTCCCTCCCTCCCTATTCTCCTTCTTCTTCCTTCCCCTCTTTCCTTGTTTTTCCTTCCTTGCCCTCTTCCCATCTTCCCTTCTTTTCCTCTGTCCTTCCTCTTTCCACTTCTCCTTTCCTGTCCCTTGTTGGATGCTCAAATGCAAAAGGGGGAAACATTTCTCCTTTTTTTGGGGGGGGGGGCTGTCAGAGACACTGCAGGCCAGTCCTTCCCTGTTTCCAGGGGCGGCCCTGTGGGCCAGATTTAAGCACCCTGTGGGCACAGCTTGACACCCCTGTGGTAGACTTACAACACCAGATGGAAACCCAAGTAAGCCACAAACCCACTCACAAAATGCGTTTGCACATCTAAGCCCCAGAGTTCACTGTAACAGCATTGCCAAAAAGGCATTAAGAGTTGTTAGCCTAATTTTGCGAAGCTTCTTCTCCGGTAATATTGTATTGCTAACTAGGACATACAAAACCTTTGCTAGACCAATCCTCGAATACAGCTCATCTGCCTGGAATCCACACTGTATATCGGAAATTAACACAATTGAGCGAGTCCAGGGGTATTTCACGAGAAGAGTCCTCCACTCCTCTGCTCACAACAGAATCCCTTACGCCACCAGGCTCAAAATTTTGGGCTTGGACAACTTAGAACTACGCCGTCTCCAATCCGACCTAAGCGTAGTACATAAAATTATCTGCTACAACGTCCTACCTGTCAACGACTACTTCGACTTCAACCATAACAATACACGAGCAAACAATAGATACAAACTCAAGGTAAACCGCTCCAAACTCGATGGCAGAAAATACGACTTTAGCAACAGAGGGGTCAACGCCTGGAATGCTCTACCTGACTCCGTTGTTACATCCTCCCCCCCCCCAGCTTCAAACTTAAACTGTCTAGCGTGGACATCACCTTTTCCCTAAGAGGTCGGTAGGGTTGTGCATAAGCGTTCCTATCCCCTGGTCCTTCTCTTCCTTAGACTAGACATACCCAGTTCTTGGATGGATGCAAAATTCCCAGTGTGATCTTATCCCAGCACGTTCAAAGTTAACAACAGAATCCTGGATTGCCATTTTTCTCTCCAGGACGTTTGCAATCTTCTCAATATTGCAGAATCTTCTGCAAAATGAGCCAGGCGTGTGCAGCAGCTGCCGAAAAAGCCAACACAGTTCTAGGCTGCATCAACAGAGGGATAGAATCAAGATCACGTGAAGGGTTGATACCACTTCATAATGCCTTGGTAAGGCCACGCTTGGAATACTGCACCCAGTTTTGGTTGGCATGATGTAGAAAAGATGTGCAGAGAAGAGCAACAAAGAGGATTAGAGGACTGGAGGCTAAAACATACGAAGAACGGTTGCAGGAACTGGGTATGTCTAGTTTAATAGAAAGAAGGACTAGGGGAGACATGATAGCAGTGTTCCAATATCTCAGGGGTTGCCACAAAGAAGAGGGAGTCAAACTATTCTCCAAGGCACCTGAGGGTAGAACAAGAAGCAATGGGTGGAAACTAATCAAGGAGAGAAGCAACTTAGAACTGAGGAGAAATTTCCTGACAGTGAGAACAATGAATCAGTGGAACAGAAGTTGCCTCCAGAAGTTGTGAATGCCCCAACACTGGAAGTCTTTAAGAAGAGGTTGGATAGCCATTTGTCTGAAACGGTATAGGGTTTCCTGCCTAGGCAGGAGGTTGGACTAGAAGACCTCCAAGGTCCCTTCCCACTCTGCTATTGTATTGTATTGTATTGCATTCTCCGTTCAGCCTGGTTTGCAAATTGCACAAGCCTTCTTGCTTTGTTCTTTTTCATCTCAGTCATTAAAAAGGTACTTTTGTCTGGGGTGGGGAAGGGCAGGGGGGGGGTTGATTTTTCCTCTGGATTTTGGCTCCTGTTTTTGCTCTCAATGTTGGCCAAGTGCTTCTCTTCCGGGGGGGGGGGGGGGGAGATGCTCCCACCGAATGCTAATTGGCAATTAGGGACTTGCAGGGGTCCCAAAGCCATGTAGAAAATCAAGATATTTCATGTGAGGAAAACAAGGCATGGTTTGCAGGAGGAGATGGGTTTAAAGCAGAAATAAATAAATAAAATCCGTAAACAATGCTGTCCTTTTTAAAAAAAAAATCAATAGGAAGTGGATTAACACGTCTAGCTTTAAAGTACATTGAAGGGTGTAAAAAGCATCTGATCATTAAATTTCGCTCATTAAAGTGCAGGAGGAATGGGGAATTCGGTGCTTGAACGATCAGTCCTCGACGTTTTGGAGCTGAGAATAACGGTCATCATTAAGTGGGTCGCCACCTGACCACGCCTGATTTTTACCACTTTTGTGGCAGCCGTTAAGTGAAACACCGTGGTTGTTAAGCGGCAGAGGTGATCATTAAGTAGATCCGTTGCACGCTCACAAGCGTAAGCAGATCCACTTACAGTCGTAAGTGTGAAAAAATGGTCATAGCCCACTTTTTTCCGGCCCGTTTAAACGGCCACTAAATGAAGTAAGTTAAGGACTTCCTGTTCTTGACTTGCAACTGTTTATTTCGTGACTGTTTGAAGTTACAACAGCCCCGAAAAAGTGACTTATGACCGTTTTTCACATTTACGACCGTTGCAGCATCCCGTGGTCACGTGATCAAAATTCAGACACTTGGGGACTGACTCACACTTACGACCATTGTAGTATCCCGGGGTCAGGCGATCCCTTTTGCGACCTGCCGACAAACGAAGTCAATGAAGAAGCCAGACTCACTTAACAACCGTGCTACTAATTTAACAACTGTGGCAAGAAGCGTCGTAAAAAGGAGCAAAATTCACCTAACAAACATCTCGCTTAGCAACAAACATTTCGGGTTGAATTATGGTCGTATGTCGAGGACTATCTATACAAGCTGGCTTCGGGTGAAAATGTCCTAAATTGTGGCCACAGGACCGTGGGATGTCTTGCTTAACAACCGTATGCTTTTAGTGGCTGAAATGCCAGTCGCCATAAGCCGAAATTATAAACCTCAAACTTGCATCTTTAAAAAAAAAAATCTAAAAAATTAAAGTACATCTCGTATTCTCCGTTTTTTTCCTTCTTTTGCGTGTTTTTCAGCGGTGAATTGCCAGCTGACTGTCGTAGAAATGAAAATGGGATAATTCACGGATTGAAGTGTTGGCTGTTATTCAGGGCGCACTTTGTCCTTCGTTATACGGCCCCCTCTGTTTGTTGCTGTTGTTGTTTCCCTCCCCCCCCCCCGCGAAAGTGGTATTTATATTTCCTGTAACTGGATCAGCGGTTTACCCGGAGCAATTACAAAAGAAACATTAATCTCATTTTGTGGCGTGCAGAAGAGGATTTGGTGCCTTCCGGCAGGTACAAGGTCAAATTTCTAATGAACTTGGATGGGGAAAAGAAAGAACTCCCCCCCCCTGTCTTTAAAGATGGAAGTGTCTTCGCATGAGAGCCTCTCCTGCTTTCATAGCTGCCTGCTCCTTCCCTTCCCCTCTCTGACTCCTTCTTTATTCCTTCCTTCCTTCCTCTCTCCCCCACTTCTTTCCCCCCTTCCTTTTCTTCTCTTTCCTCTTTCTCCCTTCCACAACCTCCCTCCCCCCCTCTTTTCTTTCTGCTTCTTCCCTTCCCTTTCCCATCAATCCTTCTTTCCTTTCCTTTCCTCCCTCTTTCTCCTTTCTGGCTTCCCTTCCATATCAACCTCCCACTTCTTCTCCCTTCTCCCTTTCCTTCCCCTTCCATTCTCTTCCCCACAGTCTTCCTTCCCTTCCCTTCCTCCTTCCCTTTCCTCCTATTTTGCTTCCTTTCCTTTCCCCTTTCTGGCTTCCCTCCATATTAACCTCCCTCTTTCCCTCCCTCCCCTTCTGCCCTTCCTTTCCCTTCCCCACAGTCTTCCTTCCCTTTCCTTTCTCCCTTCCCTATCAATATTCCTCCCTCCCTTCCTATTTCTCCTTCCTCCTTCCCACCCTCCCTCCCTTCTTCCTTTCCTTCTCCCCTCCTCCTCTCCTCTCTCTCTCCCCTCCCCCTCTTTCTCCAGCAGCTACTATTCTTCCAAGCCCGATGTGAATTTATGCTCTGCCTGGTTGTTTTACATATGGCTTTACATATGATATGATATATGTTTTACATATGATATCATCAAGCCCCCTCCCCACCAATGGGTGAGCATCCCACCCAGGCTGAGCCAGTGACCAGAGGCCCCTCTTCAGCGAGCGGGACACTAAAGTGTGTTTGTGGAGGGGAGGGGGGGAGGGGGCAGCACTTTTTCCAGCTAACCAATTTTATTAAAAGGGGGAATTTTTTGAGAACAGCTGCTCTCCACTCTTGCAGATGGGAGTGTGTGCAATAAATCACTGAGCATGGGTATGCACTAAATCATGAAATCAAGGGAAAATAGTAACATTTGTGCTTAATGGAGATCCATTTCCTGCTTTATACATCTACTTAGATATCAGTTTTATAGCGCCATCCCTCTCACAAAAGCCAATGTAAAGCGAAGTAAGAAAACATATAAACATACAAAAACAGTCATTTTTCTTTAAAAAAAACCCCACCAGGCATACAATTAATCCTCGATGTACAAACCACAACCGAGGCCAAAATTGGTGCGCAAGGCAGTTGTTGAACTTTGCCCCATTTTATGACCTTTTTTCGCCAAGGCCATTAAGTGAATCACACGGTCATTAAGCGAATCTAGCTTCTCCATTGAGGGAGAATCCAGTATTTGCACCACATTGGAAAAGTGTAGAGACTCCTATTGATGAGAAGGTGATAAGGAAAATATTAGAATGTGCAAAAATGAACAGATTAACACTAGCAATTAAGGAGAAAGAGCAAACTGAATATTACATGATTTGGGAAGTATTTTACCAGTGGTTGGAGAGGGGGGGGGAAAGGAGTTTGGAAATGAAGAAAACTAAAAAAATAAGTAGATAACACACTTAGATAGAGATATAAAATGGGTTAGTATGTGTATGTTAAGAATAATGATGTTTAATGTTGATATATTATTACTAGAAGATAGTAAGAAGAAAAATGGAGAGTTTTATAACGTTTCAATGCTCAATATATTATAATACTAAACTTTGGGAAATGATGTTAATATGAATCTGAAAGATGTGGCAAAAGAGGAACGATATTGCACAGAGATGTTTGTACCCAGATGACACACTGCATAAGGAAAGATGGAAGGCTTATTTTTGTAATTGAGAAACAATAAAACTCTTTTAAAAAAAGAAGTTGTGATCCATTGGGAGAAAGGTGGGAGAAAATCAGATTTTTGGGGGCTCAATATTAGGAAAAAAATTACCACTTTTGAGCGGTGATGACACTTTTTTTTTACCAAATGCATTTAAATTCAGCATGGGAGGCTGAAACTGTATCGGCCTCTGTCTGATGCTATATATGAAGAACGGTTGCAGGATTCGGGTTTGGCTAGTCAAGAGAAAAGAAGGATTAGTGGTGACTGATAGCAATATTTCAGCATCTGAGGGAGGGGGGGTCAACTTATTCTCCAAAGCACCAGAAGGCAGGACAAGAAACCATGTGCCAGCAATTGCGCGGCAGACGCCAAAAAGGCTAACACAATCCTTGGCTGTATAAACAGAGGCATAGAATCAAAATCACGTGAAGTATTAGTACCACTTTATGAAGCCTTACTAAGACCACACCTGGAATCCTGCATCCAGTTTTGGTCCCCACATTATAAAAAAGATGTGAGAGAGTTTGGAGAAAGTTCAGAGAAGAGCAACTGAGCAGCCAAAAAGAAAGAGAGAGAGGGAGGGAGGGAGAAGAAAAAGAAGGAGGAGGAGGAGAAGATGAAGGAGAAGGAAGAAGAAGAAGAGGAAGAGGAGGAAGAAGAGAAGGAGAAGATGAAGGAGAAGAATGAAAAGAAAGAAAGAAAGAAAGAAAGAAAGAAAGAAAGAAAGAAAGAAAGAAAGAAAGAAGAGCAGCAGCCAAATAAGCTAACACAATCCTGGGTTGTATAAACAGAGGCAAAGAATCAAAATCATGTGAAGTGTTACTACTGCTTTATAAAGCCTTAGTAAGGCCACGCCTGGAATATTCTACATCACGTTTTGGTCATCACATTATAAAAAAGATGTTGAGAGACTTTGAAAAAAGTTCAGAGAAGAGCAACTGAGCAGCCAAAAAGGAAGAGAGAAAAGGGGGGGGGGGTGGAGAAGAAAAAGAAGAATGAGAAGATGAAGGAGAAGGAGAAGGAAGAGGAAGAGGAAGAGAAGGAGAAGATGAAGGAGAAGAAAGAAAAAAGGAAGAAAGAAAGAAAGAAAGAGAAAGAAAGAAAGAAAGAAAGAAAGAAAGAAAGAAAGAAAGAAAGAAAGAAAGAAAGAAGAGCAGCAGCCAAAAAAGTTAATACAATCCTGGGTTGTATAAACAGAGGCAAAGAATCAAAATCATGTGAAGTATCAGTATAAGCTTATAAAGCCTTAATAAGGCCACACCTGGAATCCTGCATCCAGTTTTGGTCCCCACATGACAAAAAAGATGATGAAACTTTGGAAAAGTTCCGGTCCTTCCGACGTGCCCTAAAAAGTTGGCTTTTCTAGCAAGCCGGCCTGGCCTGTTAATTTTAACTTATTTTAAATGTATTGTCTTTTAAATTCGGTTTGTTTTTTGGGATATGTATTTAATTTTTTTTTAACTTTTGGGATGTTTTTTTTTTTTAATGTTGTACGCCGCCCTGAATCCTTTTGGAGAATCCAAACAAACAAACAAACAAACAAACAAACAAACAAACAAACAGACGAAAGCAACTAAGATGATTAAAGGCCTGGAGACTAAAACATATGAAGAACAGCTACAGGATTTGGGTTTGGCCAGTCTAGACAAAAGAAGGACCAGGGGAGACACGATAGCAGTGCTCCGATATTTGAGGGGCTGCCCCAAAGAAGAGGGAATCAAGCTATTCTCCAAGGCACCTGAGGGCAGAACAAGAAGCAATGGGTGGAAACTAATCAAAGAGAGAAGCAACCTGGAATTAAGGAGGAATTTCCTAACAGTGAGGACAATTAACCAGTGGAACTGCTTGCCACCAGAAATTGTGGGTGCTCCATAACTGGAGGCTTTTAAGAAGGGACTGGGCTGCCATTTGTCTGACGTGGTACAAATAGTCCTGGACTTACAACATTTCATTTAGCGACCATTCAAAGTTACAACGGCATTGAAAAATGTGTGACTCACTTAGGGCTGTTTTTCACAGTTATGACCCTTGCACTATCTCCATGATCAGGTGGCCCAAATTCAGACGCTTGGCAACTGGTTCGTATTTATGATGGTCGCTATGCCCCGGGGTCACATGATCCTCTTTTGCGACCTTCTGCCCAGCAAACTCAAAGGGGAAGCCAGATTCACTTAACAACCGCGATCGGTTTCATAACAGAGGCAAAGAAAAGCCGTAAAATGGGGCAAAGCTCAATATCTCGCTTAACAGCAAAAACTGTGGGCTGAATTACGGTCATAACTCGAGGACTACCTGCACAGGGTCTCTCTCTCCTGCTTGAGCAGGGGGTTGGACTAGAAGACCTCCAAGGTCCCTTCCAGCTCTGTTCTGAATTGCAATTGAATTGTATCTTATGGTACAGATTCCCTTTGTCTGAGTTGGATGACCTGAAAAATCTCTTTCTAGTGTATAATTCAAGTAGGTAATTCCAGGTCAGGCAGACAGGCAGGGGAAAAATCTTTCCTGCCACCGTCAATTCAATTTCCCCTTCAAAAATTCCACGCTCTTCCATTTTTAGTTAAGGGATCTGGGCTTTTTGAGGGTGATTTGTTCTGATTTTAGTGGCTGTTTTCATGGGGTTTTTAAAAGTGTAATTTTGCTGGACAGGGACACTCAGATTCTTGCAGAAAAAGGAACTATTGAGGGACAAACAGGATCACTTCCATTCAAAGGACACTTTTTATCCTTCAGGACTAAAAAGACCCCAGGAGCTCCTGGCACCAGCTGTTCTCCAGATGTGTGGGATTACAATATCGATCATCCTCCAGATTGGCAGGAAATGGGCATTTACACTCCAAGCATGAGGCTGGGGGTAGGCGGGGGGGGGGGGGGAATTGGCCTCGTTTGAAGGGGTAATATCTGGCCAAACCTGTCTGGGCTTGAGAATCAAGTAGGGTTAGGTCATCCAGATGTTACAGAGCTCCTTAGCTTAACTGGAAAGGAGGAGGAGGAAAAAGAAAAGATGGAGGAGTAGACAGTGATAGAGAAGGAGAACGAGGAGAAAGAGAAGGGAGAAGAAGATGGAGGAAGAGGAGAAGGAGGAGGAGAAGATGAAGAAGATGGAAGAAGAGAAGGAGGTGGTGATGGAGAAGGAGGAGAAGGATATGAAGGAGAAGGAGAAGATGGAGGAGGAGGGTGATGGAGAAGGAAGAGAAGAAGAAGATGGAGGGAGAAAAGGAGGAGAAGTTGAAGAAGAAGATGGAAGAGGAGGGGAAGGAAAAGGCGATGGAGAAGGAGGAGAAGGATAAGAGGAAGAGGAGGAGAAGGATGTAAAGGAGAAGATGAAGGAGAAGGGAAAGATGGGACAGGAGGAGGAAGAGAAGATAGAGAAGAAGATGGAGGAAGAGGAGGAGGAGAAGATGAAGATGTAGGAGATGATAGAAGAGGAGGAGGAGGAAGAAGACGAAAAGATGAAAAAGGAGAAAAAGGAGATGAATGAGAATGAGAAGACAAAAGATGGAGAAGATGAAGGACAGGGAGGAGGAAGGAGAAGAAGATAAGGCATACATTTCCTTCTTTTTTTCAAAAGATGATTTTGAATATCATTTTCATCTTGTGTTGCGCTCTCTCTCTCTCTCTCTGTCTCCCTTCCCCCCCCATTTCATCCATCTATCATCTCATTTGCAGGAGAAGGATAAAGGTAACACCTTCCCTGCGCCTACAAGATAGAGATGGAGAGGTTTGATTACCAAGTGTCAGGGAGAGGAGCGAGAGATAAATGGAAGGCGGGATGTTGCAGGCAGCTTCGCAGCAGCCAGCAAGTGTCAAGTCACGGCATCTCTTCTTCACCCCACACACACACACACACACAAAAGAAAGAAATTTGGGGGGAGGAGGAGGAGGAGGAAGAGGCCCAACCCCTGGCACCAACATCTGCAGGGAGAGAGACTCTTTTGCACAGAACAGAAACATTTACATTTCCAGCTCCCCGTTCAAAGCTGCAAATTGGCTCGAAGAGAAAGGAGGCAGGAAAAACGCTTTTATCCGCTTCTTTTTTTATAATATTTGAACGTGAACTCAAAACAAAAGGGACCTTTTGAAGCACAACAAGGTTTGACGCAGGGCACCGTGTGTGTGTGTGAGAGAAACCCAGGTTTGGGGCTGCGTCCTGTGTGAAAATGCCCTTAAAATAACGAACGCCGGGGTTGTTTTGACGTGCTTTGGGCTCATCACCAAGCGAAAAGAAAACTCAGTCTGTTTATAGCCCAGCAAAAGATGGTGAAATTTGGCTTCTTGGGCAGCTCATACTGCAATGTTGATTCATTATTAATAGATCAATTAGGCCTTGGCTGAAGTCATCACAATTATTCATAGAAAGAACCTTCCTTTAACACACATACACAACCAGAAACAGTGCGGCAGAGTTCGCCATCCTGGCAATTTTAAAGATGTGGTGGACTTCAAGTCCCACAATTCCCTAGCCGGCTTGTATAGACTCCAATTCCCAGAATTCCCTGGCTGCTGCATATGGACTTCAACTCCCAGAATTCTCCATTTTGCATTTCAACTCCCAGAATTCCCCAACTGGCACATGTGGACTTCAACTCCCAGAATTCCCCAATTGGTACATCTAGGTCAGCACATGTGGCCTTCAACTCCCAGAATTCCTCAGCTGCTGCATATGGACTTCAACTCCCAGAATTTTCCATTTTGCATTTCAACTCCCAGAATTCCCCAACTGGCACATGTGGACTTCAACTCCCAGAATTCCTCAGGCAGCACAGGTGGACTTCAACTCCCAGAATTCCCCAACTGATACATCTAAGTCAGCACATGTGGCCTTCAACTCCCAGAATTCCTCAGCTGCTGCATATGGACTTCAACTCCCAGAATTCTCCATTTTGCATTTCAACTCCCAGAATTCCCCAACTGGCACATGTGGCCTTCAACTCCCAGAATTCCTCAGGCAGCACAGGTGGACTTCAACTCCCAGAATTCCCCAACTGATACATCTGGACTTCACTCCCAGAATTCCCCAGGCAGCACATGTGGTCTTCAACTCCCAGAATTCCCTAGCCAGCACATGTGGACTCCAACTCCCAGAGTTCCCCAGCTGGAGCATACAGATTTCAACTCCCAGAATTCCCCAGCTGGCACACATGGAAGTAACTCCCAGTATTCCCTGGCTGGCACATGTGAATTTCAACTCCCAGAATTCCCCAGCCAACTTCCTTTTGTGGATTTCAACTCTCAGAATTCTGGGAGTTGAAGTCCCCAGGTCTTAAAAGCTGATGCAATTGAGAAGTGCTGATTTAATTCAATGCCTTGAATTAAATAAAACGCCAAGTCTCAAGAACTATTGAAATGCTACTCTAACTTTCTATCCGGCATGTGTACACTTCGATTCCCAGAAACCCCCCAGCTGGTGTGTGTGGACTTCAACTCCCAGAATTCCTCAGTTGGCACATGAAGGCTTCAACTCCCAGAATTCCCCAGCCAACCTGCTTTTGTGGATTTCAACTCTCAGAATTCCTCAGCTGGCACGTGCAGACTTCAACTCCCAGAATTCCCCAGCGGGTATGTGTGAACTTCAATTCGCCAGCATGTATGGACTTCAACTCCCAGAATTAATACAATACAATAGTAGAGTTGGAAGGGACCTTGGAGGTCTTCTAGTCCAACCCCCTGCCTAGGCAGGAAACCCTATACCGTTTCAGACAAATGACTATCCACCATCTTCTTAAAGACTTCCAGTGTTGGGGCATTCACAACTTCTGGAGGCAACTTCTGTTCCACTGATTAATTGTTCTCACTGTCAGGAAATTTCTCCTCAGTTCTAAGTTGCTTCTCTCCTTGATTAGTTTCCACCCATTGCTTCTTGTTCTACCCTCAGAATTCTAGGAGTTGAAGTCCACAATTTATTATTCATCCATTTATTTTCCAAAGCCCCTGAAGGCAGGACAAGAAACCACGGATGGAAATTAATCGAAGATAGAAGCAACCTAGAACTAAGGAGAAACTTCCTAACAGTGGGGACGATTAACCAGTGGAACTGCTTGCCACCAGAGGTTATGGACACTTCACCACTGGAGGTTTTTAAGAAAACACCGGACAGCCGTTTGTCTAAGATGGTATTGTGTCTCCTGCTTGAGCAGGGGGCTGGACTAGAAGACCTCCAAGCTCCAGCTCTATTCTGATCGATCGATTGAAGTCTTAAAAGCTGATGCAATTGAGAAATGCAAAAATCACCTCGCCTGAAATGACAGCCCATCAATACAGAGACGGACAGAGAAAGGAACTGTCGGTCCGACGCCACCAAAGAGCCACGAGGGAGAAGCAGAAGGCCACAACTTGCAAATGGATGGAGAAAAAGAAACACCAAAACACCAGATGCAAAACCCACCCACCCCAAAAACCCCTCACCAATAGGGTCAACAACGGCAATGTTCAGGCACTCCTCGCTTGGCGCACTGTCCCTGACACAACCTCTGAACCTCGTCACGCCGAAGAGATTATTGATTTTGCGTTCACTCACTTCAGGTTGAGTTTTAAAATGCGGCAATAGCTGGAAGACGGGTTTGATGTCCCTTCTTAATTAAAAACGGCACACTTTTATGTTCAGATTCCATTTCATTGGGCCTGGTTGCATGTTTTGTGTGTGGGTTTGTTTTCATTTTGGGTCTGAGGTGGAAGGAATTGCGCATGTACCAAGGGCTGGTTAGTGTTGGTTGCGCTCAGGAAGAGCGAAGTGGCTTTTGGAGCTGGTGAATGCTTGGATGGGAGGCCACCAGGAAATGCAGAGGTATAGATTAGCCTGGGAACACGGGAAAAAAAACCCAGTGCCAAACCACTGTCTCACTTAGCAACAGAAATGTTGTGCTCAATCGTGGTCGTAAGACAAAGACTACTTCTATGGCAGTAATGATGAATCTTTTCGGCACTGAATGCTCAAACCGGAAGATGCATATGCACATCCATGCGTGCCGGAGTGCTGGAAACCCGAAGATCAGCTGGCTGGTGTGCATGCATGCGCCGGCCAGCTGCTCTTCTCCAGTGGTGGGTTTCAAATTTTTTTAGAACCTCTTCTGTAGGTGTGGCCTGCTTTGTGGGAGTGACTTGCCGGCCATGTGACTGGGTGGGAATGGCTTGCCAGCCATGTGACTGGGTGGGTGTGGCCAACTTGCAAAATGTGGTGAAACTCATTTAACAACGCTCTTGCTTAGCAACCAAAATGTTGGCTCAGAAACTCTGGCATTTGAAGCAGGCAAGTCTTAAAGCTGTCAAGTCTCAAGACCCTCCCCTAACCCTTTAGAAAAAAGAACCCCAGGGGTGTTCAAAGTCGACAGCTTTAAGACTTGTGGACTTCAACTCCCAGAATTCCTCCTCTAGTCATGTTGGCTCAGGAACTCTGGCATTGAAGTGTGCAAGTCTTAAAGCTGTCAAGTTACAAGACCCTCGCACCCCTAACCCTTTAGAAAAGAGAACATCAGGGGTGTTCAAACTTGACAGCTTTAAGACTTGTGGACTTCAACTCCCAGAATTCCTCCTCCAGTCATGTTGGCTCAGGAACTCTGGCATTGAAGTGTGCAAGTCTTAAAGCTGTCAAGTTACAAGACCCTCGCACCCCTAACCCTTTAGAAAAGAGAACATCAGGGGTGTTCAAACTTGACAGCTTTAAGACTTGTGGACTTCAACTCCCAGAAGTTCTCCTCTTGCTCTTCATCTTGATGATATGCGGACGGGCAGGGGGGAGGGAGCTAAACGGCACTGTAGATTTGTGGAAAAAGAGAAGAGCTTAGAACTGGCAGGAACCCACCTTTGGTCTTCGTGCATGCCGGAGCACCCAAGACCCAAAGACCAGCTGGCCAGGCATGCGCATGGCTGATTTTTGGGCTGTTTTTAGGGCATTTTGGGGGTGTTTGGGGGGTGTTTTCCAGGCCAAAAATGTCCCCGAAAACATCCTGTTTTGGGGCCCATTTTCAGGCTTTTTTCCGGTGCTCCATCACCCATGAAGACCGCAAACCCAAAGATCAGCTGGCTGGTACACATGCGCACGCCAGGCAGCTGGTCTTTGGGTTTTCAGCATGCACACTGGGCAGTTGGTCTTCGCGCATGCTGGAGCACCGGAAACATGAAGACCAGCTGGACGGCATGCGCATGTCTGTTTTTTGGCGGCTTTTGGGGGTGTTTTGGGGGCCATTTTTCAGGCCAAAAATGCCTCAGAGAACAGCCTGATTTTGGGCTCATTTTCAGGCTGTTTTCCAGTGCTCCGGCATGCACGAAGACCGGAAACCCAAAGATCAGCTGGCAACGGCGCCTGTGCCCCTAGAGAGGGCTCGGCGTGTTGCCTCTGCCATGCATGCCATAGATTTGCCATCACGGCTCTATGGCAAAGGAACTGGGCTGAGCAGAGTTGGGGCCAGGGAGTATCTACTACACCTTGCCTCGGAGGGATAAGAGCCAAGAGTAAGCAGAGTGAGTCAGCCCGAGTAAGTTAATTTGGGTTTTTTTAGGTGGCTTCTGGCTGTGTGTTTTAAAATGGATTTGAGCCTGTTTTTCTTGTTTTATGAGTTTCTTTCTCTTCAAGCTGTTTTTAAAAGTTTCTTGGCGGTTTCCTTCTAATCGCAGGCATATGGTTCGCCCCTGACTTCGCGCCCTTCAAGGCTATTCGAGGATAAATATGCAGCATTCTTATCTTAAACGAAGTCAAATGAAATTGGAAGAAGGAGACAAGGGGACGAGGGGAAGGATGGTAAATCTGAGCCGGACTTCAGTGCTGAGCGTGAAGTCTGGTTTATGCAGGCAAGTCCTCGTTCAGCCACCACTAGGCAACTCAGCTGTCATTAAATGAAACCAAAAGGGGGCTTTTCCTTTGCAGATCCTTCAAGACCATAAGTGCAAGCCTTCGAGTTACGACCACAATTGAGCCCGTCCTCCCTCTCCCACCCTTTCTTTTCCTTCCTTCCACCCTCCCTATTTCGTTCCTTCTGCCCTCCTGCCCTCTATTTCCTTCCATCCTCCATTCCTCCCTGCATCCTCCTCTCCTCTCTTCTCCCCTCTCCTCTCTTCCCTCCATTCCTCCCTCGTTCCTTATTTCCTTCCCTCTCCCTCGTTCCTGCCCCTTTTTTCTTTCCTTCCTTTCTTCCCTTTCTCTCCTGTTCCTTCCCCTTCTTTCCTTTCTTTCCTTCCTCCCGTTCCTATCCTCTCTTCCCTCCTTCTTTCTTCCTTCCTTCTCCCTCTCTCCCTCCTTCCTTCCCCTTTCCTTCCTTCTTTCTTCCCTCCCTCCCTCCTCTCCTTTCTCCCCTCCTTTGTTCCTCTTTCCTTTCTTCTCTCCCTTCCTCCTTCGTTCCTTCTCCTTCCTTCTTCTCTCCCTCCCTTGTTCCTATCCTTTCTTCCTTCCTTCTTTCCTCCTTCCTTCTCCCTCCCTCCCTCCCTCATTCCTTCCCCTTTCCTTCCTTCTTCCCTCCCTCCCTCCTCTCCTTTCTCCCCTCCTTTGTTCCTCTCTCCTTTCTTCCCTCCCTTACTCCTTCGTTCCTTCTCCTTCCTTCTTCCCTTCTTCCCTCCCTTGTTCCTTCCCCTTTCTTTCCTTCCTTCTTCTTCCCACCTTCCCCCCTTTCCTTTCTTCCCTCCCTCCTTCCCAGATCAACCACCCTCCTATCCCCCTCCCATCTCTAACTCAACACCCCAATTTCTTTGATAGAGGGATACAAAACAGGCAGCGCAACAACTGATTGTGACAGTTTTAATATCTGACAAATTTGTCGGCTCTCCTCTTAAGCATTTCCAACAGAAATCTGGCCGCTGTTCTGCTCGATGCTTCCAGGGGGGGAAAAAACCCATTCCGACTTCCACTCCTTGTTAATAATTTATCCACCTCGCCATAAGTAGTTCAAAATCGTATGATGGGCTCTGTTACTTTTCCCGCAGTCATCGCCTGCCAGCTCCCATATCCCTCTCATCCAGTGGCCGGAATTACTCAATCTTACCAACTTTTCAAATGTGTAGACTTCAACTCACAGAATTTTAGAGCCAGCATGCTGGGACATGGAGTCCATCAATGCTGGCTGTGGAATTCTGGGACTTGGGAGTCAATGGATGCTGGCTGTGGAATTCTGGGACTCGTAGTCCATGAATGCCGGTTGTGGAATTCTGGGACTCGTAGTCCATGAATGCTGGCTGTGGAATTATGGAACTCAGAGTCCATGAATGCTGGCTGTAGAAGTCCACATGTCTTAAAGTTGGCAAGGTGGAGCAACCTTGGTCTGACTTGGACTACAACTCCTATAAACCATTGCCAGCTTCTTGAAAATTTAGCGGACAAATGCTTGGCAGCGATGCTTGAAGGATCAAATATCACACAGATATTCTCACTAAAACCAGTTCAGAATAAGGCTCAATGGCTGGATTCCTACAGCCCAGTGACTGTCGGTTGGGACAATACTCTTGTTTTAAACAAAGAAAGTAGACTGGCCAATTCCTTTCTCTTTAACCCTGACAGTTCCACTCACAAGTTGTTGCTATTGTATTCTTATTTGACAACATGAAAAGGCATCACACCAAAATCAAGATCACATGAGGTACTAATACTACTCTATAAAGCCTTAGTAAGGCCACACCTAGAGTACTGCATCCAGTTTTGGTCACCACACTATAAAAAAGATGAGACTCTAGAAAGAGTGCAGAGAAGAGCGACCAGGAGGATGAGGGGACTGGAGGCTGAAACACATGAAGAACGGTTGCAGGAAGTGGGCATGGCTAGTCTAGTGAAGAGAAGGACCAGGGGAGACATGATAGCAGTCTTGCAATATTTGAGGGGCTGCCACAGAGAAGAAGGAGTCAAGCTATTCTCCAAAGCACCCAAAGGCCAGATAAGGAAGAATGGATGGAAACTGAACAAGGAGAGATTCAACCTGGAAATAAGGAGGAATTTCCTGACAGTGAGAACCATCAACCAATGGAACAGAAGTTGCCTTCAGACGTTGTGGGGGCTTCATCACTGGAGGCTTTGAAGAAGAGACTGGACTGCCCTCTGTCAGAAAGGGTGTAGGACCTCCTGCTTGGGCTGGACTAGATGACCTACAAGGTCCCTTCCAACTC